>NC_022029.1:17972844-18005518 GCF_000317375.1 Microtus ochrogaster
ACACACACACACACACACACACACACACACACACACACACACACACACACCCCTCAGTGATGCCTCGGGCCAACGAGGCAAATTGGCATTCCAAATCCACCCTCACTAACCTTTCAAAAGCTCAGCCTTGGGTTAGCACCCTCGGAGGTGGTTGAGCTTGCAAACCTTGGCCCATCATTTCCACTGTCATGTATTCTCAATGACATCATCACTGTAAAATTAGGAACTCTCTTTCTTTTCCTGCAGATGTGAAAGTTTGACATCGCATTCCATGGTCCCGTGCCACATTTCATCAGCGTTTTTCCTTTGCTTTCTCCAAAGCCCGTGGCCGCATGTGGCGTGTAGATTGCCAGTGCTGTTTGGGATCTCATATCAAATGCTGCTACTTAATCCCAGGCGGCCTTCCCCGAGCCCACACCTGCAGCTCATTGAATCCTCCTGGAGTACAAAGGGCTGATTTACAGCACGAAGGATCCAGGCACTGGTTGCAGCTGGAGCTCCAGCAGGAAAAGGAAGTTGTTCATCATCTTATGTGCATTTCATTAACAATAGTGTACCCGATATGTAGCTCATAGAATGATTTCAAATCACGGACAGAGAGCATTATGACATTTGGCATTACTAGGAAAAATACTTCAGGATGGGCAAATTAAACGTGAGCGCGGGGTTTCCATGCGACCCCCTAGAACTGCACACACTGATTTACACTAGGTGCATTGACCTGGTGTTGGCATCTGATTCCATGGACATTTTCCCATTTCTCATCTCTTTCCCTTTGCCTTTGAAGCAGCCTTAGAGTAGGGCCGGGATGTCATTAGCTTTCTGCCCTTTCTTTCTTTCTTTCTTTCTTTCTTTCTTTCTTTCTTTCTTTCTTTCTTTCTTTCTTTCTTTCTTTCTACCCAGGAGCTTAGAGTGACCCGCGCTAAGTCAGCCACTTGATGCTACTATGTCTGTGTAGTTGGTGGGATGGGCAGTTTTGTGGCAGAATGGGACATATAGAATGTGATTTCCTCTTTATAGAGCCTGCAGCCATGTGAGTGAGTGAGCACCAGTCAGACACTAGTGATGAGGAGAGAAGATGATGGAGACAAAGGAAGTATGGATGCCAAGAGATCACTGGAGGGCTGAGCTTCCCTGCTCAGCTCTGAGGCCTGCATCCCTTGGAGCCCAGGGTATCCTGAGCCTCCGAAGAGGTATCTCTACCCACCAGGGAGGTTTCCACTGCTTCCCAACTCCACTTCTTTTCTGCTTAACTGCAGGTCTATTAAGGAAGTGCAAAGCCTACTAAGCTTACCTCAGAAAACATCACTTTAGAAGTGTCTGGTGCTTGCTGCATTCAGGGCTGTGCCCCACACATCCGATTAATGATGCGCAGAATGGGAAGGCCAAGATGAATGTAGGGTGGCCATGTGAACTTTGTTTTCTCAAGGACAAAATCAATAAAAATCGCCCTGCTCAAGGGAGAAGGCGCAGCGAGGGAGAAGCAAATTTCTTTTCACTTTGTAATGGTAAACAAAGCCTGCTCAGAGTAGTATCTGATGTGGCTGAGCAGGGCCTGGTTTCCAATTTCTCTTGATGTGTCAAATGTATCCCTTATGTGAATCATGGTTTAAAAATATTTCTATGCAGTGGGTTTGGGGAATCAATAAGCTTTTATGATGCTCTCCTTGCTTCACATAATTTCTGATTTCAAAAGAAACCCTGGGTATTCTTTAAAGATGTTTATATATTATGCATTTTCAAGACTAGCAACTCTTCCAAGAGTTTCCCTAGCATTGTTAGGTTTCTTCTCTTTTCAATTTTTTTAATCTTCTGACCTTTTTTGTTCTCTCTCTCTCTCTCTTTTCTTTCTTGCTTTCTTGTACATAATGCTAATGACTTCGAAACTTACACATAAATTGAAGCCGGATTTATAAAATGCAATAAAAAAAAACTCCGTGGGAAGGAAGATAAATATAACAAGCCATGAAACCATGTCAGCCTCTTCCAACATTGGAAAGACTACAGACAGGGACATTAATAACCAGGATGTGTGGCATTTCCCAGGTTAGGGGCTGGGGCTCCCAGCAAGGAGCTTTAAGATGAGCTGTCCTGCCTTCCTTGATTTCTCTGAAATTCAAATCTAATTGCAGATTGGAACCTATCCATCTGCTCAGTCTGTAAAAATAATTTTCCCTGAATATTTACCCAAAGTGCATTATTGCTTATACAGTTGTGAAAAGCATTTAGCACTTTATAATCCTCTATTTGCTCCTATGTGGGCCTGGGAGTATACTCTCCTTACAGAATTCACAAATGCCTAGAAGGCTAACAATTTTTACAAAGTGTTCCTCATGGAAAACATCTGGAACTTTTCCAGAATGGCATTCCAGATGTTATGGTTTTAGCAGTCACAAAAGTACACTGGGCTGTGCGTGCGTGCCTGCGTGCATGTGTGTGTGTGTGTGTGTTTCCTGGTCCACATAGCCTGCTGCTTATGCACACTGGGTTCTCCTCTCTTTACCTCTGGGACACTTTAGGTTTGAATTGTTTAATATTCACTTCTGGACAACTCTGCTTTCAGGACAATTACACATCTGGAAGCAGGGGTATCTGATGGAGACTACTGTAACCAAATATGCACCGAGAAGGGATTTTTTAACTGGTATTTTAAGACCTACTCTTTTTTTTTCCTTTCCCAAAAGTTGAATCAGAAAGAAGACTAAACACAGGGTGGGTGAGACTTGGGTGCATCCCATATGTGAAGAGAGCTCTGGTCTTTTTATTCCCAATCTATACTTAACAGAGGAGAAATTATTCTCTTGCTTGCCCCAGCTATTGGGTATGTGTAAAGCAAGGAACACAGTAGATGAGCAGGCGGGACTTCAGAAGGGTCTCCTCCCAGGATGCTGAATGCTGCTTGATGGGCTAGGTGTTCTGGAAGGATTGTGCCAAATCATAGCATCATGCACCATATTATCTCCCTTCACATCCTCTAGATAGCAGCTTTGAACATTTTTGGGGGCATCTGGGAGACATCAGAGCCCATAGAAATTCAGACAAGTAGCTAGAATCAACTCCTCCAGGTCTTTCAGAACCAGGATAATGGAAAGGAATAAAAAAGAAAAGGAGGAGAAGGAAAATCTCAGTAGGCTACCATGGATGGGAAAAATCCGCTAAGATCCAGGGCCCTGAAGTCTTCTAGCTATGAACTGCTCCTATCTTAGGGCAAACAATAGGATCTCCGTAACAAACCAAACAGACACATTGAGAACCTCCTTTGAGCTACAATATTTGTTGAGCATCACATAGAACCAAAGAGATTTTATATTATGAGTGCCTACTGGGGGGAGAAGGGAGGGCATAGTAGAAGGAAAACAACTGCAGTAAAATCTAGGTGAGCAATGGGTGTATGGTGGGCTGAGTGCTAGTGCTGGAAGTGGGTCTAGGTAGCTGAGAGGAAAGAGGGTGTGAGTCATTAGAGAAAGTGTAGGGGTGTAGGTGTGCAGATCGCTCAGGGTTATCCTAAGGAGGTGAGGTTTGTGTTTGAGAAAAAAGCCATACAGAGTAAGGGTTGAGAGGGCCATGGAAGAGCAGTTCAGTAGTCTCTGATCTTTCAGCTTAGCCAACACTGTGCGCCTGCTCTACCCCCAGGCATTCATACTATAAAATATGTTTGGTTCTATGTAATGCTCAACAAATATTGTAGCCCAGAGAAGGTTCTCAATGTGTGTGTGTGTGTGTGTGTGTGTGTGTGTGTGTGTGTGTGTGTTTATGGAGATTCTATCTATTTCCCCTGAGGTTAGAAGATCTGAGATGTGCTGGGCTGCCACACTTTGCAAAGACACAAAATTCTCATGGGATCCATCTTACCCTTCTGTACTGCAGAGGGTGCAGATGCCAAGTGGAAATGTACCCATTGCTGTAGGCCTGACTGCCTACCCAAGGCATATAATATCTCAGGAGGTAAATTTGAATGCAGCAAAATACTATCTATATATAGTTCTTTACCTATGAAATAAGTAGATGTTTGCTTTAGGCTTTTTCCCCAAGGGATTTCTGCACAGCCCTGGATTCAACTTGGTACGATCATAACTGAGGCTGCTGGCAATGGAGAGGTTCTACTGCACACTAATGTTGTTCTGGGAACTTCTTAGGACCTATAGTCCTCACTGAGGCATCCATCCAAGGTAGGGAGCGAATGTTCCATCAGCCTCAGGGCCATGATTCCCACAGTCACTCAGGCTCACTCATGTCTTAGAAAGATTTTTCCATCAGATTGAACTGTTCCTGAAAGCAGAGGCTTCTGTCCCGCCCAGTCCTGCAGCCATCCAGTCCTAAAGAAACACACAGAGGCCTACATTAATTATAAACTGGTTGGCCTATTAGCTCAGACTTCTTATTAATTAACTCTTATATCTTACATTAACCTGTAATTCTTGTCTGTGTTTACTATGTGGTTTGGTACCTTTTATCACTGAGACATTCTCATCTTGCTTCCTCTGCATCTGGGTGACGACTGCAGACTGAGGCTTTCCTCTTCTGGGAATTCTATTCTGGTCACCTCTTATACTTCCTGCCTGGCTACTGGACAAGCAGCATTTTATTAAACCAACACAAGTGACAAATCTTTACAGGGTACAAGAACATTGTCCCACAGTAATTACCAGTTTTCTGGGTACTGGGAAACCTCTAGTGTTGGCCAAACCATGACAACTTTTCACCATCTTTGAAGTAGTTCCTGGTTTGTGCCTCTATCCTCCTGAGAAAGGCAGTTATGATTTTCCTTCCCCTCCGAGGACTGTCTGTGAAGAACTGGATTTCTGGTGGGCCTTGACTCCTTGCAGTCTTACTATACTGTTAGAGGAAGATCATGATGGTCCTTGCACCTTCAGGAAAGTATCAAGGAAGTGCTTCTATGGATCTGGTTGGTGGGGAGGTGGGGGGGATCTGGTAGGTCTTTGGGGAGGGGAAATTGTGATTAGAATATATTAGCTGAAAAATTATTTTCAATTAAAAAAAACAAAGTGAGATAAGTGTCCATTGTCCATAAGGAAAGAAAGAGTAATTATATATCGCAGAAACAGTGTTGCTCCTCATTCTTCACTAGTTTCTACTCTGCTCCCCAAGACCACCTTCTCTTTCTCTGACTTCCGTCATTCTCCTCTTAGGGCCATTTTTATGCTCCTGCCTCGATACTGATGCCATTGACATCAGCATCTTGTGTCTGTGATGTCAATGTCAATCTAGCCAATGACATTGACTTCATATGTCTAGAGCCAATGTCGTTCCTTCTTGAGGCATCAACAGGGTCACCAAAGGGTCCAATCTCAACCCCACTTTAGTTCTACTCTTCTCTGCTCTCTTTTGATCCCAGATAGTTTTAGTTTAGTGATGATACCACAAATGTTATTTGATCTTTATTTCTGTCTCCCTATCTCTCTGTCTTTCTTTTTGCCAAGGCACATAAACACAGAAAACACATATTCATAGACACACACACACACACACAGTCACCCACATACACACACACACACACACACAATGGGGGTGTCAACATCCCCTTTAATTACTTGATGTACATTAGGAGAAACCAATCTATTCTCCTAACAGTTCTCTTGTTCTATTTATATACAATTACCTCATTAAATTTCTCTCTATAGTTGCTTCTTCTCAGACCTATCTTACTCCCTTTGGGGAGGTTACAGTTATTCTAAAACCTGCTCCAGACTATGACATTTCTTCATTGTGTACCCCCTGCTTCCAAGTTAAGCCCAACTTGGTAACTTGGAGATTGTGTCCTTTTTATTTAGTTTGTAGTTTTATTTTTACCTTTACATAGGATAACCTCATCTCTCTCTTTTCTCTCTCTCCTACTTTGCAGTGATGCTGTCTACCTCCAATCCTTCACATGGGCATTAATTATGCATCAAGTGGCTCTTCATCTCTTGATATTTAACCCCCAAACCTCACTTCTGAGATCCTGTGATGTATACCAGTTCTTTCATAAAAGGGCTGAAAGGGTAGATTGAAACTTTGTCTTGAAAGAAGCCTCAGGTGTTCTCGGGTCTCCCACCATCCCAGATGAACTCTAAGTGGACTCTCTGGTAAAGAACCCTATACTTCAATGACTCCAAACATCTTATTTTGATAGTATTCAATTGACAATAAAGAGATACTGAAACAATTGAATTTCTCATGGATCTATGAATATTACTGTGAGGTAAGGTTAAGGAACTATGATCATATGCCTTTTGTATCTATTTTATTTAATTTATGGTTTCAAAACACTAATGATAAAATTCTGGCCATACACATTGCTTTGAGAAGACTGGAGTGCTAGCATGACGTGAGCTGAATATTTAGCATGGAGCTAAGTGATCATTGTGTAGTGTGTAGTCATCCTAGACCTTCGTCACTTACCTTCAGGGAAGACAGTTGAGTCATTGGACATGAAATCATTGGACATTTGTACCCCTTGCCATATAGGCTTATTATAATCTCTCCTTCCCATTTTTTGGCGTTCTAGTTTAAGTGCAAGTGCATCTTCTACTTGTCTGTGTATTCTTAGAAATAAGGCTTTAAAATAAAAACCAAGGCCTATTCCTTAGTAACTGGATATACTTCAAATTTTGATTAGTGAACAGGGCTGATCCTATGCTGATGTCTGTGGCTCACACCTTTGTGAATGCTGATGCATGGAAACTCAGTCTCAAGTCCCATTCTCAAATGTGTGATACCCAAAGATGTGTAATAGAGGCAAAGGGACTTCCTATGATTATTTTTATTTTACAAAATTCATCTGAAATGAGTAACATTTCCCTCTCTTGTGTTATATTAATAAGAATATCTGATTTATGGTGTATACTGATGTCATACCAGTTCAGAGCATGGAAAAAATATTTTGTATCCAGGAGTATGTAGGGAGATTCTGAGGAGATTTCTGGGGAGGTGGTTAGATGAGTATCACAGATTCTGTCTTGAGGAATGGGAAAGGGTTGCCCAACTACAAACACTCTGCCAAAGAGTTAGTCTTGGGTGGGGCAGCAAGAACATGTGGGGGGTTGAGGATCCAGAGGCACGGAGCCCAGCCTAAGATCCAGTGAAGTCCATGACTCTGGAGGACCAATCCTTGCTTTGCTGATTATCACCACTGGGAAATTCATCAAATAAAGTTTTTTGAATGAGTGTTCTATGTCTCTGGACACATAGCAGGAATTCATAAAATGACTCCTTTGGGAAGTGCTTTCCTACTTAGCTGAGACTCAGTGCCTGATCTTCAGCGAGGAGGTCAGTGATACCTATTGACAGACATGCTCTGGCCTTCTTCCCCAAGGCCTCCTCGGAAGGCTTCTGAGGAGGCTGTTTTCCTTCTTTTTCTGACTTCAATACTCCCTCACCTCTACCTTCCCAATCCCCATCTTTTCTAAGGCCACTCTCCTTTGTCCCTCCTTCTTCAACATCTGAGATGCTTGATTAGAGGTAAGCCCACAGAGCAAGCCCCTCAGCATCTGCCTCTCTCTCTCTCCTCCTCCTCGCTGAGTGAGGCATCTGGTTCTCATTTTCCTCTTGATGCATTGGTCTCCACTTTCACCTTGCTCTGTTTATGTATATATTATGTCTGTTTAAAACCCTGAGCTCCTAACTGGTTTTGCACCCCTCTTGATGTAAAGTAACTTCCAAAGGAAATCTGAAGAGAGCTGGACAGATTGAGAAGGGTTTTAGTAAGTTTCAAGCCCCACCCTCCCTATGCATCATGGGAGATGTTCACATGTCAGATCATTTTGAAGGGAAGTATTCCTAATCTTTACCCATGGTCAATTTTCATGGAGTCTAACGGCTAGTAAAAGGGAATTCAAATTTATTTATGGGTAGATAAAGGCTTTAGACAAGAACATCCAAAGCTATTATGATATTCTCAATGAGATCTGTGACTGTGACTAAAAATAAGATAAAATCCACCTCAATGATCTTTGTGTGTTACTGCAGCAGTCCCATATTTACTAAGAGGAAACTCAAGCTTGGGAAATTAGGTACTTGCTGACGTCACTGGTCACAAGAATAAAACCAAGTGGCTGGAGCATTGTGTACCATTGCATTGCTCAGTTCCTGACATGGGAGATCTGCCTCCCTCTTTCACCTGTTGGAATGTATAGCCATGTAATTGATGCAGATACTCCTCCCACCTGGTGGAATGGCTGGCCTTGCAACCAGGTTTATTGAAGCACGTATGCTCCCTCCCCACCCCTGTCCACCAGGTGACCCTAATGTACAAGTTTGAAAGCCGTTAGCCAGCAACATCTGGAATAGTGAAAGGAGACTCAGTATGACTTGGGAAACTGCTGTGCTGGTCCATTTTAGAGACACTAACTCAGTATATTGATCTATTTCTATACTGTCCCTCAGTCCAGATGCTCCATCAGGACTGGCCTTTATTTTTCTCTCCTCATCAAAGATCAGATCTGGAGGTATGCACAGAAATGCCATCTCCCTTTAGAGCACTGCTAGACCCTTTATTCTTTGGCCTTCTATAAGAATCTTCTATAGGAATCTCAACCTACCCACCCAGAGGCTTGTGTGGGACTCGCCTCTTTATGCTGTGAATATGTTTTATTATCATTGATTAATAGAGAAGTTGCTTTAGCCTGTGGCAGGGCAGAATAGAGCTAGGCAGGAAAACTAAACTGAGTTCAGGGGGAAAGTAGGTGGAGCCGGAGAGATGCTATGTAGGTGTCAAAGGGAGAAAGATGCTGGAACTTTGCTGGTAGGCCATAGCCTTGTGGTGATATATAGATGAATAGAAATGGGTTAATTTAAGATATAAGAGCTATCTAGGAATATTCTTGAGCCATTTCCTAAACAGGGTTGTAATTAATATAGTTTCTGTGTGATTATTTGGGTCTGGGTGGCTGGGAAACCAAAGTGCAGTCTCTGTTAACAGAGGCCATTTTGACTCCTCTTTTATACTTTCCCATGGTGAGACATACGGAGATGACAAACATTGAAAAGCACAGTTATTGATGACAAAGAGAAGTCATTCAGAATATGTTTGGGGATAAATGAATAAATGATCACATGACTTTGAAAAATATCCCAAACTTCTTAACTACTTACCGTCTTTCCCACTTTTTATGTCAACAGAACTCTGGACTTCATTAAGTCTCTGAAATTGATTTCTAGTTTGTCTGGGCTGTTTTCTGGAATTCTTCTAGCTCTTAAGTAAGAAGAAATGAAAAAAAAACCATTTGCTTAATTTTAATTTGTCAAAAATGTTATTTACAGACTATTATCCAAAGAGAAAACTGAAGTAAACTCATTTGGGTTGGAGAATTTAAACACTCTTTGACATATCAGCTGCTATTCAAACTGTTCACATCCTAGATAGGGCACATATAATTGTTCATGGAGCCACTATCAAGGGTTTACATTGTTGATCCACAAACTAGGGTAGACCTAGGATCCCAAATTTTGGTCTCAATATTCATCTTACCTAACATCAGGTATCTCTATTATTATGATCTTTTTAACCTGGTGGGTTTTCAGTAGTCAACCTGACCTTTTCTTTTCCAAAGCTATCAGCTGGCCCCAGTATTTCAAGGGATTATACTGAGATTCTCCTCATGCGCTTATTTCCTGTCCATGAGTTGGAGACAGATTGGAGGTGAGTGGAGAAACAGTAACAGCTTCAGATAAAGACTTACCCTTTGGATTTTTTTTTTTTTTGGAAAATTTGAAGTGTTTATAAAAACATTTAGATCATAAAACATATCCTTTAGAAATAGGAGATTTTTGTTGAAATTAATCAGAAGAGTCTTTTAAAGACAATTTTAGACAACTCGTGTATTACCGACATCTAATAATTTCTCTTGGCAGAGAAATTTCCAAGAAAATCAGAAACGAGACAAATTTATGGCTTCAAGAGGAGGATGAGGTCAGCACTGTAGATCAACTCTGACAACAGAGTGCTAAGCTCGGGTCCTGGGGTGAAGAGGCTCCGGGGTACACTCCTGTTGTTTGGGATTTTTGTGTTTGATGCTTGGCTTGTTACTTCCTTGTCCCCCAGTCCTCTCAGCTCTACAATGGGGACATGGACAGTATCCTCCTTCTGGGGCTTGATGACTATGAGGTGATTGTAGGCAAGGAAGGCCTTTTTGATACAGCTTCCCAAAGTCAGCTTTTTAAATCTCTGGGTGGCATACATATGAAGAAGTGGCTCAGAGGATGTATACCCTTACCTATGGGCAACTAAATTAGTAGGTACAGGTTTGACTTTGATATTCAGCCAACGAGTCTTGCTAGATCATCATCTACCATCCTGCTGTTAAGAACAAATACCAGAAAAGATTTGGTGTCCAGCACAAACCCACATGGCCAGTCCTCAAACTTCCTGACAGTGGTCCTGTCTCTGAGTGACTTGGGCAGGCATTTTCTAGAACCTTCTACTACAGGATTAGCTTCAGAAGAGTTGGGATACAGCGACCACAAAGAACCCTTATTCTCACCTTCTGTCTTAACCAAACTCAAGCCGGCTCAGACAAGGAATCCAAAGCCACCTCCTGCATGGTGGCCTTCTCTGCAGTGGGTGGTACTCTACATTTGAGTTCACAGCAGGGAGAATTTCAACCTTTCATCACCCGGAACCGCAGTTGAAGCCTGAAGAATGTGACGGAATTAATTCTGTAGGCCTTGGTTCACAACATCTAGCATCCCGCCCACCCTATAAACGAATCACATTAGTTTGCCACACTGCGGTGGCTGACAGCTTCCTCTTCACCCAGGGAGGCAGCAAAAGCTGCTGATGTGAGAACATAAACATCTATGACAAGCAGAGCCCTTTACAGGGCGTTCCAGCCAGGTCACAGCCCTGGCAGCCAGATGGCATCAGAAATGTCAGATAGGTGAGTGGCTGGTGGATGAACAAGCTGCCCACAGCCCTTTCCTGCATCTAGCAAGCGTGAGCATTTGTTCTTGTTCATCCCAAGAGGAGACTCATATCTGCTAAAACAGGCTACCAGACTGAAAACCAGAGCTTTAGAGGTGAACCCCCTTACAAAAGAGGGTGCCAGTCTCCAGCCTCTAGTACCTATGCAACTTGGAGCAGGTTACACCTGGATTCAGTTTCCTATGAAATCCACTCTGCCACATTTTTAGAGGTTGTAATGTGGGGGTATGGTTCAGTTCTCTATCTATGTCTGTCTGTCTCTCCATATGTGTCTGTCTCCTCCCCTCATACACACACACAGACATGCATGCACAGATGCATGCATGTGTACAGATGCACATATATGTACACTTGTGTACATACAATTTCTGTTGAATGTATGGAGAGACATAGGAAAGAGCACTATGAAATCCAATTGACTTATATTTAATTGTCCTTTGATGATTAGTGTCTTCTGTGAACCTACTTTGATGGGGGCCCTGAGTGCATCTTAGTCACCACTTTGGCCCCATACCCTGTGCACTAGCCTGGCGAGTATGTAACTCTTAGCTCATGTTGTAAAATTAGTGAATGTGAGCAGAGGCGATGGTGCCACACTGAGGTTCTGGAGCCCTGGTGTCTTTCATATCCTTAGTTTAATTATTTTAAGGCTCCTGTATGACATTACCTGTATCCCAGTTTTATCTCATGTGGGTCTTCTCTCCTTCCGAGCTTGGGAGGAAATGTTCTCAGGAGGGAACACTACCGTCTCATCTTTCCTGTTCCTGGAAGAGAGGCCCTTAGCTTGAATGGGGGAGCAAATGTTGTATAGATTTGCCTGAATCCTGAGCCAATGTTAAATTGTATTATTTAAGGGAGACAGTAGGGTGGATCATCAGGTAAAAATTGCTTGCCTGTTTCTTAATCTGAAGACCTAGGCTCAATCTATGGAAGCTGCATGTGGAATAGGGGAACCAAGGCTTACAGGTTGTTCTCTGATCTCCACACATGTGTGCTGACACAAACAATAAATAAATAATAAATAAATGCATTTTTTGTATTTTTTTTTTGTTTTTTCAAGACAGAGTTTCTCTGTAGCTTTTGGAGCCTGTCCTGAAACTAGCTCTTGTAGACCAAGCTGGCCTCAGACTCACAGGGATCTGCCAGCTTCTGCCTCCCGAGTGCTGGAACTAAAGGCATGCGCCACCACCACCTGGCTTTTTTGCATTTTTTGAGACAGGGTTTTCTTGTGTTTTTCCGGCTGTTCTGGAACTCACTCTGTAGACTAGGCTGGCCTCTAACTCACAGAGATCTGCCTGCCTCTGCCTCCTGAGCGCTGGGGTTAAAGGACTGTGGCACCACTGCCTGGCATGAATTCCAAATTTTAAAGTGCTTTTTTTCATGGAAGAAATAAAATTTCATGTTAGAAAACTTAGACACTAAAAATAGTATAATGAATGGTATTATGAAAGTTCAAAAATCAACCCCTCATGGGAGAATTTTAATTTTATTTTAATTTAACAAGATGAAACAAAATAGAAGAAATGACACAGCATCTAAATAACATTTCTGTGCTGTGCCAGAGTGTACTAAAGGAGTCCACCTCCTTCTTTTTTCAAGAATACAGGGTTGAAATGTCAGTGACATGTGCTTTATACCATACAGCTCTATTGTGGTTTGGTTGAGGAATAGGCAGTTGGGAGTAGGTAGTTTAGGATCCCAGGGCTGACTTACAGACTGAAGTCGGAAGGGATGCTCATCGTTTCTTCAACAGGTCTGTAGGAGGCTTTGGAGGCATCATGCGGTGGAACCATCTTGTTTCAGGGTCGGAAGACTGAGTTTCCAGAGGTTAAGTGATACTTATTTTTTTAAAGGAGTTATTAGAGCATTAGACTTGTCATGTCTTTTCACTTTGAGTTGCAATGCTCTCTCCATCATCTGGGCTTCGTCTACAGTCACGCAATCTATTCCAAACTAAACACTTTTAGTCATCAATATTAGGTCTTGGATCCATGGTGGAGGCCGACTTTTGCTCTCGGCACTTACACTGTCTTTGATGTGTGCTAGACCCTGGTGCTAGCGAATCTTCTGCAGTTCTGGAAGTGAAGCCAGCTTTGTTGGTTGAGACGCCTTGGAATGAAATGAGAGGCTTAGATGACCATTGGTTCCAGCAATGAAATGAGAGGCTTAGATGACCATTGGTTCCAGCAATGCCAGGCAAGCAGGTGTGCGAGAAAGGTTCTGCCTTCATCCCCCTTTCAACTTCACCCTTCTCACTTATAGTTAGAAGCGGGGGTGAGAAGGTGCTAGTGGGAATACAGATGCTGTGTTTTCCTAGGCAAATTGTCCGTACCCATCAGAGAGCGCGGGCACAGCCCGTGTGCTGAGCCTGGGAGAGCCTTGCCTTTGTGTCCTCACTTTCAGCACTAGCTTCTTGTTTTTGAGCAAAGGTTTCGAAGTGTTGCTCAGGTTTCACCCTTTCAACATCTGAATGTCATTCCTTTGGCTAACTGACGCTTTTCCTCCTCTTTCTCACTGGGCGATGACAGGAGAAACTGCTAGGTTTTTTTCTCCCCCCCCCTTAAAGTTGATTTAATAGTCCACTTGTAAGAAGCTACATAGCGACCACTCTGTTCTGAAGGTTTGGAATTTATTTGATTCACCTTCTCAGATGCCTTATTGAAATTGTCTTGAGAATGTGTCTAAAATTGGCGTTGCGTGCTCTGCCGATGGCACCAGACCCTGGATTTCCATCCAGGTAATTATTTAATTGTCTCTTCTAATTCTTTCTTCTGACACTCATTTTGAAGTTTACTTTTGCCATTTTGTTGGAACCCCACTGCACTCCTGCCCCAAACATTTAACTCCCCTCAGCTCAATCCAAGACCAACCCAGAAGTTCCCAGTTTGGCTCTAAATCAATGCCAGACTTCATGATATGTTAGTAATGGCTTATACTCCAGGATAAGAATTTTTCTGAGTGGTTTCAGAAATGCAGAGAGAAAAGTGACAGAGAGCTCATTATTAGGCATTAGTAATTATTTCTGCAAACAGGTGGAAAAAGACGTGGAGGAGAGATGAGAAATTGATTGTTAGAATACAGAATAAATATTTGAAGTGTGGCAGACTGTCTCAGTGTCTCTTGATTTCAGCTGAAGTCTGTACATTTGCACGTGGCCCCACACGATCATAAAGAGTCAGTGTCATTCCATAGGAAGGGTAGTCCACTGGACCGTTTTGGGGGGCCTTTGTCTATGGAGACCTGGCTAACTCCACAAAGGAGTGCCTCTCTATTCATGAAAACAGCCTGACCTCATATTTTAAGGGCATAGAGGACACCACGTTAAGAAGTTATGGATCATTGACCAAGTTTTACATTCCTCCCTGCAAGATTCTATTCTATATAATTTAGCACTTTAAGTTTAATTTGTTGGAAGTAAGGTCTTATATCATCCAGATTGAACATAAACTAGTCATATAGACAAGGATGACCTTGAACTCGCAATTTTCCTGACTCCACCTCTGAGTGCAGGGATTATAAATATGCAGCATCATACCACTATACGCAGTTATATACAGTGCTGAGAATTCAACCCATGACTTTGTGAATGTTATACAACGCAGTCCTACCAACTGAACCACACCCTCCGCTCCACAACATAACATCTCATGACAAACTTGAATGACTTGCTTCTCCTCTGTATGTCAGTTTCTTCCTTTGCAAAAATCAGTGGTAGATGCTTCTCTGGAGATTGCTCTATTTTTCTATCATTATAGTAAAATATTTTACAATAGCATTACACAGAGGTTTTGGAATCATGAGTAGACAGCATCTTAGAAGTAATCTTGTCTGCCTTCCTGGCTCGGTTAGCCTTTGCTTAAAAATAATGTTATTTCTCAAAATTCTGTGGGTTGGCTCAACAGTCTCTCGTTTGCTTTCCTTGGACTTGATCATGTCACTGCTTTCAACTGGAGGGGCAAGAGGAATGGAAAGACCCAGGATGGCCTCACTCACTGCTTCAGAAGCTGATGTTGGCTCTTGGTTGGGGGCCCTTGCTTTCCATATGCCCTTTCGCCTTCCAGAGTCAGTATGGCATTCCAGGAAGAGGAAGCAGCAAGACCATTTCAGACCCATTTCAGAAGTCACCAGTGTCATCTCTGATGCATTCTGTTGGATAAAGCCAATCATGAGACCTGCCCAGATGCAGAGGAATAGGAAATGGGCTCCATCTGTACTCTGGTGGGAGATTAGCAAACTCATACTGCAAATGGGGCATTTGAGTAGAAAACATGTTGCTTGTCTTCACAAGGCATCCAGCATCCTTCCTAGTTATACCAACAATATATGAGACATAAAACAATCATTTGAATAAGCTAATGACAAGCTCATGATGAAAACCCAGCTAGCTGGACTCCCTTGTTCTAGGTCTGTGGCCACTGCAATACACTGTTACAATGCCCCTTTCGTCTTTATTAACCAATTGTAGTAAATATTCACCATATTCTGTATTTAGAAAATTGCTGGACATTTTGATGCCCTCAAAGATGAATAGAGAACAAATACTCTTTGCTTCAAGTGCTCTACAATCTATCCTAAACGTAAGTTGATCAGGGCTCCAACTTATCTTCGTATTTTACATAAGAATATGTGTCCTAGGTGGAAATGAAGCCCCTTCTTATCTTAAGGTCAACAGGCATTGCCATATATCTTTCCTGGGACGATTGAGGTTCTTTTCCACTTTCTACACTCTCCACAGAAGGTTTAAAACATGAAGAAAGACGATATCCAAATTATCGTAAATCTGTCTGCATTCTGTTTCAGCACAGAGGCTTCCATGGATCTGCAGTGTTGTAGTTACTGGATTACTGTTTTTATCCTTTAATGGGGTGGCCCTCAGGGTCGAGTTTTATTATATGTGTCTTAAACATGGAGAGCTGAAGTTTCAGGGAGGGAGGTTGAGAGGTGACCTGAGTCAGAGTGGGACGTTAACCTTCTGACCTCTGAAGCTGATGGCTCTCAGGCACTTCTGCCTTGCAAGAGGGGAGGCTATTTGGCACAGGGGAGGAGAGACAAGATGGCTCCCTGCTGTTTCATTGTAAGCCTTGAGAAGTTAAACTCAGGCTTGCCTTTGCCCTCTCACCTACCAAGGCCACCCCACAGCAGAGACTACCTTTGGGATCCTCTACCTCCTCTTCCTGGAACATAGATAGCTCTTACCCTCAGGTCCTGATGCTCATGGGTTCTCACAAGATGTCCCACCTGTACCTGGTCTTCAGGAAGGAGGCAGCTGCTGATTAATCTCCGACACTTCAGTAGGAATGTCAATTAGTGGATAAGCTTCGGCTTCCTCCAGAAAAGCAATGCTTTGTGCCTGGGGAGAGGGAGCCTAGTCGTCAGCAAACAAGGGCTTTCCTGGGGTCCTGAGTTCACAGTTAATGACTTCAGCTCTTTGTACCTGTTCAGAGCTCATGATTTTTATAAGGGAAATGATCAATAAAATTCCTGCTGCTATTATTTATTTGTTGGTGAAAAAAAAAAAAAACAAGACCCAGAAATGGTGGCTATCCATGTTATATAATTAGTAGGTAGCAGGGTTAGAATTCAAGCTACAATTAACTAAATTGTCTTTAAATGACCAAGTTTGGCCCAGTCATTCATTCTTTCTCATTCTGAGAAATCCATCTTCTCAGAGCTATACAGGGTTTAGTTACATAAACCCTTACGGATACTTTGAAGCATAGTGGAGATGGTAGGCTTTTGCTGTGATGAAAGTGACTGAGGACTGAAAGGTCATTGCTGCCCTGGCTGTCTGGGATTCACCAAATGGAAGTGGCATTGGGAAAATACCCTTCTGACAGATCCTTTGAGGCTTGGGTTTCAGCCTCCAGCAGTAAGTGTGCTGTGTGGTCTTGGCGACTCTTACAGTCTTCTTGGTCCTTTTTAAAACAAAGACTGAACATAGGTAATCTTGGAGCCAATCTGAAGGCATTGTAGACATGGAACTTGGAAAGACACGGTCCTGATGCAGTAATCAGAATGAACCTGGACCTGGAGGCCCTAAAGGTGGTGACAAGTTTTTCGGGGACAGCAAATAGGCCACTTTGGCTAAGGATGATTTATGTTGGTGAGGTTTAATAAAATAAGATGAATCATTATTTTCTTTATTTTATTTTATTTTTTTTTTTTGATTTTCAAGACAGGGTTTCTCCATAGCTTTTGGTTCCTGTCCTGGAACTAGCTCTTGTAGACCAGGCTGGCCTCGAACTCACAGAGATCCGCCTGCCTCTGCCTCCCTAGTGCTGGGATTAAAGGCATGCACCACCACTGCCCAGCGATCATTATTTTCTTGACATGAAGAAAAAAATATGTCTATCAGGATCAAGAAAAGAATGCTCCCTTATAATTGATTATTGCTTATGAGTACTAGAAAATGGCAATGACTTCTTCTATCTCTTGGGCTTTGAACATGTTATAGCATTGAATTAGAACAGTTCTGGTTATTATATATGAATGTAACATTGCTTACAGTATCATGCCCAAGTCTTGCAGAAGACCAAACCAGATGATATCCAGGCATGGAGGAGGGAGGTAGTCATGATGTCCCATCCCTACCTGGGGAGCTATTGGCCACTGATGGCTGTAGAGAGAGAGAGAGAAAGAGAGAGAGACAGACAGAGAGAGAGAGAGAGAGAGAGAGAGAGAGAGAGAGAGAGAGAGAGAGAGAGAGAGGTTTTGTCATGGATGCAGCCTGGATAAAGGTACCCATAATCTAGTAGGGGGCCCTATGCCCATCATGTAGTGCACCATAAGTAGATTCAATAGAATCTAAAAACAAACAAACAAACAAACAAACAAACACAAAATTGGGAGGGAATGGTGTGTGTGGTGGTGATGGTAAGGGGAGGAGTGAGGGAAAGGAATGGGGGACACACTTGATCCAAAAACATTACAGCATGCATGCATTTTTCAAACAATGAAGAGTTCTAGTGTTGTACCAAGCAAAGCATATGGTTAGTGGTGAGCGAGACGAGGAAGCAGTTTGGACAAGAGCTTTCTGGGTAGTCTTCAAGGGCTACTTGACATCTGTCTATTGCGTTCTCATTGAGACATTGTCAAGGGCAGCCGCCATCCAGTTCCCTCTCTCTCCTAGTTCTTCTTGCTTGGCTAGAGAAGAGAGCTTTGATAAAGGAGCTGGACCACGAGGCAGCCGCATTGCGGGTCTACCCCTCTTAGCTATGAAGCCTTGCCCAGGGAGTTACCATCACCTAAGCCTTGTTTTTCTTTATGAAAATGGGTATAATGATATCTACTCTGTCTGCTTCACAAGAGTCTCTTAGGTAACAAATGGAAGAATCTGTGTGAGTGTGTTTTATTATGGAATAAAAATGTTATAGAGAGTGGGAGTGGTTCGTGTCCAAACCCCTCAATCGCAGGGATCTTCAGTCTCCAGTGAGCTCATGCTGCTACATTCACCCTATAAAACCACAGCGTTTTTCTTGGGCACCCAACACCCGCATCCCAGAGTCCTGTATGCCCAGAGTGTACAGCGTTGAGCATGACAGCCAGCTTGGAATTGTGTTAGCAGAGCAGGTACTGAGAACAAGCCTGGGGCTGTGGAATTTTTTAAAAAAGGACCCAACACCAACATCTCTGAAATAAATTGATTTGGTTGAAATGTTTCCAAAGAAATTACCTTAATTCTGAGACTAAATATGCGGCGTTCCAGCCCAAATGGACTTTCTTGGCCAACCCTTCGAGAAGTAAACATCGTAGTTTAACACGGAAAGGGTGGTAACACTTGTAGTTTCTGCTCGCTGATGTCACTCCTTGCTTTCTGAGCCAAAGTGCCAAAGAACAAGAAAATCCAACACTTCCTCCAAGGATGAAGGCATGGGATGGGAACGATACAAAGATGTTTGTGGTTTCTATATATTTTCTCTTAAAGAAAAAAAAAAAGACCGTCAGGAATTGAAGAGGATCCATTTTTCAGAATCTTGACAGACACATGTGCGCTTCTTAGAGAGAACCCACCTGGGGTTCTTGGCTGTCTGGTCACAAAAAAAGCTGTCTTTTTTTATTCCTAATTTAAAAATAAGAGGATCACAGAGGGTTTAAGCCACAGAATAACTTGTGCTAAACCCGATTTTCAAAGTCTGGCCCTGGATAAGACCTTGGAATCTGGGTACAGTTGAGATTCGTGATGAGAGGAGAATTTGCATTTTACTGTCGCAGAAGTGAGAAGAATCAGGATTTCAAGCATGCTAACATCCCCTGGTTTCCATGAACAAGGTTCTACCAGAACACAACTCTTTCTGGCAACGGAACTTTATTGTATTTGAGGATAAGTTTCTCCTTGATAACGAAGATATATTTTTTTGGGAACACATCGTAGTCCTGAGATCTCACATCGTTTGGCAGGGAGCATGCTTATAATGAAACGATAGGGGAGGGACACCTCCCGTCACTCAATGGGATGGCTCACTGACAACTTCAAATGGCATCTGATGGGGTCAAGTATTCCAAGGCCTTCTCCTGGGAAAGCAAATAAGAGGGTTGGTTTTCAAATGTGCTGCTAGATTGCTATTTTGATCTATCTCTTGGAAATTTCTGCTGTGCATGCAAAATACTTGGGTGGATTCAATTTGATTCCGTCAACCTGAGTGAGATGTTTAATCCCTGCCAGAGGCACCTCCCATCCACAGAGGAAACTGTAGTATGTTTCATCTTTCGCCTGCCCCCCCCAGACCCCCAGCGCCCAGTGAGTAATGAATTAGCATGGACCAGTTGAGTGGAGATGATTACATTTTGTACTGGTGGTAGAATGGGCAAGGAGGTAGAGAACGGACAATCCATCTTCCCGGAGTGCAGAGAGGAACAAGGTCAAAGAAAGCTAAAGAAAGCTTCAAAGCTGATATTTGATCTGAATCGTAAAACAAAACCACATTGTGCAGCCAGGGAGAGCATCCATTTTTTCCCTACTGAACTTTCAGGTTGTGTAGTTCTCGTGTAGCAAAGAGGAGATACTAGTATACACTTAAAGTACCCACATTTTCTTGAATGTAAAGTGGGGCTCTGAGGTGCCTTACTTTATTGCATAGGCACTGCTTGCTGTCTCTGGACCTGGGCTGAATGTCAAGGTCTGCCCTCGGTGGCTGGAGCGCCACTCTTCAGAACCACCTTACCTGATTTCCTCCCCAGCCCTCACATGGGTCCCTGGGACAGGCTGTTGTACTTGGCCTCCCTCCACCCTCGGGGTATGTAATTACTCAGAAACTCCCAGCTGTTCCCCAGCCCCACACTGAGTTCCCAAACAAAACCTGTGAAAACAGCTGTGATGGCAGCTCGGGCCGCTGCTGGCAACTGCGCGCGGGTGCAGAGCGCGTGGGTGCAGAGCACACCGGCAGGCTCTTGAGGCCCAGCTGCTCCAGATGTGAATGGAGCCTACATGGACACTGTCTTTGGGACATACCCAGGAAAAGACCTCCCTGGAAAGTCAGAGGTTCCGTGTTGCTCTTTTGACTCGGTCCAAACTAAATGGGGTCGAAATGTCTTCTGTCCGTTTCTTCTGGGCTTAGGCTCCTGTCTCTGCAATCATGAGGCAGGAGGAAGGCTCTCTGGGTATATAAGCCTCACCTAGGTGGAGTCTGTATGCTCATCACCTGTTTGTACGAGGACCGTGGTGTCCACGTAGGATCTTCCTGCCTTCCTGTCCTCTTACCCTGGTCCAGTCATTTCCGCCTTTGCACGTGCCTGTGGTTTCTACCGGCAAGCTTATTACCTCCACGCGTCCACCCTTCTTCACTTCTTGCCCTGTTGTTGGCACAGCGGCTGTTGCTCCCTTACTGTGCTGTTTCCATCCTTCTGAAGCATCCTATTACGGCCATACCTTTCTAAAGTGAAGGTGCTTGGTAACATGATTCCCTTGTTCAAAACCTGAGGGCAGCCTGCTTGCCTTAGGATGCCCGGATGCCTTGTTCTGGCACTAAGACCATCTCTGAAGGACCCGGGACTAAGGAAACTGGGGCAACTTAAGTTTGTGCTCCCCAATCCTAATGCAGATGTGTGCCTTTAAAGGGGTTGCCCCCCTGTGACCTACTTTGCCCACCTCACCTGTGCTGGAGTGGAACCTGCATCTAGGTTTGAGGTAGATGTTAGCAGCACCAGTCCCTATGACCCCTTTTTTTCTGCTGGAATCTAGAGCTTTGACTTCCTCCTCAGGATGGGCGTGACTGGTGGCATTATGGGATATTTTGATGGCACTCACACTTCTGAGACTGCTCAAAAGAGATACCTTGAGTTGGGGTGGAGCCAATGACTAGCTGACCAGAATTGGTCACAGAAAAGCCAGCACTTGGCATAGAGAAGATGCACAGGACAGAAAGGGCAGGAACTGGAGTATGAGCTCTCTTAGTTCTGAGACAGAGAAGAGACAAGTGTCTTGCAGTATCTCAGGCCAAAAAGCAAGGTCAGCTAGTTGCTACTCAGTCTTTCTGAGCTAGCAGGTTTTCACCCCAGCCTTGGACTTCTGAGACTTATTGATAAATAGAGCCAGGTGGTAGTGGCACACACCTTTAATTCCAGCACTTGGGAGGCAGAGGCAGGCAAATCTCTGTGAGTGTGAGGACAGCCTGGTCTACAGAGTGAGTTCCAGAACAGCTAAAGCTGCATGGAGAACCCCTGCTTTGAAAAAAAATCAATAAAATGTCAGAGGCTTAATTTAAATTAATTTCCACCAGGAAATGTTTCGCTGAGTGGACCCAGAGAAATGCTGACTGAGGGACCACTGGGTGGGTGAGGGGGAGATGATAATTATTATATCATTAGATTCACGTGTGGTCACTAAGCCAACAGAAAAACACCATGATGACATGAATGTTAGTTCCAGAAATATCACTTGGGCTAATGCATTTTGCGATGAAAAGTGATTTTGTTGTTTGTCTTTGTGATGCTGAAGTATTCAGTCACTTATTACCTTAAGCTACTGAAACACCAGGAGTTTTTTTTAATTTAATTTGAGTTCTTAAATTTTTTTTAAATTTCATATATGGATACTATATTTACATTATTCCTGTCCATGCTTTTCCCCTCCAACTCTACCTAGTTTCCCCCTTTCAAATCCAGAACCTCTTCTTTGATTTCCATCATCACACACACATATATAGCAATAACACACACACACACACACACACACACACACACACACATACACACACACACCCTATATGAAATGTACCAAGTCTATTTAGTATCGCTCATATGTATATCTGTTTAGGCTGGCCACTTGGGACTGAATAACCTATCAGGGTACTTTTCCTTGGAGCGGACTGTTTTTTTTCCCAAGGACAGAACTTTGTGAAATTTCTCCCATCCATCTTTGCATGTCAACTGGCATGGCCATTATTCAGGTCCTGTTTAGGCAGCCACATTACTGAGATTATGTGAGCAACTTCCCTACCATGCTTAAAGGACACTATATCTTCCACGGCTCTCTAGGGCTTTACCAACTTTACTTTTCATGACCCATTGATGGTTGCTATGTCCAAGACACACTTACTGTCCTCCATACCCATTGGGTCCCTACCTCGGTGCATTCTGCCAACTCTGTTTCCACGCCTCCAGCCTCCACTGTGAGTCTGTCTAACTCTGTTCATTGTTCAGAATATGGGGGGAGCACTCCCTGCCCTCCCCACTGCTTGTGGCAGTTCAGGGCAAAACAAAACTTCCTCTTTCACTCTTATCTGCTCCCGTGTTCCCTGCTCTGTCGTCTGTGTGACATTCCTAGTGTCACACCTTCCTGTTGCCAACTGTAAGATATTAGGCAGAAAAGGAGGACATGTTTGCTTTATCTTTGTCATCTCATAATGCCACAGGCTCCCACCCCCACTCAACATCATGCATTTGAAATCACTTGGATTTTTATGGAAGTGAGGATTTAAGTCATTAGCATGGACACCTCGATGAGATGCCATCGTAAGAATTGAGGATGACCAGCCCTGATGCAGGTCCTACCATCTTTGTCAGCACCTCCTGCCCATATACGGCATGGTGATGGAGGATCAAGTCCAGTCTTGGAAACCAGACTGCCAAGGTTTAAACTCAGGTTCTGCTGTTTCCTGCTGACTCTGTGATTGTGGATGTGGCTCTTCACTTTGTGTCCTTGTTACCTCTTTGTGAAGTGGACACTGTCCCTCCTAATTTAGGCTGTTTGGAGAGTAGATAAGATTATACTTGTCAATGTCAATTCATTGTAAAATGAATAATGTTGACATCCAATGGCTCACTCTCCTATATCACTTACCTTTCTGTATATCCGGTCTCAGTCCTCATGTACTGAGCCATCAGCCTAGAATCTGGACAGTAGACTATTCCACCAACTGTAAGCAAAGGGCAATCTGGCTCTCTGTGTGAGCCAGATACAGCCATAGTCAAGGAGTTGTGTGTACCGCTAAGTCAGGAGAGGAAAGCAGAGTGCTGTGACAGGTATTTACTATTTTCAAAGACCTGAGATTCTGCTAGAGGAATCATAGCTTCTAGGATTGAATTCCTTATGGAACATTAGAAATGAATTGCACATAGGAACCATTACTTATGGTGTTTCTAGTGTCTACAAGTCAGTGTTCAGAATTGTTTTGACTTTTTCTGGGGAGATGTGAGCAAGCATCTCTTCATCCCAGAGAGGGTGCCAATGACAGATCAAAGGAGTGATCCAATCCAAGTCCAGTTTAGTGAGCCAGTGAGTATGTTTACTAGGGTTGCTTACAAGGGCATGGGTGAGGGGTTACTTGTCAGAGTACACTCCAGACTGATGACTACTAACGAAAGCTGCATCCTAGGAGTTCCTGCACAGCCTCTTCTCATCAACAATTGTGACTGCTTGTGTGACATTGAGGAGGGAACTTTCTAGGTTTCAAAAACTTCTTGAGACCCCCTGAATTCTGTTTACTTCCTGAGCTTTGTGAATTTACTTTGTTTCCTGAGTCCTAACTAGCTTCCTCCCTCCCTCCGAGTGGGCATATTTTCATTTGGAGGCAATTGCAGCACCATGGGAAGTCCAAAGAATCCTGTAGCTGTAGGGCTGGAAGACCATAGAGACCGAGTACAATATGTCATAATTTAATGTGGGGAAAACGCCAACTCATAAGGGGAAATGACTCTTCCACAATGCCACAGTTGGTTTTGATGGATCAAAGATAGAAAGCAAGTCCCCCACTACCATAATGGCATTCTTCCTTACAAATCAAATTACTACCTCTTGATAAATCTTATGCTCTTGATCCTCAGTTTTCTTCTAAGAACCTTCAAAGGCTCTTCATTACCCTCAGGGTCAAATTCAAGTCTCTTACATGTTTCAATAGCAACCAGAGTCTGATTTCATTTTTCCATTCAGCAGAATATACTGTCATATTATTTGTGGTAATATAAATGTATACAATCCTTTTAGAAAGCATTTGGCAATATACAAAAGGGTCATAAACAACCTCATATTCTTTTATGCTGTAATCTTAACTCACTCTTCCTGGGTGACTATTCCATAACACAAGGAACTTATAAAATAGAGGAATTTATTAGAGCATCATTTATAACCCCAAACTGGAAAGAACCTAAATGTTAGCCACTAAAGAGATTTTAAAAGAAATCACTTCCAATAACATCTCTCCCGTGATGGTAAACACAGTGTCTCCTGAGGGAAGGAGTCGCTCTCCTTTGGGAACATGGCTACTGATAATTTGCCCCCACTGAGGGCATCATCAATTGGGTTCATGTGATTATCAATAATAATATAAAAGAGGACATGAAGACAGGAGAGAACTAGAGGAAGGTGGAGGGAGGAAGTGGTGGATGATAGAGTCGAAACACCTTGTATAAATCTATGAAATGTTCAAAGGAAAGTAAGATAGTTTTCCTCATCCATTTTAGGTCTTTGAAGATTATACCATATATTTTGATCACATTTCCCTTGTCCCCCAAGCACTCCAAGATACATTCTCCTTCCTTACCCACCCAACTTTGTGTCGTTTATTATTATTATTATTATTATTATTATTATTATTATTATTAATCAAGTTCAATTTGAATGCCCACACTATTTTTAGATGTGTGACCCCTCCATGTGAGTATGGTCTACATACCAAGGGCCATACCCTTCAATAAAACACCCTCTCTTTCTCCTAGAAACTGTCAGTTGCCAAGAGTTCTTCACCTAGGGATGAGACTTGATGACCACAACCCTTCTCTGTGCTGGGACTTTGTCTGGCTTGAACTCGAGCAGGTCTTGCACACGCTGTCACAAACATTAAGTGTTGGTATATACTTAACTTCTAAGCTGTGCCAGGGAAACACTGTGTCTCTGTAGTCATCATCACCTCTGGCACTTAACGCTTTCTTCTCCACTTCTAAAATGACCCTAGAGTCTTGGGAGGAGGGGATTTGATAAAGATGTCATTCAGAACTGAGCATTCTGCAGTCCCTTATTCTTTAGGCCTTAACCAGGTGTATGGTGGGATCTCTGTGTTAATTATTCTCTGCTGTGAACAGCAGTTTCTCTAACGAGGGTTGAGAGATGTACTAATCTATGGCTATAACAGTAAGTCATGAGAAGTTGGTTTAATAATGTGTTTCATTTGCAGGATAATAGGAACAGGTTTCTCTAGGGTCTGTGACCTGTCCAGCCACAGGTTCTTGACCACTACAACAATACCACACATGGGTTTTAGTTTGTGGCATGAACCTTAAATCCAATCAGAAAACTGGTTGTTTACTTCCATGTTGATCCACTATTGCACCAGCAGACATGCTTTTGCCAGCCAGATAAAATTAATACTAATTTTCTTCTCCAGCGGTATGCACAACCCCACTGAACAGCATGAAAACTCGCCAGTAAAGTGAAGTTTTCAGACACCAACTTGATTTCTCCGTGTTTGGTGACTCAAGTATATGGTGCCTTAAGAAACACAGTCTTACCATAGATTCCTGGAGGTTAGCAAGAGTGAGGCTGTAGTTTCGTAAGATGATTCTGGGTAGGTTGCTCTCCTCTTAGACCCTCTGTCCCCTCATCTATAAAATGAGAAGTAATGGAGTCACCTTGCCAACTGACAACAGCCATAGAAAGGCAGAGAACACGTCACTGGCACAATTCAGACTCCTGTAATGAAGTTAGTTCTTCCCAGGGGAGCTTTCACTTCCCTGCCACTCGCTTCTTGTTCAGAATCCTCTTACACCACTGCCCCTGCTGAACCTATTCATTCATTTTCTTATTTAATTTCACAGTGCTGGGTATCAAATGCAGGCCCCCACAAACGCTAGGCAAGAACTCTCTCCGACGGAGTGACACTCTAGCCCTTTGGCATGCGTTTTGAGTCAGTGCTACTTGGACTGCGGTTTGTGGTCTGCACTCCTTCCACAGGGCAGGTGTAGAAATGAAGTAAACATTCCCGTGATCCTGCCCCAGCTGAGTCATAAGCATGTGGTCAGTACAGGGCTCCCATGGTCTGCTGTAAAAGGTTTGCAGGAGAGCACTGGGGAGAGAGGGAGCTGGGCAAAACATACTCAGAAATCAGTGATAGATATGTGGGGGTAGCTTTGCAATGCAATTTATTTGAATCCTGTGGCTATTTGAATATATCCACAAGCAGCACTGAAAATGCCTGTACAAACATCCTCTAAGAAACAGCTGTTGTCCTCCAAGAAAAAAATCCTACCTTTTGGGGGAATCTATTTTCCTACACATTTGGCTCATGTTGCTCTCTTGATTTCAGTGATGAATTTATATGATGGTTTATCCTTTTTTAGTGTGTATGTATGCTTGTGTACATATGTATAAACCATATGTATATGCAGTGATCTCTTCTTACCTATCTATATTCCTAGATATTTTCTAAGTAGATGCTTAAAGCTGCAAATAACACCAAGTCCTCTAGATGTGATGTTTGTTTCATGTCTACACACTAATGGTAAACTTTATACATTATGCCCAGATAACAGTGATAACTGATTATAATTATGAAAATATAGTCTCATGAAAGTTACTGAAGACACATGAGTTGTTTATTCTGTAAGTTTCCATTTAATACATGCTACCTATGGTTGGCCATGTTTATTTGAAACCCTGAAAAGTAAAGCTGCAAGTGCATGGTTACCACCAGATAAACACACACACTACACATAGTACACAAACATATGTGTGTCGTATGTGTGTAAACTTGCAAGTGGAATCTAAACTCTCCTGAGGGAGTCTACCCTGCTTTATAATTAATTCTATTTGTTATAAACAAACTTTTCATAGGCATCAGGGTTCTCAGATACTGTCTTGTGATGGGTTTAGGTCAGGCTTTCCAACTTGCCCAGTGATGAGGTCCTTGTTAAAACCTGATTCCCTGTGTTCTTCCTTGGAGACTGAGTTGCTAGCTCAGAGTGGAAAACAACATATAGGTCTGCCAAGAAATCTCCATTCCTAAGAGTCAGGAGAGCAGCTTGGTGGTTTTTTTCAATGTCCTCTGTTAAAATGTACATCTAGGAGGGAAACTTACCCATTTCCTGAGGTTTTCAGACCTATGCCCCAACTTCTATCTCTTAACTTTTGTACCAAGATGGAAATTGAAACCTTGGAATTGGAATGGAAAAGTGATCAGGTAGGGGTGGTCTCTGAGAAATGTGGGAAAGCAAAAGGAAAGAGTCCTGATTTTTTAATTGACATTGATTCTATCTGTCCACTATGTCCACGGACTCTGAAAATCCTTTTGAAGCTCAATCATTTAAACAAATTTTAATGTGATTCAACAATATGAATTATATATCCACAAAAGACCTGTAGCCTAAGAAATAAGCATGTGAAGGAATTGATTAGTCATAGAAATGATAGGCAAGACAGGCTCCAAACATTGCCTATATGTCAATATGATGCCAAGTTTCACAACTCACTTCTAGGACAGACAAAACAACCAAAGAAACTTAGAGATTAATTTATAACATGTCCAGGGTTTAACCACTCAGTAAACAGTAAATCAGCCATTTGAATCTAAGTCATTTTGGTTTCTGTAGATGAAAATTTCTGTCCCACCTGGTCCTGCAGTCATTCAGTTCCAAAGAAACACATAGAAGCTTATATTAATTATAAACTGTTTGACCTCTTAGCTCAGGTCTGCTATTAACTAGCTTTTGCAATTTAAATTAATCCATAATTCTTGTCTGTGTTTAACCATGTGGCTTGGTACCTTTTCTCAGTGATGCATTCTCACCTTGCTTCCTCTGTGTCTGTCTGATGACTGCATCTCTCTACCTTTCCTCTTCCCAGAATTCTCCTAGTCTGGTCGCCCACCTATCCTTCACTTCCTGCTTGGCTACTGGTCAACCAGCATTTTATTAAACCAATACAAGTGACAAATCTTTACAGTGTGCAAGAGCGTTATCCCACAGCAGGTCTCAAAGGTTATATTTCCATGATGCCATTTTGCTTCTTTGTCTACCCAGTCTCCAGTTAAAATCAGTGTGTGTGTGTGTGTGTGTGTGTGTGTGTGTGTGTGTGTGTATGTATGTATAGTGGATTTATACAATGTTCACATATAATTTACATGTAGGCAAAGTAATGGAGGAGTTCCATCAGTTAGGTTCTGATCTGTCCTTTTAAAATTACATTTTAAAATCATTTTTACTTTTTTTCATGCAGTCTAATTTGATCATATTATTTCACCTGCCCCCAGATCCTCCCAGGTCTCTGATTTGTTCTTATTCCAATATTGAAAGACAAAATACAGCAGAAAGTAGGAGATTTAGAGGAATAGTCCAGGAAAAAAAATGTAAAGAGAATGAATTAAAGATAGGAAAACAAAACAAAACAACAACAACAACAAAAAAACAAATGGAGATGTAGAGGAAGAGGAAATGATTGGGGCTGTTAAACATGGAAAGGAAAGGGCTGAAAGCAGCCTTCTCAATGGCCTCTCAGGTTTATGAAGCGAGGAGAGAGTAGCAGGAGAAGGACGCACAGCTGGAGGAGCCTGTGGAAGCTTGGGTAATGAACAGTGGCTGTTTGCGTCTTGTGAAACAGTTGACTGTGGGGTTTTGGATGGTGACCAATGCTGACGGCTGAGAAACGCAGGGACAGGGAAGCACTGCAAACCCCAACTGCAGCTCGGTTCACGACGCCTTGCTCTTCTGCTGGCCTTGTGCATCTGTCATCCGGTGTCCTATCGGTCTTTTCTCTGCAGCGTCAGTCCTGTCCATCACCACAACTGGAAATACCATTATCCGGACAGAACTATATTTCTGCAGAGTCCCGAGTCTCAGTGGATAATCTGACATCATAGACCATGATGGATCATCTCAGACCATATGCCCTGAAAGACACACATACCGTAGTTAAGCCAAAGATTATGTCACATGCGCTCTGGTCTCTCCATTGAAACCACTGTCCGCCAGTAGTTTGGGCTCCAAATAAAAGCACAGGAGGCAGGAAAAGGCCAGTACTTGATGCTCTATACTGGGAGCATGGGGTTACCTCACTAGTCGGCAATGGCCAGGCTTGAGTTGGCAGGCAGACCTCCTCTTCATGTCCTGCTCTTACTCAGCTTTCTCTTTAGTTTTAAGCACTTCCCCCCCCACCACCATCCTATTTCTTTTGCAATTAAGCAGATATTGGATTTCTCCCTTTTAACTAGCGTGACTGGTTAAATAAGACATATCATTCTAATTAAAATTGTCACACATGCAAGATACAAATAAGTAGAGCAAGAAAGTATCTACCCTGGGGAAGAACGCAACCTTTTGCAATGTAAAAGGCTTCATACTTAATAGAATCATTGCCCAAACCTCTTATTGTCCTTCATGTCCAGCCTAGGCTACACACTAGAAGCTTTTTTCTATTCTTAAAAATGTGCTTATGTCACACAAGGAGATTGTAAATTGACTTTTGAAGACCATGACTACATGGCGTTCTGATTTCTTTTCAAAAGCTGTCTGTTGGGGGACATGCCAGCAGCTGAGTACTCTGGACAAATGCTTTTGGCTCAAGGACTGTGCCTGTTGATTTTAAGCCATCTTCCAAAGCCTCCTGTAAGAATTGTGGACCTTCTGATTTTAGAATACCCTTAGTCTGTGCACATTTTCTAAAACGTCCCAAACTTAGATCAGAGAACATCCCTACTCAACCTCCTACCATGGCTTGTTCCCATCTGCCTTTTCTTCATGCCTAGAGGAGAGCCTTGAATTCCAAGGGCACAGAATAGGCTTTTTTTTAAGCCTAACATTTGTTTCAGAGGGCATTCTAGGACCACGCAAACCCCTTCTGAGAAGCAGGACAGCACCAAGCGACACGGCTGCCCACCACCTGCAGCAAAGATGGATCCCAATGATAGTGTGTCTGGAGCTGGAGGCCAGCTGTGACCCCATCTTTCCCCCCTGAACTATGCACGTCAGCCTCCAAAAGGAACCTGAAACTTCCTAGCGCAGAAATGCAGGTGATCACACTGCTGCTATAGGGCGATGGCTGTCATGGGCACATATTTCGGCATTCAAGGAAGTCCAGGTAAACGGAGATACGGTAATGGTTTCCAGAGAGGTAGGGAAGGCTGCTGGCTCAGTGATTGTCCCCATCAGGCTGGTGGATAATGAAAAGTCTCTTTCTTTGGCGCAAATAGCTTCCTCCTGTTGGTGAACTTGTTTTTTTTTTTTTCTTTCTAAAAGAGAAGTGCTTTACCTATTGAATTATATAAAGCTGAAGTTACAAGATTTGTTATAGAAGAGGCTTGTTATTCCTAATTTGTTGTTTGTGCTCTGCTTCAGGACAATTTTATTGTACAAATCTATCATTACGAACCGAACACTGAAACTCAAAAAACTTACATGGAATTTTAAATATTTCCTATAATTATTTCACAATAGCATATGGATTAACAAACAGCCCAGAGTGGAGGACACTAGCAGAGATGTTTACAGGGGGAGAAAAGTACAAATGAAATATGGTTTGGCCAGGTTTAATACACACAGAATATACTTTAATACTTTCATATGGTCTGAATAATATCCCCATATTGATTTTTTCCTTGTTTCTACCAACTCCACAGCAAATGTACGACAATGGCTCCTTGATTTATTGTGAGTGTAGCAATGGGTTTATAACAGCATGAATCATGCCGATTGCTCAATTCACCACATGCCTTAATAAAAGTTTCACTTTAATAAAACTGAGCTAAGGCAAATATGCCCAGAGGCTGGTCTGACATTCCTTATACATTACCCTGCCTCAGGAAATTATTGCCATATATTTTACAGCAGCTACAGTAGGCTAGGGGATCAGGATTAAAATCTACTAACTACCGTGATATTTAACAGAACTCCTGTGTTCCCAGTTAACCCTCACGGGTACAAAACAGACAGCTATGAAGAGACGGCACACAGGACAGCTGAGCGGGACTAGAAGCCAGGCAGTTAGGATCAGATCTGACCCTTGTCGCCCCATGTATGTCCCCGAAACTCTGTGCAATGGAGGTGGAAGCACCCCTCCTGTTTCCTTCCCAAGTGATAGAGTTCATATCACAGGAGAAAAAAGAGACATCGGATACCAGTAACACATCAGGTGGCTCCATCTGCAGGGACAGGACTGAGAGGAACACGGACGACTCTTTGGCAATACTAAGCGTCGTGGCTGTGAGCATGACTGTATTTTCATGACAAGCAGCTACAGTTCTCATTAGAGAAGTCGAGGGGTTTAGGGATGAAAGGCCAGTCCTCCTAGAAACTCCAGACTTGTTTTCAACTCCCCTGGTAAGAGCTGAAAATAAACCACCATATCAACACTGTTTTGAAAAAACAAAAAAAATCTAACCCAGAGTGTGAGAATGGGGGTGCTGCTCGTACAACTTATCACCTGCTGGCTATTGCTCTGCAAGAAATCATGATTAGATAATACTGTTCAGTGGGGACCAGTGCAGTGTTTATTAGTCCCTAAGACCAAGCAAGCCTCTGTGGATTTTCTAGCCAATGCGACTCACTTAGGCCTCGCTGAGGAGTGTTGTACACCCTAAGGAGGTGGCTTGATCCTCTGGTAAGTGAGGCAGCTGTGTGACCAGAGACAAGCTGCAAAATCACTCTGGGCCTTTGCCTTTTTTTGGCCTGTCAAATTTACTGAAGTGGGAAACGCAAAAGGCCTGGGCATGGAATCGACATTTGGAGATGCGGTCTCTGTCCCCACGCGTGTCTGTTTTGTATTAATTTCCCAGCATCTCCATGCGTGGACTGCCTCCCACGCATCGCTCTCCCTCGGTCCTCCTGCACCAGCCCTCAGGCTCTCATTTTTCTCAGGTAACAGCCCAACGGGAAAGGGCTTGATCTGTCCCGCATCCCGCGCTGCTTCCGGGGGCTTCTCTCTCTCCGGTGTCTTCCTCACATTTGACTCTCGCTGAAGTTAGCTACACACACAACTCAGAATCTGGTTCCCCGTCTCCGGCTGGAACCTAGAAGGAAGTTTAGTTTTCCTGAGGTTTGTTCCCTTTGCATTAAACACTGTGTCTGGTGCCTAGAAAAATGGTCGACCGCAAGCAAATGACTGCGTGGGGGAAACGGTAACTGAGTCAATGAGCCCAGTGTGGAGCCAGGTTAAATGTCCAAGACTACTTTCACAGAGGTGGACTCGAACATAACGTTTTACAAATGAAGGAAGTCTATGGAGATACTGATGAACCAAAAAACTCAACCGACGACCGAAAGCTATTGCTTCTATGGTAGAATAATACCTGACAGTTATGGGCCGTTCTGCTCATCACCCTGCCTGCCTCACGTTCT
>NC_022029.1:18005618-18010197 GCF_000317375.1 Microtus ochrogaster
AAAAAAAAAAAAAAAAAAAAAAAAAAAAAAAAAAAAAAAAACCCAAAATACTATTCTTCCCATATTCCTAATTCACATGAGTTCAGAGGGTGAAATAACCTCTCCAAAGCTTTTACCAATGGCCTTGCTAGCGCTTGAATCTGAGTCCTTCTGATTCTAGAATCAGTTCTGATGAGCGCCCAGACCCCTGACATCCACCAAGGAGACACACTTCCTTGAGGAACGTGGGGGCTTAGAATGAACCAAGCTTACCGTGAACCGCCAGGTTGAGCCTGACTTCGCCAGGTCCATGCTCTGAGGTTTGCCATGTTTTCCTCACTTTGACCCAACAGGAGCAGCTGAAATAAAACCCACCGTCATCAAGCAGGAACCCAGTTGTCAAGAGAAATGAAATATCCAGGGGCAGCTTCGGCCATCCCATTCGTTAATGGGTTTATCGGGAACTCTCTTGACATTGTCTAACGATGACATTTACGAAAATCCCAAATTTGAAGATAAATAAGTTGGCTGACATGTAGACATTTTACATATGAGTTTAATAAAATTGATTTTTTTTCCTGTTTGAAATCTTTGGTAATCTCAGAAATATATCAACTGCAACCCAGGAACATTGTATCCCAAGTCGTGATTCATGAAATGAAACGGAAATATATTATGTAATTCAATTGGGAGCGTCCAGCCCAGAGCTCGTTAAGGCCGTTGCTGGTGATGTGGCCTGCACTCGGCAGGCTCTGTGGTTTGGGCATGCTTTTCTCGGTCCTTACCTCCCCTTCCTCTGAGGACATTTTAACTAAATATCGTCACCCTTTTCAAAACAGCATTCTTGAGACTTTGCCCACAGATGAGGATAATTCACAGGAAGTCTTAAAAGAAATTGTGATTCTTTGCTTTCTCCTCCAGCTTTGCCATTAACCCATGTCTCGATGAGTCAGGTACGGTACTGGCTCTGACTCAATCCTTTGGAGTCCTCACTGCTCCCTTTCAGGTATACCCGAGCATTGGCATGTGGACACATTGTGCCATCCTGAGGAGACTGGAGCCCCAGAGAATGGAGGAATTTCTCCAGCCTCATAAGGTTCTAATGCAAGAGGTACAAGTTGATCTCAGATCGCTCCTCCTTTTCCTGGTTTCTCTTTTTCTTTCTTTCCAGTTCATCACACAGACAGAACCTGTGAACACAGCACAGTTTTTCCCTGCTAGGATGACGTCCACGAGAACAAAGGTGGAGGGGAACACAATTACGTGAGACAACTCTGCATTAGTCCTATCTCTGCCTGCCTGTCTGCCTCCCTCCCCCATCCCGTCTCTCTGTTTCTCCATGTGTGAGGGTTTATATTTCTTATCAACATTTATCAAGTTTATGTTTGCCATTTTTTTTCCCCATGAGAGTCATTCTGAGTAAGGAATGGCCGCACATTGTGGTACTTTGCATTGCCTAAGGTCTAAAACCGATGTATATTTTTCGCTTGCTCATTGTCCATTTTAACTGTACTTAATTTAATGTATTTAAATAAATCTATTTTTAATTGACAAGAATTCATGATGCTTATCATGAGACTTTGAAATATGTGGACCTGGGAGGAGAGGAGTGTGAGGAGGTTGTGGTTGGGATGTAAAATAAATAAATAAATGAATGGATAAATAAATAAATAAATAAATAAATAAATAAATAAATATGTGGACCCCGTGGAGTGGCTTAATCAGACTAATTAGTGTGCACCTTAATATAACACAGTTAATTATTGTGAGACTACACCAAATCTATTGCATCCAGTGAGGACCGAATCCTAATGTGAAGTGTTAGCTGTAGCCATTGTGTAAGACAGCAGAGTTCCCGAGAAGACCTGCTATCTTGTTAGTATTTCATCTCCTTTAATAAGTACGTACCCAAACCCCATCCTCCACACCTCTGTTATGGTTTGGTCCTTAAATGTCCCCAGTTCCCACGTGCTAAGGTAAGCCCTGCTTGCCCAAGAACTGATAACTTCCTGGAATGCTGGAGGCTCTTTTTCATTGGAGATAACAAACCACGCGTTTTCACTCCCATAAGCAAATTTGTTTGACTCAGTTGCATCTGAGGTGCTCCATCACATGTAGGCCAGAAGTATGTCAGGATATATGCTTGCCCCTGATTGGACCCGAAGGGAAATGCAGTGCCTTATTTAAGCCTCTGCAAATGTGACTTATTTGCCACATTTCTGGGAACCCAGGAATGGACCTGGCTAGAGTCCATCATCCTGGCCAGTATTTAATGAAAGCTTGCTTCAAATTTGGCTCAAAAACTGTGGAAGTGGTCTTTGTCTCGCAAATCTCAGGTCTAACACTAAAGGTTTGGTTGTCCTTGCCTAGGGACAGAGGAACCTTTAGCAGAAGAGCAGTAGAAGGCACTGGGGGACAGAGTGTGCCCTGGGGCAGACCTGGGATTCAGGTCTCCGCTGTTTCCTATTTGCTAGGAGATCTAAAGACGATGTTCCCAAATAGTTGCTCAGGGACTTAAAACTCTGAAACCAGGAGCCATTGTTCTCTTTTTTTACACTCATTTGCTGGACCATTTACATGGTGGTGGAGGAAAGCTGTGTAACTCCGCTGAGAACTACACTTCTCCTCTTAGCTGCTGTAAGTTAAACTCTTCCCAGCCTGCAAACAGACAAGATCACATATGTCTTTCTGCACCTTGCCTACTCAGAGCAATGGAAGGCTGCTCAGGTTCATTCGTTTTGCTGCAAATGGCAGGCATCCCACCCCCATTCACTCCTTAGAGAGGGTAAGGCCTCCTATGAGGAGTCAACAAAGTCTGTTACATCACTTGAAGCGGGACCAAGGCCCTCTCTTTCCTGCATCTAACCTGAGCAAGGTATCCCTCCTTAGGGAATGGGCTCCAAAGAGCCAGTTCATGCACTAGGGATAAATACTGGTTCCTCTGCCCATGCCATGCAATTGTCACTATCATTCAGAGAGCCTACTTTGGTCTTATGCTGGTTCCTGAGCTGTCAGTCCAGGGTCAATGTGCTCCCACTAGCTCTACTCAGCTGTTTCTGGGGGTATCCCCATCATGGTCTTGATCTCTTTGCTCATGTCACTCTTTCCTCTCTATGAATGGACTCCAGGAGTTTGGCTCGGTGCTTAGCTGTGGATCTCTGCATCTGCTTCCATCAGTTACTGGATTAAGTTTCTATGATGACAGTTAAGGTAGTCATCAGTCTGATTACAGGGAAGGGCAGAGATGTTGGATGTCCTTCTGTATATGTGTTGCTTTTATTGGTTGATGAATAAAGCTGTTTTGGCCAATGACTTAACAGAGTAAAGCCAGGTAGAAAATCCAGACAGAGATATACAGAGAGAGTGGGCAGAATCAAAGAGATGTCATGTAGCTGCTGAAGGAGAAAGACACCAGAACATTATTGGTAAGCTACAGCCTCATGGCAATAAATAGATTGATAAAAATAGGTTAATTAAAGATGTAAGATCTAAGTAGGAATATGCCTAAACCATTGGCCAAACAGTGTTGTAATTAATACAGTTTCTGTGTAATTATTCAGGTCCGGGTTGTTGGGAAATGAAAGCTCAATCTCTGCCTACAGGCAGTTTAGGTATGCTCTCCACTATTGCTTAGATTCCTACTGGGGTCATCCTTGTGGTTTCTTGGGAGTTTCCCTAATGCCTGGTTTCTCACTAACCCCACAATGGCTCCCTCTTTCAAGGTATCTCTTTCCTTGCTCTCCCTCTCTGTCCTTTACCCAACTTGACCATCTCAATCCCTCAAGTTCTCCTCCCTACTCCCCTTTTCCCCCATACTCCTCTACCACCCTCCCCACCTCTGCCATGCTGCCAATTTACTAAGGAAATCTGATCTAGTTCCCCTTCCCAGGGACATCCACGTATGTCTCTCTTAGGGCTCTCCTTGTTTCTTGTATTCTCTGGGGTTGTTTACTCCAGGCTGGTTATCCTTTGCTCTATGTCTAATATTCACTTATGAGTGAGTAATGTCACGTCTGCCTTTCTGTGTGTGGGTTATCTCACTCAGGATGTTTTTTTCTCTAGTTCTATCTATTTGCCTGTAAATTTCAAGATGGCTTTTTTTCCACTGTGTAGTACTCCACTGTGTAAATATACCACATTTTTAAAAATCCATTCTTTGGTTGAGGGGCATCTAGGTTGTTTCTAGGTTCTGGCTTTTACAAATAATGCTGCTATGAACATAGTTGAACAAATATCCTTGTGGTATTTGTTTGTATCCTTTGCGTATATGCTCAAAAGTGATATTACTGGGTCTTGGGGTAGATTGATTCTCAATTTTTTGAGAAACCACCATTCAGATTTCCAAAGTGACTGTACAAGTTTGCACTCCTACCAGCAATGGAGGACTGTTCCCCTTCCTCAGTATCCTCTCCAGCATAAGCTGCCATTAATGTTTTTGATCTTAGCTATCCTGACTGGTATAAGATGATATCTCAGAGTTGTTTTGATATACATTTTCCTGATGACTAAGAATGTTGAGCAGTTCCTTTAAGTGCCTATCAGCCATTAGAGATTGCTCTGTTGAGAATTCTCTGTTTAGATCTGCACCCCATTTTTTTTA
>NC_022029.1:18010297-18015005 GCF_000317375.1 Microtus ochrogaster
GTCTCGAACTCACAGAGATCCGCCTGCCTCTGCCTCCCGAGTGCTGGGATTAAAGGCGTGCGCCACCATCGCCCGGCTTGCACCCCATTTTTAAATTGAATATTTGGTAATTTGATGTCTAGTTTCTTGGGTTCTTTGTATATTTTGGAGATGAACCTTCTTTCTGAAGTGGGGTTAGTGAGATTTTTTTTTCCCATTCTGAAGGTTGCCATTTTGTCTTGTTGACTATGTCCTTTGCCTTACAGAAGCTTCTCAGTTTCATAAAGTTCCATTTATTAATTACTGATCTCAGTGTTTGTGCTATTGGTGTTATATTTAGGTGGTGGTCTCCTGTGTTACTTTCCACTTTTTCTTCTGTGAGTTTCAGTGTGACTGGATTTATGTTGAGATCTTTGATCCATTTGGACTTGAGTTTTGTACATGGGGATAGGTATTGATCTATTTGTCTTCTTCTACATGTAGATATCCAGTTATGCCAGTACCATTTGTTAAAGATGCTCTTTTTTTTTACTGTATAATTTTAACTACTTGGTCAAAAATCAGGCATTCACAGGTATAAAGATTAATATCAGGGTCTTCAATTCAATTCCATTGGTCTACCTGTCGGTTTTTGTGCCAAAGTTTTCATTACTATAGCTCTATAGGAGAACTTGAAGTCAAGGATACAAGAGAGATACCTCAACATAATAAAGGCAATTTACAGGAAGCCCATAGCCAACATCAACTAAAATGGAGAGAAACTGAAAGCAATTCCTCTAAACTCGGGAACAAGGCAAGGCTCTCTACTCTGGCCATACCTATTCAATATAGCAGTTGAAATTTTAGCGAGAGCAACGAGACAACTGAAGGAGACCAAAGAGATACAAGATTGATAGGAAGAAGTTAAAGTACTTTTATTTGAAGATGTTATGTTAGCATACCCACCAGGAAATGCCTACAACTAATCAACACTTTCAGCCAAGTAGCTGGATGCAAAATAAGCTTCCCCAAATCGGTAACCCTCCTATATATAAATGAAAAATTGACTGAGAAAGAATTTAGGGAAATGGAAACCTTTTACAATCACCTCAAATAATAGGAAATATCTTGGGGCAACTTTAACAAAGCAAATGAAAGATTTATGTGATTAAAAAAATTCTTAAGACATTGAAGAAAGTAATTAAGAATATATCAGAAGGAAAGTCTTCTATGCTTATGGATTGGTAGTAAATAATATAGAATAATATAGTAAAAATAGACATCCTACCAAAAGCTATCTACAGATTCGGTGAATTCCCCATCAAAATTCTAATACAATTCTCCACAGACCATAAAAGCACAATTTTCAGTTTTAGAAAAACACACACAAAATAAACAAAACAAAATACCGAGGCTAGCTAAAATAATCCTGAATAATCACCATCCCTGCTTTCAAGCTTTACTACAGAGCTATAGTAATAAAAGCAGCATGGTATTATCATAAAAACAGACATGTGGATGAACAGAGTTGAACTGAAGACTCAGACATAAATCCACACACCTATGGACACCTGCTTTTTTCAAATGAAGCCAGAAATGTGCATTAGGAAAAAGACAGCATGTTCAACAGATGTTGCTCTTTAAACTAGATGACTACTTGTAGTAGAATCCAAATAGATCCATACTTATCACCCTGCATAGAGCTCAGTTTCAAATGCATCAAAGACCTTAACATAAAACCAGATACACTGAACCTGCTAGAGGAGAAAATGGGTAATAACCTTGAACTCTTTGGCACAGGAAAGCTATTTCTGGCCAGAACATTGTTAGCACAGACACTAAGATAAACTATTAATGAATGGAACATTATGAAACTGAGAAGCTTCTGTGTGGCAAAGGACACAGTCATTTGGATGAAGTGCCATCCTATAGAAGAGACAATATTTTATAAATTTCACATCTGATAGAGGACCAGTATCAAAAAATATATAAAGAGCTCAAAAATAGACATTAAAAAACAGATAACCCAGTTAAATTAACAGATAAAAACAGAGAATTCTTAAAAGGAAACTCAAATGACTGAGAAACACTTAAAAAAATGTTCAAGTATGCCTAGTCATCAGGGAAATGAAAAGGAAATGTACTTTGCAATTTCATTTTATATCTGTCACAATCAGTAAAACAGGTGACAGCTCATGATGTCATTTCTTAGTGGTTGGCTGGGGGATTGCCATTAACAGCCTAACTTATAACTTTTTAGTTATGTTATTACCAACATTGCTTCCATAGTATATAAACTTTTGTTTCTGTGGAGCTTGGTTCCTCGTTGTAAAACATCTCCAAATGTATGTTTCCACCAGTGTGGCTTCATCAGTATTGTTTTGGGCAGCTGTCTTTCAAATCATACAGAAAAAAATATTGAGTTACAAACCAAATACTATTTTTACTTTATGGATGTCCTTCGTATACCCATTGAGACTCAAGTTATCACTTATATCTTTCCATAACAGCCTGAATAACTTCCCTTAACATCCCTTCTTGAGAGAGTCTAAGGTTGCTAAATGTTCAGTTTTGTTTATCTGGTGTGGTGGTTTGAATGAGATGTTTCCCATAAGTCTCAGGGCCTTGAATATTTGTTTGCCAGTTGGCAGAACTGTTTGGGAAGGCTTGGGAGGTATGACCTGTTAGAGAAGGTGTCTAAGTGGGGGTGGTGCAAGGTTTTAATAGCTTCCTACCATCCTCTCTCTCTCTCTCTCTCTCTCTCTCTCTCTCTCTCTCTCTCTCTCTCTCTCTCTCTCTCTCTGTGTGTGTGTGTGTTTCTTGTATGTGGCCTAGAATGTGAGCTCTCAGTAACTGCTCCAGCTCCTGGCCTGTTTGCCTGCTGCTATGTTCCTCACCGTGGTGCTGATAGAGTCCTATCCCTCTGGAATTGTAGGTGCCAAATTAGCCTTTCCTTCCATAAGTTTTCTTGTCACGGTCTTTTATCACAGCAACAGAAAAACAACTAAGATGTTTTCATTTTGACTGTACTATAAAACCATTTTATTAAGATAGACTTCACATAGTATTCAATTTACCTCTGTTAAAACAGAGACTTTCACTCTGTCTGAGTATATGTGTGATTCTCACTAGAGTTATTGTCACCTCCTAGAAAACAACTTGTCTCCCCAAACTATCACCCCTCCCTGGTTGATTTGAATGAAGACAAAAGTTTCTTTTGGCTTATAATTTTTATCATGTACTATGGGAAGTTCAAACTATGATTTCGGCCCTGAAAGAGCTTGCATTATTTTATCTCAGTAGGAGAAAGCAGTCTGGTTCTTTCATGGCAACCTTTCAAAAATGACCGTGGCAATTTCTCTCATCCCACATGCCCTGCTGCAGTGTGACCTCATCACATCCTCACTGAGAGGTGGAGTTTGTTTTCTTCTTGAATCTGGACTGGTGCCACTGACTGACTCGTAACCATATAGACTGTGACAGCTACCCTGCACGGCTTCAAAGGGTAGGTGAGAAGGCTTGATGCTAGTGTCTTTGTCTCTCTGGGTGTTTCCACTGGGAAACATCCTCTACAGTCACGGTGTGAGAAGTCTAGGCCACATGAGAAGGCCATGCAAAGGTGCTTCAGTTGCTAGTCTTAAGTGAAGCCAACTTTGGCCACACCCAACCCCAAGATCCAGGCCTGTGAGTGAAAGAGACTTCAGATGGTCTCAGCATTCCAGTCACTACTATGTGTCATTTTCCCAGCTGAGCCTCAGATGCATGGGGCAGAAAGACCCCATCCCCACAGTACTTGACACACAAGATCCATGAGTATAATACATAAGTGGGTTCTGCTTTATGTTACTCAAACTGGACTGTCTTATGTTTAATGTAGCAATATAGAGAACAGGGATCTTGAACAGACTAATGATCCTCTCATGCTTTAGTTCCTTCTGTAAAATGGGGTCTCACACACCCCCTAGAGTGTTGACTTCAGGCATAATCAACTTGGGAAGTCAAGAGAGAAGTAACATAAGTTTGTAATGGCCCCGAAGGAAGCATGGGATGCACTGGGGACTACTGCTGCCCCCAATCCCCTCTGCAAAGTCCATATAGGAAGGTTGTAGAGGAAAAAGTAGAGATTCCTGCCTAGGTTCTTAGCCTAAGCCTGCTGGCTAACTGGTTTCCTCATTCCCCTGTTGAATAAACCCGAATAGGTGCTACACACTGTAGGCACTGTAAAAGGGACGTGAGGATCCGAGAATGAAAGGCAGGAGCTCTCATAGGTGACAGGTGAGTAGAAATGTTATCTCTACGGAGTGTGGTAAGTGCTTCAGGGCTCAGTGCTGGGGCAGGCCGATGTTGGATCTCAGAGACCAACTACCCTCTACTTCCCAGATGAGAACATCTGGGTGAAGAGTATGTGTGGTAGGTGAGGTTGGGGTAAGGAATATTCCAGAAAGATTAACAGCATGGATAGAGATTCATGCATATGCAAGGCATTTAGAAATGATGGTTTGATTCATATGGTCAGAACTGGCAAATTACAGTTGGAGTGGTCAGTGGGAACCTGAGTCCAGAAGTCAGCAGTGAGTGGGTCCCAAAGAATCAGCTAGCAATGATAGAGGTACTTGGGCTTCATACATAAAAAATTATTAGCCCTTTAACAGCCTAACTTTACAAATGTGTACACACACACACACACACACACACACACACACACAGAGAGAGAGAGAGAGAGAGAGAGAGAGAGAGAGAGAGAGAGAGA
>NC_022029.1:18015105-18029280 GCF_000317375.1 Microtus ochrogaster
AGAGAGAGAGAGAGAGAGAGAGAGAGAGAGAGAGAGAGAGAGAGAGAGAACGCATCAGAGAAATTTTATTACTTATAGTAAAGCTATAGTTTGAGAAGCCCCTGAGCACACAAAACTCACTATGCACACTAGATTTAAATTCTGTGTTTGCCTGACTGCCGTCTGGGAGGAAAGGCTAACAAGAGGTTACTTACATGTGTGCTTCAGCAGTAGACTGCAGAAACATGGCATCGATGTCTCCTTTAAACGGAGAGTAAGACTTCTAGACGCTGGTAGTGATTTGCTTAATACACAGGGTGGTTGTTTGCGAATAGAGTACAGTGTATTAGTCTGGGTCCAGTCAATGAGCCTAAAATGAAGAGACCTCAGTGTTTGAAACTATTTCTGAGAGGGTTTGTAAGATTTCCCTGGGAAATAAGCAAAGTCTCCCACCTCCAGGTTCCTGTTTCATCTAGTGAGTGGCAGGGATAAAGGGTACAAAAGAAAATGAAGGTGGACAGCCAACCTTTGACAGGGAGAAAAATAAAAAATCTCTGAAGGGTTGTTCCCCCAATACTTGGGACAGGAAAATGGAGCTATTCCTTTGGGGTCTCCATGTGCTGCTAAAGGGACATTTTTAGAGAGGAGCAGGGTCATGGTGTTGGGCTTGGAAGCAGACTATATTGAGTTTTCCTTGCTCTCTTAATTTGATTAAGCGACGGTGGCCACAAGAATAATCGTGTTCACATTCCTCTTAACTGGCCAGAGTTGGTGCTCTTTCTGCATTTTTAAAGCAGTTCTGGTTTCTAGAAAATTCCATGCTCGGAATTGTGTCTTCTGTCCCGCAGCTCCCAAAGCAGTGTTTCTTGTATCACACTCCGGCTCGGTCTTGACTGTTCCTCTTCAGGGCATTCTGCTAGGATTCCCTAGTCACCAGAGTTTGCTCGGCCTGGCTGTATCCCCATGGTGCTTCAAGAAAGGAGGAAGGGATCAGGGGACAGGGCTCAAGGCGATACTAGAGAACAGAGCTTCATACAGGGATGCACACACTATATGACGCTGAACAAGTGAGCGTGACTGAGTCTCGTGTCCTATGAGTCTCAGAAATGGAAGTCTGTCCTCCACTCAAAGAGCCTTGCTGAGACAGGAGGAAAAAGCTCACTAGTATAAGCAGCATTAATGCAGGTAAGGAAACTCTTATTTAGCAACAGACACAAATACCTCAAACGTGATGCTCTTAAAATACTTTCCTCTTTCTGGTTGGATTACCGAGAAAGACTGAATGAGATGGACATTTTGAATTTCAAATTACAGCATTCCCAGAAAGCAAGTTTGAATTGCATAGTCAGCCACCTTGTCAGAATTCAGAAATGGGCCCTAAACAAACATTCAGATTTTCTCAGTAATCCAACTAGAAAGAGAAAGTGATTTGAAGAGCATCATGTCTGAGGTGTTTGTATCAGTGGCGGCTCGCGTGGAGTAAATAAGAGAATCGTAAAGGGTTAGATCTGAAGTTAGTTGTGATTTGTGGGTTACAGAGCCCTGAGGGGGGCCTCTCCTCAATTCTCAGCTTGTGCTTTTTTTTTTTTTATTTCACACAAATGGCCCACATAGAGCCAGGGCAAGCACTATCAGCAATCCTTGTAGACTTGAAATGGCCCAGCTGTGTTGGGTCTGTTGGTTAACATTGAGATATGTACAGACAAAAGATTGTTAATTTTCCATCTGGATTTGGAGAAAGTGCTGGACTTCTATGCTGCATCTCGAGATTCAAAGACCAGCTTGTGTTTGAGGTTCCCATCATCTCATCCTTTAAGACTGTATATAGAAAGAGGGACAGGCACAGAGAGCCTCATCATGAGAAAAGCATGCTTCCGTGCAATCACGGAGGTCTCCGGGTCTCTCCCCCATCCTCCATTCTCAGAGACTGATGCAGACACAGAATGGAATATAATCGAGGGTTTGTTGTCCAGCGAAGACTGTGCTTATGAACCCCCTCCCCACCCCCATCCCCCACAGGAAGCTCTTTCCTCATCCTCGGGAGGAACCGCTTTACCTTGTTCTTCTCTGTGCATGCCAGGAAAAATGAATGTGATCTCCATCCGTGTTTTGGAGGTACAGGTGCGGTAGAAGAAAACGTTGTATAATTGCAACAGTGAGAAAGAACCATGCCCAAGAGCACTTCCTGCTTTCCAGAAAGAAAAACACCGGAGAAGCAGAAGAGATGAATTGAGTCCCCCAGTCGGGTTGAGAACTCAGGAGTTTCTGAGGGTCTTTGGTCAGGTGGCAAGTGGCTGAGGGTTCAGCGTCACCACACGGTCCCCACCCAGGTTCTCCTCTCATTCAGCTATTGCTGACTAACCTTGCCCACTTTCCATTCTCTCCTCCTGTGCTCAGTTTTCACACCTGACGTGCCTAATGCTACATACTTGCCGCCTGTGGTTTGCAGTGGGTTTCAAAGCCAGAGCTAATGCTTTTAAAGTTTAGGGAGAGAGTAAATATTGTTTTTGATGATTGCTTGATATTTTAATAAAAGATCAATTGCAAAAATTCAGCTGAAGAAAGGGTACTGAAACAGACTTTTCTGCTGTGGGAGGACCTTCCGCTCCTTCAGCCAATAGCCGCTGAAGTACGAGCCCACTGTGCTGAAGGCGTTGAAGGTCCTCTCGCAGCACTTTTCGAGGGTATAAAATGTCGTTTTACCAGTCCCAACTGTTAACAAGTATGCCATTTAAATAGTTTACATTTCTGTAGCATGAGTGATAACTTTTTCTGTGGCATCCATGTAGACATGATTATCATGCTAACTAACAAGTGTAGTTTAAAGAAATAAAAAGTGAAGAAGAAAATTTCTGTGTATCTTCAAAACACAGTGTTCTCCTCTGATAGATTGTTTTTGTCCTCAAGAAACTGCAACTTTTTTTTATGTGGACTTAAAGTCTGAATGACAAAGTCACTACTATTGTGTGCATGTACCCATGTGTGCTTTTGTGTGTGTGCGTATATGAGTGTGTGCATGAGTGCATGTGTGTGTATATATGTGCATATGTGTATGTGCATGTGTTTATTTGTGTGTATGTGTGTGCATGTGTGTATGTGTGTGTGCACACATGCCATATTCATTTTATGATGGAACGTTTGTGGCCTGGGGTGAGTCCCTTCTCTTTGCTCCAATATCCAGGTTTGATATTACTAAATATTGTTACTATGAATTTGACTTTATTTTTTTAAAATGCATAATTTTCTTTTCTCAGTTTGGACTTAGAACAGCATTTGCCCCACTTATCCATATTATGTCATTTAGCAGGGATTGTTTCTTTTTAAACGTCAATAATATTCCACTGATTTTTTTTGTACTTCATCTTCCTTATCCACTCATCTGTCACTAGACTCTTAGGACATTCCTCTATTTGTTTATTATGAACAATGCTGCAATGACTATGAGAATACAAGTATCTCCAGAATAATGCTTTTCATTTATGTATATATGTGTATATGTATGTACATGTAGAACTGAAGAATATATTTCAATTTTTTAAAGGTGGAATTTGAAAAGGAAAAAGGGAAAGGGAGTGGTAGAAAAGTTGGGTTTGGTAATATGAAGAGGGTAGCATTTGGTTTTGAACGCTTTAGTATAAAAATAACACGCTCTGTCAAGTGAATGTCTCTGAGGCTCAGCTTCCTCAATTATGGTATAAATATAGTAACAAAACATGCCCTCATGGCTGGGCTGCTTTTGAAGAACTCCAGTGATATGAGGCATGTAGCAATGACCTAAAAATTCAGAAGGGCTTCACCATATTTGTTAATATTGCTAATAGTGCAAACATAGCCCTATCTTGTAGAAAGGGGATTTGGCACCGAGCATGATGGTTGTATAATTTCAGATAAGCAGAGCCACTTTAGACTGTGGTAGGCACGCAGGAATTTTGGGAAATGAATGATCTAATTTCTCTTTTGTTTTTGTAAAATTGTCAGACGAATTGTTTGGTGGTATTTCCCCCCTCTCCTAACATCTGGATTTCCTGGTTCAATCAGAACGAGACATACCAAAAGAGCATAAGAAATATTTTGGGATCTATTTGCAGACACGAGTCATTTGGATCTTTTCATGCATTTTGTGAGTTCTTATCTCAGCTCAGCCCAGACAGTTGAGGCTTTCAATTCTCATGGACATGAGAGAACCATCAGGCAACCCTGTTTATATTCTGCTTACTTCAGAAGTTGTTCAAAAATGCAGAAAGATGTGGCCAAAGTTCTTTTTTGAATTTATTGTGGTGGGAGGGAGAAGTCCTCACTGAGGGGGTGCCTCATCACATAGGTGACAGACAATACATCTTGACAAGATGAGAGCCTGGCCAACTCAAGGCTGACCTTTCACCTTCATAAGCAGTTCTGTCTCTTCCTGGTCAGTCATGTTGAGCATTGTGAGGTTGAAATGTGAGTAGCCTGGCTGGTGGCGGAGGTGTCATATTAATGCAGGAGGATATAGCCTGATAGTCTTCCATTTCCTCCAGGTCAAGGCCACCACTGTCCCTAAGCTAAGGTACAAGTAGACAGTCAGCTAAGTTATATCATACTCTCCGTTCACCCACATTTTGACTCCATCGTAGCTGAACAAATGAATGGAAAAGACAGCAAAGAGTCAATCAAGCCAGAATGCCACACGGTCTCAATGGGACTGAGGGCGTGGTTAGTTTATATAAAACAAACCATTGCTGAGTGAACTGAGAGGCGCCTCTGCCTACAAATTATGAAGTCATCCATCTGGGTTATATTTGAACACTGATGCTGTATGAATTGATAAATGGATACTTACCTGCTAGTTTCCTCATACATTGAAGTCTGAAATTCAATTTTCACTAATTTATTAAAATAGTAGAAAAGAGGCTTATTAAAATGCCTACAGGTTGGGTATTATCACATCTGGGGTAAAGTTGGTGACAAGATACATAATGGTCATGGAGGTTCTTGTCTGGAAGTCTAGACCGATTTGAACCTAAAGGACACATACTCAAGTAAAAGAGCACCACCGCCAGAGAGCTGTGAAGGAAGGGATACGGAGATACATGAACATAGGGAGTTCACTCCATACTTCCCTGAGAAAGCTAACTACGTCAGCACCGAGATATGGAGAGTAAGGCTAAGTCAGCTCAGCAGAGAACTCGAAACAGAAGCAGCGACTCAGGCAGGGCTTTAAAGGAGAAAGCAAGAGGCTCCGAGCAACTCAAAGCGTGGAAAGTTAGAACAAGAAGGGGTGACGGTTTCTCAATCCAGGCGGTTGCAAGGGGTTGGGCTTACAAGCGCTCCAAGATAGGAAACAGATTCTTGTCTTTACCCAATGAACCATGGGAAAGGACTAGCGAGGATGCAATGAGCTTGATTTGAAGACTGGCTTGCTGCGGTGAGGTAAGGGCAGGCCCCTGGACTGGGCACGGGCTCTGCAGTCAGGGTGGATTAGAGTGGCTGTGAACGGACAAGAAGGTAGGGCCAGAAAAACGAAGTGGACAGAACGAAGGGCCTCCTGAGGGCTGGTGAAGCCTAGGACCAGAGGCAACATTGATGTGACAGTGGTACGCATTCACAACGACTCCTAGACATTGGCTTGTACAGTTGTTGAGGAACACTGGAAGATGATGGGGATGCAGGAGAAACCAAAGTTCATCTTGCATCTGTCCACTTTAGCGCTTTGTGGCTCTGCATGAAGGCACCGAGTGGGCAGCTGGATCCCGGATATTGAAACTCAGCAGTCAGGTTGGACTGGGTTGCTGCTCCTTAGCCATACGCAGATGGCAGGTGACGACGTGGCAGCAATGAAAGGAGTAACGAGAAGGGGACAGTTTTGCTGAGAGCCACACTCTGCTTCTGCCAACACGCTGTGCACTTCCGGCCTCTAACTGATGGCTGCTGACCTTGAAAACATTTTCATGTAGTTCCAGAAGTCCGTTTTATTTTCAAATTAAATGGGAATATGCGCATATTTGTGTGTGATTTTAGGTTATGTGACCTCATGTGTTCCAGAATTTCAAATTTACCATGGACTGAATTGAGATTTCGTTTTCTGATACTTCCAACTGCCAAGATTTTCATGATGGAGGAAGTGATATAACTTTTCTTGGGTAAAATTTATTTCTTTAGCTTTGATTTTTTTTAAAAAACAAAACTCACGCCTTTCCCTGCCTCTTTTTCTCTCCTCAAGATTTGCTACTACTTGGAACTTAAAAAAAAAAAAAATCTGACCTCCTGGTTTCCTCAGTTTCACTACCCACAAACAACTGTACTTTTTCTTTCAACAAGGTTTCCTGGAGTTGGACGCTCCTCTGTTTTCCCACCTGCCTTGGTATATGACTCTCATTTCCCAAGGAAGCCTGCTGGTTCCAGCAATGCATGGCACTGGCACTTCCTACCCACTAATGCCCAAACATCCTGTTCCCTGACAGCGCTCAGTCAGAGGTCTGGCTCTTTGCAGAAAAGATGTACGGTTAGGTGTGCGTTTGCCTTTCCATTCTTGGCTTAGTGTGTATGGCAGGAACGGATCTTTAAAGCCTTTCCTACATCTTTTCCCCAAGGGTATGTTCTTGACTTTCTATGCCTTGGGGGAAAATGTAGAATTTCATAGTGTTTAGAATTTTGGATTCAGAAAGATTTGTGTTTGGGCTGAGAGACTTGTCTAAGGCAAATAATTCAGATCAAATAATTTTCCTGCCTTTTATCTTTTCCTTTTGTTTTCATCTTGTATATTAGGACAAGATAGAATTTGCTTTGAATTAAACTACTGGCCAATATCAGGCGAGTGTCTACCATCTGTGAGGCTCATGTTCTGGGGTATCAAATTGTGACAGACATCATCCATGCCTTTGAGACACACATTTCTATAAGCAGAAAGAAATAGAAAGAAAACAGTCAATTTTAACGTAATAAGAAGACAAAGATAAGGCAGTGAGTAGCCTAAGGAGAATAAGCTTCCACAATGATTAGGAATGCTATGTGTTCTAAGAGCCTATGTCTGGTTAGTACACTTAAGACTAACATTCATAGTTTACTTAAAATCCAGAAGTCACAGAGGGAGAAGGGAGGGCACAGAGAGAGGTTAGTTGACTTGAGCTGTGATGTTACTTGGGGGTAAAACTTGACACTCTGGAAAAGAGGTACTATGCAAAATTTTGGGATATTGAACATGGAGAAGATCTACTGGAGGATGCTGTGCTCACAGCGACAGCAAGGTTCCTGTAGGTACCAGTACGCTGCTCACCAAGGATGCCACTGAAGGGCTTTAAGGGTGTGAAAGACTGAGAGAGATTGTACTATTTAAATTTGCTGTCAAGGTTTTGTAAGGTGAGCATCCAAACTGCCTAGGCTCCCCCAAAGCCAGTACATGCAGTAGGATCAAAAACCCATTGCCATTGTTCTTGAGTTCTCAGTAGTCCTCATTGTCCGCTATGTTCAGCAAGTCCAGTTTTATCCCAAGCTTTTTCAGACCCAGGCCAGCTGGCCTTGGTCAGTTCCCAATAGAACATCCCCATTGTCTCAGTGTGTGGGTGTACCCCTCGCGGTCCTGAGTTCCTTGCTCGTGCTCCCTCTCCTTCTGGACCTGATTTGGACCTTGAGATTTCTGGCCGGTGCTCCAATGTGGTTCTCTGTCTCTGTCTCCTTTCATTGCCTGATGAAGCCTGGATGGAGGTGGGCGGTCCTTGGACTTCCCACAGATCAGGGAACCCTGATTGCCCTTCGAGCTGATGAGGGAGGGGGACTTGATTGGGAGAGGGGGAGGGAAATGGGAGGCGTTGGCGGGGAGGAGGCAGAAATCCTTAATAAATCAATAAAATTAAAAAGAAAATAAAGTGGAAGCACATCTGATGGCATTTGGAGAAAATGAGTCAAAGACCTCCAAGGAAATCTGTCAAAAAGGAAAATCAAGAATAAATGTATTTTTCAGACAGGTGTCATAAAAAATAAATAAATAAATAAATAACTTATTTAATTAAAAAAATTAATTTGCTCTCAAAAAGTAGAAATTCTTTCAAATGAGTTCTTACATAAAAGAGTAAATATATGTATATATTTTCATATGATGTAACATATGATATTCATATATATGTTATATAAATATTGAATGAAATTTATGCCCTGGCAATAGTGGTTCTGTTGAACTTGTTCACATTGGGTTTCATGGTCTAAGTTGATGGGAACGACTGACCAGGTCTCTTCCTCAAGACGACACTAGATCTCATTACAGATGGTTGTGAGCCATCATGTGGTTGCTGGGAATTGAACTCAGCACCCTTGGAAGAGCAGGCAATGCTCTTAACCAGGGAACCATCTCTTCAGCCTGAGATGACCCTTATATCAGATATAAGGGTGCTACTATGACTAAAATCCATCTCCTTGGTCTCACCCGTTCTTCCATAAATGTGATTTGATATCTTATTAACATTTCATGGAGCGGAACAGCTTCCATCCTCGCTATATAACGTTTAAGGGTTTATGACTCTTTTTGCGTCTAGCATGCCATGATTCTGTGCGTGTAGGAAATGTTCTTGTTTGAAACGGCTCATTAGCTGTGTTTCGCTCCTTTGTGTTTTAATTCCTAAACATATGGGATTTCACAAATTAGCCCGAGAGATTTTCAACTCAGAGTTTTGTTTATAACTGTCTAAACATAGATTTCAACCAGTTAGGACATAAATGATTTTTCCCCCAGCCCCCTCCAGTGGAGAAATGTTTGGGGTTTACTAATATGTGTTTTAGATACCGGCTACTTGAAATCAGATTGTATGACAACGAGGAAGTACAGCATCAAGTAACCAGATCTGATAACTTTGATCAGCTTGTACTTAGTGTTATGGAATTATGTGCTTCTTTCAACTGTGTCTGGTTCAGAGGCCCTTTTGAAGCTCACGTGCAGGCCATTAATCTTAACTGGGCTCATTGATTTATAACAGGGAGAAAAAAAATACGCTTGTGAATCCAAATAACTTAAACTTGAAAAAGTTGAAGTCAAGTGATTTTGTCCATAAGCCACTAATAAAATGAAGGAGATGTCAAACAGAGAACAGATGCCTTGTGGAGGTTACTGCCCTGCAGGTGCAAAACCTTGAGTTTATTAATCAGCATGGAGGGAAACGCGACAGATTTGATTTGAAAAATGCGATTCCAATTGTGATCAGCCTTTGTGAATATATATATATATATATATATATATACACACACACATACATACATACATACACACACACACACACACACACACAGAGTCTTAGCCTAATGAACTACTGTTAATTTACTAAATAAAGACATCAGTGAGCACGGTCGCTGTTACCTTAATCACGGTGTCATCGAGCCAAAGACATCATTTTGGTTGTACGCAACACAGAGAATACGTGGATAAAATGTGGAGGCTGTGTTGTCTTTAGAAGATTTTAAGTACTCTGTGACAAACAACATGCTGAGCACAAGGCAGTGTGGTGGATACTTTAGAAAGACCTATGATTAACTTTTCCAAACTGAAAACGCAGCACCGTATCATTTACATAAATTGAAACACACTGAAGCAAAAGGATAGGAACCATATTTTGTCATCGTCTAGAAATCTATCAGAATATTCTATAAGGGGACTAGAAGAAAGGGGGTGGGGGCTGGAGAAATGGCGCAGCGGTTAAGAGCATTGCCTGCTCTTCCAAAGGTCCTGAGTTCAATTCCCAGCAACCACATGGTGGCTCACAACCATCTGGAATGAGGTCTGGTGCCCTCTCCTGGCCTGCAGGGATACACACAGACAGAACATTGTATACATAATAAATAAATAAATAAATATAAAAAAAGAAAGGGGGTGATCTGTGGGGATCTGATGACATAAGAACAGCAGCAACCACAAGGAAAAAATCAAAACAAAGCAATTGACAATGACCTTGTATCACACTCTAGCAAACTTAGCAGAGAGAGGAAGACAGAAAGGAACATTTAAAAGTGGGTTAAAATTTGATCACATCCATGAGAATGAGAGAAGACCTCTCAGGAGAGGGATGAGAGTCATTGATGTAAAACAGCGTGGGAAACCTGGAGAATTGGATAATACATTTGAAGACGTGGTGAATACTTTAAACAGGGGACAGAAACAAAAGAGTCTTGATGACAAGTAAGGTGTGTGTGTGTGTGTGTGTGTGTGGTGCGTATGTGTGTGTGTGTCTGTGTTATTTCAGCAATGTAGCTGGTTGAAATTTTTAAGTAGAAAAAATAGGAGCTAATTGATACATATAAAACTGCATTACTCATCTTTCCATTGCTACAAGAAAATTCCAGTAGTAATAAACTTTTAATATATATATATATATGTGTGTGTGTGTGTGTGTGTGTGTATAACAATCTGTGTATGAGAGAAAAGTATCTAAATTAAGGAAGTGACAGTGGAGATAGAAGATTGAAATATGTGAACATATTAAGGTCCTAAAGGGCAGTGTGGCTTATTAAATATTTGGAGGCGAGGAAAGAAAGGGAACACACAGAAAAAGGAAGAGAGGATTTAGTTCTCTTTAACACATGTTGAGTTTGAAGCACGATGAAGCCAGGCAAACAGTAGGGTCTAATTATACTTAATGCCCTTATTAAGAAAGTGGCTGGGAGGTAAAAATTTGAGGATCAATGTGGTGGAAGTGGAGTGGTGTGGCCCTGTTTCAAAATCTAAGGGAGAAATATACAAAGGAAAAGAAAATGTGCCAGACACCAGAGAATACAAAGGAAAAGCAGAGGAGTGAAAAAGAGGAGCGGAGGAATGTACTTAGGATATAACAGAGGAAGGAAAGCAAGAGAAGAAATTAGCTAAGTAGCAGGAAATCTATCAAGGCAGTATGTTAGACTTCGTAGGGAACTGAGCTCTGGATCAAGGGCTCTACATATCTGTGCATTAGCAGGTTTTATGGGTGATATTCCTGAAGCCCGCTTCTCACTGTTGCTCATTTTTATTGCCACCTCCCAAGACCCAGAGTCATCACCCTTATGGTGACAGTCACTTAATTGTGCATTCTCTTCTACTTTAATCTGAATTACAGCCAAAGCATTCTATCTGATTTTACCAAAACACCTTGTATGAATGTATGAAATTCTCAAACAATAAATTTTTAAATAAAAATATATAAAATAATTATATGATTTTGTGAGTCACTTGGATTACCTAAACCAACCATTTGAAAAAAAGTTTCTCTTATGTGGTATTGGGGTCTTAGGTAGTCTGTGCTTCCATAGAGAGCATTGTCGTACAATTACTGACCTAGCCATTGATTTTCTCTTGTGAGTTCAGGATGAGCCCCTATTGCTAAAGACCCCCTCACTTAAGACTTAGGGCTTGGATAGATCAGGCTGCATCTAATCTGAAGCTAGACTCTTTTCTGCAGTCTAGCTTCCATGGTTCCAGAAAATATTATGAAAGTTGCCAAGAGTAGGAAGCAATTAAATTGTCCTACCTAACTGTAACAGTTATGAATCAAGGCAATTCCTATTATAGTAAGACATGTGTACAGAGGCAATAAATGATGTTCACATATTGGTGGCGACCAACAGCTAGCTAATTGGACTTAAGACATTCAATAGGAGAAAAATCATTCCTGGTACAGGTAACCCAGTCAGCTTCCTGGGGTTAATGAAGACTTTACAAAAGAACCTATTGCCACCACTTTATTGGACTAGTATAATTCCTTATTCCATTCTAAATCTTCACATTATACCTACAGGTATATGTAGCTATGAGCCCCCATCAAAGAAGCCTCTCTTAACAGTAAATGGAGACTTTCCGCAGAAAACCACAACTGGACACAATGTAGCACTCATCAGATGGAGGAGCCCAGGTCTAGTAGGTGTGTCCACATTTCAGAGGCTCCCTTTCTCACAACCCCTCTTGAAATTCACAGGTTTTCTTTTATTTAAACAACTCATTGTAAATTTAGAATTATACTATTCATACACAAGGACACGTAAGTAAAGTACAAAGTGCTATATGCTGAATGTGCAGTGGAATATAAATTAAGGAATTCCAGGTAGCCCTAGACTTTCCCCCTTGTCCAGAAGTCGAAAGACAACCTTGCAATTGCTGTCCACATCCTTCTTTCCCTACCATCTTTTTGCATTTATTGGCCACACGCTCTACATTCAGCTTAACGCACAGATTTCCAGTGTTCAGCTGCAAGAGTTTTGGCAATTAGACACATCTGTCCAACCACCACTCAGCGCATGTTACTGTCCACATGTTTCACCATTCACCATCCACAGCTCCCTCGCACCCCTCCCCAATTAGTCCCCTCCCTTAATCCCTGCTAACAGGAAAGGGCTTTTCTTTCTGTAACCAGCCACTTGTACTTCCCAAACCTCAGCAGTATCCCCCCCGGGGAGAAGTGGTTGTAAATTTGGGACTTGACTCTAATCCATCCTTGAGCAAAGCCTGGTTCATCCAAACTCTTGGGGTTCCTTTTTCCTTGGTAAAATACCTGAGTGTGGCTTGGCACCCGTGGCTGATGAGCACCACCAAGGTAGAAACCAATCAGAATTTTTCAACCATCTGGAGTTTTAGATGACTTTGTTGTTTTTGTTTCTATGGTAGTCTGATATGTAGTTTAAAAATATTTTTCCTGTTTCTTTCTTTAAATGGTACAGCATTCTTGTTGGGCTATCACACACACACACACACACACACACACACCCCACATACAGACTACACACACATGCTATACATATCACATACACACATACCACATACACACACTACATGCACACATGCATATGTATATACACATACCATATACACACCACACACAAAACACTGCACACACTACACACACCACATACACATAAATGTGTAAATACACACACCTCACCAACACACACTATAATACACACTCACCACATATACATATACCAAAGACACACATGCCACAAACTCATACCACATATGCATAGATCCATACATACACACAACACCAACACACACATGCATGCTACATACACACAAATACTGCACACACATGCAAACACACATAAGCTTCACATAATGCCGCACACATTCACACACTCTCTCTCTCTCTCTCTCTCTCTATATATATATATATATATATATATATATATTCACCCACTTACACACACACACACACACACACACCACTTGAAAAACTATCTTAAAATTATTTTCCAGAAAGCACTTAAAAAATGCCTGTTTTATTCACCAAGGTAGTTGACATCACTTTGAGAGGAGAAAGACATTCAAGTAGCACTGTTAGCTTGATGTGCTCTCACAGTGGGAGAGCACATAGCCTTGGTTAAGTCATTTGCCTTCTAGAACTTGGTTTCCTCGGTTTCAAATAAGGCCTGATTTCCACCGGTGGTTATCAAGCATTTACATGAAATACCCGGAGCCAGATGATGGGGCTGGCCAGCTGAGTAGCTGCCCAGGATATTCATCTAGATGAGGTGTTAAAACAGAGATGGAAATATAATAAGATGGAGAAAACTGAATCTACGAGAGGCCCCTTCAGGAAGGATACCATATGTGGTCCCAGAGTAAGCTGTTTGGGAAGCTGGGTGAGATTCCCAAGGAGCACGCTTAAGGAACACCAGATGGAGGATAAACCCTTGGAAGGCGAGGGAATCTGGTTTACCACGGAGCTTTTGTTCTGCTCAACTGCAAGCTTGGGTCTCATCCAAGATGCCTGGGACAATCGAGGGGAGGCTGAAGTTCTCCACAGCCAGCCCTGGATTTCTGCCCCTTTGTCCAGCACTCATTAGTTTTATACATGCGGTGAACACATACTGTAAATGACAGTCCAAACTGGGCACGTTCGTATCCGCTCTGCCCTCAGCCTCGTTGCTAGTGGTCTATCTCCTTTACAAGGGGGATTTATACAGAACCCAGCACAAAAGCATCAAAGGAAGCAATTTTCTGGTTAAATCAGACACCGGACTGAAGCTCGGTCGGCTCAGCTTCCATTTGGAGCATGGAGAACTCTATCACATGTTAGTCCCCAGTGAAATACTGTTTGAAAATCGCTCATGTGCATCATTTCCGGTTTTAACCACGCATGCCCTGTGAGTATGTGACAGGTAAAGACCCCTGGAGAGTTAAAGCTCAGCGTTTTATTTCTGACTTTCTATGTTTATTTTTTATTTTATTTATTTATTTATTTATTTATTTATTTATTTATTTATTTATTTATTTAT
>NC_022029.1:18029380-18031549 GCF_000317375.1 Microtus ochrogaster
TTTATTTATTTATTTATTTATTTATTTATTGCTATATAGCCCTGACTGGCCTGGTATTCACTTTATAACTCAGGCTTGGTTCACAGTCACAGCAATCCTCCTGTCTCAGATTTGCAAATACTAGAATTACAGGCATAGGCCACTGTATCTGGCTCCTAATATATCATTTACAAATATAACGTTATTAGTTACCTGACTAAATAAGATATTTTGAGAAAAATGAAGCACTTATGTGCTCATAATGATCTCTCTCTCTTTCTCTCTCTCTCTCCCCCCCCACACCCTGGCCTGATTTATCCTCTGCAATTTTTGCTGAACTTGTTTGTGCTAGATTCTTTGATTTCCATAAGCTCTTCCTCATTGAAAAACTGCCACGTGTCCTTGTGTCGTGGAGTCTGGCTGGCTCTTTTAACATCTCTCTAAGGAATTCGTATGACCCTTTCACAGGGGTCACATACCAGAGAGCCTGCATATTAGATATTTACACAATAATTCACAACAATAGCAAACTTATAGTCATGAAGTAGGAATGAAAATAATTTTTTTTGAAAATAATTTTATGGTTGGGGGTCACCACAACATGAGGGACTATATTAAAGGGTCCCAGCATTAGGAAGTCTGGGAAGCACAACATTATGAAAAACTATCTGAGGTCCATTCCGTTTTCGAGCTTATAGGTTGCTTTGTTGTCGTTGTTGTTTTCAGTTCTTTTGGCAACCTAGTCCTTTCCCCACTCCCGAAGGTTTCCCAGGGAATCTTTATTTAAATTACTGTATAAGAATGAAAGATGAGATTACCCAGTAAAGGCAGATCATATGGAGTCTCCTGTTTTCTCTAAATAGCCCTCTTTTAGGAAACAGTAAATCCAACTAGAAGGTGTTGACTTGCCTTCCTACATTAATTAACAGTTAAGACAGTCAGCCACAGAGGTGATCACAGACCAGCCTGGTCTAGGCAATCTTACAGTCAGATTTTCTTCTCAGGTGATTCTAGGCACTGTCCAGTTGACAGTTAAAGCTGACTAGGACAGCATGGATGTGGGGTGGCTCATGAGGGCCCTTCCCTAGCTGAGGAACAGTTGGCAGTGGATGGCTTCCAGGCAGAGGGGAATCTTTTTTTAAAGGGTGTGTCTCCTAGTAGGTCTCCTGTGCTTGGTGGATGATCCCACACCCATATGGATACGGACAGCACTAATTTTATGGAATGAATTAGAAAAGAATTAATGAACTGAAAAAGAAGAAAAGATGTGAAGCTGGGAGGGGATCAGGAATGAGTCAGTGTGAATACCACCTAAAGCATTGTCTATATGTATGAAATTATCAAAAAAAAAAGACTTTTGAAAAAGATGAGGCTATTGGAAAGTCTCATTCTGAATATAAGCACTGGGGAGCATTACTCGAAAAGGAATTTGAAAATATAATAAAACAAACTAGAAAAATTCTTTTTTGTAAGACTACCAAAGTCTTGATAAAGTTTGCCTTCCCAGCAAAATTCTTTTTTTTTTTTGAGACAGGCTTTCTCTCTCTCTCTCTCTCTCTCTCTCTCTCTCTCTCTCTCTCTCTCTCTCTCTCTCTCTCTGGTTCTCCAGCTTCTTAACAGGTGGGGTCCTTTTATACAGTGAGTGATCCCCAACCATGTACTTTCATTGCAACTTCATAACTGTAATTTTGCTACTGTTGTGTATTATAATGTAAAGATCTGGTATGTATGATATTTGATATGAGACCCCTGTGAATGGGGTTGTGACCCACAGGTTGAGAACCACTGCTCTATGTAGTCCTGGTGGTCCTCAGTATGTAGACCAGGTTGAACTCAAACTCAAAGAGTCATCCGTCTCTGTCCCCTGAGTGCCAAACTCTTACCACATCACCTAATTTCCAAGCAAACCCTTTGATTTCTATTGAGCTGTAAATAGCATGTAGGTACATTTTAGATAAGCACGGCTTGTTTTAAAAGCTATGTATTCTCTCACGAATACTGGATTCTTTGGGAAGGTTAATTTGGCATTCCACTGGTGTTGTAGTCCATCCCAGCACACAGGGACTCAGGCGTATATGTGCCTTTCAAGGGTAAGTTTGTGACTGTTTGGGATCATTAGTGCTCACTTGGAACCCTAACTCCTACAGAACCACACGTGTCCACACTGAAGAGAATGATTTGAGATTAACC
>NC_022029.1:18031649-18034908 GCF_000317375.1 Microtus ochrogaster
GCTCACTTGGAACCCTAACTCCTACAGAACCACACGTGTCCACACTGAAGAGAATGATTTGAGATTAACCATGAGATCTATGAAGACGGCCAAACCGCACTCTTGTTACCTCACTCTGTGAACTGTTTTTGTTTTGCTTTTGTGTTTAGTACAGTGATATGCAGAGAAAACTGAGCACTGAATGTTTTGGGGCTAAGTACAAATTCTAGTTCATCCATGAGGTGTTCTATTAAATGCGGATAATACTTTAAGTGGTATTCTATTCTTTCCTTTCTATTCTAAATCTCTGTTTCAATGTATGAAACAAATGAAGGAAGGGATGATAGTTATCGCGGACAGAAATTCCAATATAAACATAAAGGGAATATTAAAAGAGGATCTGCTGACTGTCAAACACACTGTGTGACCTTGCTTTCTGTAGTTTGGTGAGTTGGCTGAAGGATGAAAGTCCATGCATGGACTCAGAGCATCCATTTGAACCAGAGCCAAAGATGCCGTGAGGCAATGGGATTAAAGAGGTTAAATAATTTGTTTAAAGCAATACATGGGAATAGCAGAACTACCACTGCTTCAACCAACAGCTCCTGGTCGATTGTATGAACAGCCACACCGTGAAGGTCCTTGCACTTCCAGCTTTCAACTCCCTTCCAAGGTGAGCACTCCCCCTATCATGACTTCTCAGGCTGCTTCAGCCCAGACTCCTCTAAATCCTTGTAAACCTTGTTCACCACCTAAGAGTTGTCATGTTACATCTGAATTCTGTTTTCATTTACACAGAGAACTTTTAAGGCTACGGACCACACCTTAAGGAACTGCTACATCATTCACAATGTACAGCCTTTTCATGCCCAATTCCTGGGAACGCTGCTGCTGGGGCTGGTCATAAAGGACAGGCGAGAAAGAGCTAACCTTCATCTGTCACTTATTTGAAGGGGGACTTTTACAAAATGGTTTGTATCTTTAGAAACCACATTGAAATGTGAACTCCAAAATATGTATTCTTTTTATAAACTGTATTGTGGGGGAGGGGAACAAAAGTGGAGTAGAGTTACATAGCAGTTGGTTTTCCTATGAGCTGCATCTAAACAAAGGCTCCACAGGACGTTGCAAAAGTGTAATTTGTAGATATGTTCTGGTCTGTGACGAGATCATTGACCCAGGCTGGTGTCCCATCTCATTAGGAGTTAATTTGAAAGATAACATTCATAGACTTGCTAGTTTTGTTGCTTGAGTTTCCCCGACTGATATATGTTTCTTATAGCATTTTCTTAGGATAATAAGCAGTAATAACACAGAAGGCATTGGTTAAATGTGGAATGTTACCATAGGTTAAAGGAAAACTTTTGAGTTCAGGAGAAAATTCTAATTTGTGCCCCTCACAGCCAATGCACGGTTGCCATCAAACAGCTTCTGTGACACGTAGCCCAATTTCATCTCTGTGGAGGATTGGGAAAGAGTGTGGTAGTTGTGGCTAGGAGAAGGATATCAGCTTCTGACATTAAGATCTGCTTGGGGGTTCTTATCCAAAAAGACAATGAAGAGACCAGGAAGTGGTGAGAGAGGGGTCTCAAACAAAGGACCTTTTATCTGAAGAGCCCAGTTTGTGTTTGGACAGAACCAAGCTTTATCAGGTCATGACAGGGCAGAGAGGGATAAACTGAGGCTTGTTTAACAAACACAAATACTAGATATTCAGGAAGATCCGTCTAGAATAAATAAAAGGTAGATAAAATTTCAACTCTGCAAAGTGAACACACTTCTGGAATTCATTAGCCCAAGAAATAGTCATGACCCAAGAAGTACGTTGCGAAGAGTTTTTAATCCATTCATGGATGAAAAGGATAGCCGGGTTTGTTGAGGGAGGCCAGGGTGATGGGATGCTTCCCTGACCTCTGGTGCTGATGTTGGATGCTACATCCTGGCCTGTCAAGACTCATTCTGTGGATCTTCCTTAGAGACAGTTTTTGGATTGAAGGACCACTGGACTGGCCCAGGGGCACAATTCCGACGTTCTCCTGTTTCATTTGACTGGGTTAAATATTAACTTTCAGCTAGGAGTGTCTGTCACCAAGTCATCTGTCTTGGTAAATGCGGGTGGAGTCTCAGCATTGCGAGGGGGGCAATGAATTTTCCCTGCTGACAGTGAGAATATCCACACCAAGCTGCCATAGAAAGTTCTGCTTCCCACAATGTTTATGACAGTAAATTAGGCCACGGAGCACACTGAAGATTGTTTACATAACCCCTGATACCTAGTATATTTGTCAGTCCCGCTCTGTAGATGGGGACTTCAGTAGAGCCAGAAGTGTGTGAAATATAAGGCTGGAGATAACATATGAAAGTTACAGAGCACTTCACTAGAGCCCTCACTTGGCTTCTTGGACCCCTTCCTGGACCGTATGCGTCCTCTCTCCCTCTTTCTTTTGGGTACTCTCGTTATCTTTCCTAGTTTTTCCTAACTTTCTTGTTTCAATTCCACACCTAAGTAAAGTAGCTTTGGCTTTCATTTTAAGCTTAGGTCTGGTTTCACTGCTTCTTCCCTTCAGAGCCATTTTTCCTTTGAGAAAAGTCAGCTGTACAGATGGATGCATTTAAACAAGTCTCAAACCCACAGGCCTCATGGGAACTGTGTCAGAGTCTCACTGTGTAGACCTGGCTACCTGGAACACGCCACCTAGACCAGGTTAGCCTCAAATCCACAGAGCCTCCTGAGGTGACTTGCCACCTAGACCAGGTTAGCCTCAAATCCAATAGAGCTTTACAAGTGCCTCCTGAGAGCTGGGACCAAAGGCATCACACCCACTGATAATTTGTGTCTTAATTCATTGTGGTGCATGCAGCCACCTTCAGATTAGTTTTTATGCTAATACTTAACTTATGAGCTTACTATTTAATTTAATATAAAACCTTGTTTTATAAGAGGGAGGGAGAGAGGGAAAAAAACAGAAACACACACACACAGAGCTAGAAAGAGAGAGAGAGAGAGAGAGAGAGAGAGAGAGAGAGAGAGAGAGATTCCCAAACACAATCTAAACACAATGCCTGTTGAGAATTATTCCAATGAAATAGAATTTAGGGAACCACCTACTACATATATTTTTCAAAACATTTCCTAAATTCATATGATTGATGGTAAATTTTATTATTTAACAGCAGAATATGATTTTTTTAGAGACAGAGCCTCCTATTTTAGAGAGGTATTATACCTATGAAAGCTCATAACGGGGAGGTACTTAATTAACAACAAGATTTTAAAATA
>NC_022029.1:18035088-18042551 GCF_000317375.1 Microtus ochrogaster
GGGAGGAGTAAAGAGAACAGAATACTGGGAGGAAGAGGAAGTGAGGTCAGACTCAACAGCTCTCCTCTTGGGGGCAGATGCCTCAGAGAGACACGATGCTCCACTCTTGTGGGCAGAGGCGAGAGCTCTGCTCTCTGAGGCACACGCAATGAAACTCCGACACAGGATGGACATAGGCTAGAATCTCCCTGGTAAGCCACCTTGTGGGCTACAGCAGATTATTAGAGATGGGCTAGTCCAGTTGCGAGAGTTAGCCTAGAAGAGGCTAGATAGAAATGGCCAAGCAGTGATTAAATGAATACAGTGTCCGTGTAATTATTTCTGGTAAAGCTAGCCTTGCGGGCAGCAGGGTGCTGGGGATGCAGCTCCGCTGCTCCTATTACTACAGTAACCAAAAGAACACATGGACAAACTATGACTGAAACTAAAGTCGCCTGAAACTGCAGGGCGCGTCCCCAACCAGCAGCAGTGACTAGGCTTTATTTCTAGAACACTCTACTCGCCATCATAGGACACAGTTCTGCTCAAGTCCAAGGGGAGATGCCTCTGAAATGAACCTGCTTCTGGACCATAGAGGCAAGCCCAGCAGATTGCAAAGAACTGAAGTCACATGCCACACGCTGCTTCTGGGTAAAATGAGTTTAAACTAGAATTGGCAGCAGAAAGTGATCAGAAAGCACTGTGAAATTCTCAAATTATTCCAAATTCAGCAGTGTCTTCACAAACAAGAAACCAAAATAAAAATGGGAAAATTATTTGAATTAAATAAAAAAAAATCTCCTAAAAGGCAAGTAATACAGTTGTGGTAGTGCTTTGTGGGAAGTGTGTAACACTGCAATAGACTATGCTGGAAAGTGGGAGTGTGTGACAAGCCTTCTGAGGAGTTACTGTAAATATCACAACTACAGGGTGCCTGCTATGTATGATGTGACAGACATGGGTCAGCAGGAGAGCTCAGCAGGTAAGCGTGCTTGTCATCAAGCCTTGTGATTTGAGTTTGATTCCCAGAACACCCACGATGGAAAGAGGAAAAAAAATAGTCCTGCAAGTTGTCCTCAGATCTGTTGTGGCAATGCATGCAATCACTCATGCATGCACACAGTGTGTGTTTGTGTGTGTGTGTGTGTGTGTGTGTGTGTGTGCGTGCGCATGTGCATACACACACATAAATAAATAAAATTAAGAATCCAAGAGACATACTGGCTTGGAGGTGATGTGATGAGCATACCCAGTGGCCAAGAATGCGTTCATGAGTTTTCAATTCATTGCTTATTATTTTCTTCTTTGATTTTGTGATATAAGATGGCCAGATTCATTTTAACATATTAGAATGGCTGCTGGTTTTTTTTACTATAGTTCACGATTTTGAATCAAAGTGATAAGAATAGAACTTTTTCTGTGTTTAAAAAGAGCAATATTTAATCGTGCAAAAAGTACACAATAAAGTATATTATCTTGTATTTAGAGAAAAAAGGATGAATGTTCAATGTCAACTCCATGCAGATTATGGTAATATTGGGAAAATCATTAGCTCTATTTAGAATAATCAGGCTTCATTTTAGATATGCTCTTAAAAGAGAGTGTAACACTTCATAGTGAAGCTTATTGGAAATACAGTTTTATCTAATGCTAAAACACAATGAGAATGAAAGTGGTCAGTAAAATGTTTTGCTACAGAAATTTCAAATCTTCAAAATTAATAAGCAAAATTCATTTGGAAGCAAAAGTGTGCCAAATTGGTTGATAAATTCCAAAATACTCTTACTAGAAGACCAAAGAGTCACTACACAATTACTGTAACAGTAAAAAGAATGACTGTATGGGGCAGAGGCGATGGGGTGATAGTTAAAGCTTTGTCCGGATTTCTAAAACCCACATAAAAAGCCTTTTCTTGCTGGACAAGATAGAGCAGCCTGGAGGCATACAAGGGTGGAGGATGGTGAGTTTGAAGCCATTTGGGACACCATAGCAAGACCCTGTCTCTAAACAAGCAAACAAGCCACACTTCTGTATTTCTTGGTGTTATAATTTATCTTATACATTCTTATAAACGGAAACATTCAAAGCAATGTTTATCACATCGTAACACTTAAGTGTGGCTTCTGTAGTTCAGTCTGATAACTGACAACACTTGACCTTTGTGGGAGGAAAATGTGGAAAGGCAATGTTGAAGGATTTGTTCAGTGGCACAGATTTAATGTGCAAAATTTATCAAACCTAGATCCAAATTTCTTCCTAATTAGGAGGAGCTATTAGTCAGTATACATTTACCAGAAAATTTATAAAATAGTCATAAATTATAGTGCAAAAGTTCAGAAAGAAGTATATAGGAACAACTAAAATTACCTATAACGACGTCATTTCAAGATACCAAGAATGATTAATGACTGATAATTTCTCAAATTTCTGCAGACTGCCATCAATCTATTTTTAAATGTGTTGAGTAATTTTAATCTAGCAAAGAAGTGCAGTTAGATAACTTAAATTTGGGAAGTATTTTGTTTAGAGACTGTCGTTGGCATTTGTTTTTACTGAATCATTCTGGAATCCTTATTTCTGGAAGAAGACATGCTGAGAAAGTCATAGGAACTTACAAACAAGATTTATATTTTCACTAGTAAAGAAATTTTACCTGGAAATATATTTGTAGCTATGGTGTATGGGCAACAGAATTCGATTTTGTCAAATCTGTCATTTTCAGCATTCTTAGCAATTATAATCAAAAACTGCAGGAAAGACTAGTGGTTTATTTCAACAAGTCAGGTGCCTTCAAGAGGTTTCAGAAGGTGTTTTTATGGCAGCAATATTCGAAAACAGCCACCCTAGCTCCCATGTTTTCCAGACACGGCTGTTCCATATTGAAAAGAACACTACCAATGAAGCCAGATTAAATAAAATAAATTTTGAGATTTCTTACCTTTCACTTTAATGCCTCAAACTTCTCATCAAGAGAAGTTGAAACATTAAGGGAGAAAGTTTTTGAGGAAAACCCTAATAACTGATTTATATTTAACCCAGTTGGAGCTGGAGAGCTGGTTCAGTGGTTAAGAACACTTACTCTTGAAGAGGACTCCAGTTCACAGGGTGGCTCACAACCATCTGCAACTCTAGCTTCAGGGAATCTGATGCCTTCTTCTGATCTCAGTGGGCACCAGGACTTGCATATTTGCAGGCAAAGCATACATAAGTGCAAAACAAAGAAATAAAAAACAAAACCCCAAAAGAAAAAGTCACTCTAATTGTACCAAATATAGTCTTTATAACAGTGTTTGCACTCACTTTGGGTTAGGAGAATGTAATTCTGTAGTTAAATATAAAAGGTGTAAAGGTGTATTTATAATGGAAATTCACAATGACATATTTAATATAAAGTAGAAATTTAAATAGGGAATAGTCCGAAGGCAATGGAAAAGTCTTGGGTTCAAAAGTCAAAGAATGACCTTCCTCCATCATTTCCCCTTTTTCTGTTTAAACAAAAAAAGGAAGGCTTTAACTTTAACATAGCAAAATTACATATAACAAAACAGTTATCAAGCAAAAATTACAGTTACAATATTTATATCTATTTTATCTTTTATCATAACTAAGGGAAACTATATATATTCATTCTTCAACTCCATCAAAGACTCCAGAAGGATATAATACTACCTAAGCAAACAAGAAAGGTCATTGGTTAATTATAATAAAGAAACTGCTTGGCCCCCATAGGTTAAAACATAGGTGGGAGGAGTAAACAGGACAGAATGCTGGGAGAAAGAAGCTGAGTCAGTGAGTCGCCATGATTCTCCCACTCCAGGCAGACGCAGGTTAAGATCATTCCTGGTAAGCCAGCTCGTGGGCTACACAGATTATAAGAAATGGGCTAGTCCAGGTGCGAGAGTTAGCTGAGAAAAGGCTAGATATAATGGGCCAAGCAGTGTTTAAAAGGAAAAAAAAGTCTCTCAAAGAAAGAGATGGAGAGATAACTCAGTGTTTAAGAACACTTTCTGTACATACATAAAATCTGACTTTGGATCCCAGAACCCAGAAAAAAGTAGTGCATAGCAGTATCCCCTATTTCCCCAGAGATGTGGGTGTCAGAGATAGGGCATTTCTGGATCTTTGTTAACACCAGGCTAGATCCTTATTGAGTGAAATAGCCTATCTCAAGGGGGTAAGGCAGAGAAAAAGGGACAGAGCTGGACACCCAATGTTCTTCTCTAGCATGTGTATAGGTGTATAACCCTATGCATGTGCATACAGCACACACGCACACACACACACACACACACACACATGCACACAAGTATATTAGAGTTAATCTGCTTCTGGTTAGGGTGTAAGAAGAGAGACTGGATATACTGTTCCACTTAAAACAACTTTGAAATTTTCTACAAGCAGACAACATATATGAAATAATCATTTTCACAAAACTGATGATCAGGTAATGAAAAGCAGTGATCTCTGATACATGGGAAATCAAGGAGAGCCTTACAAACAGCTTTCTGTGTCCTACCCCAATTTTGAGCTTATGGATATAGACACCATGTCAGGATTTTTATGTGAGTGCTGGTGATCTGAATTCAGATCCTCATGTTTGTATGGTGGGCATCTTATCATCTGAACCTCCTTGTCTCCCTCTGCCAATATCTCTTATGCTGTAGTAGGAGCGGTGGGCTGTGTCCCACCACCCGGCTATCTTTACCCTAAATAATTACATGGAAACTGTATTCTTTTAAGCACTGCTTGGCCCATTAGCTCTAGCCTCTTACTGGCTAACTCTCATATCTTGATTAACCCATATTTAGTAATCTGTGTAGCACCATGAGGTGGTGTCTTACAGGAATATTCTTAACCTGCATCCATCTCGGAGAGGAGAGCTATGGCGACTTCCTGATTCAGCTTCTTTCTCCCAGCATTCTGTTCTGTCTACTCTGCCCACCTAATTTTCTGTCCTATCAAAGGCCAAAGCAGTTTCTTTATTAACCAATGAAAGTAACAGATAGACAGATGATCCTCCTCCATCATTATGCAAAAAAAATTTAGACTGGCTGGTTAAAGTTGAGTCAAACATGTTGAAGATACATGAAAACGCAAAAGCGTAAACCAGGCAGAGGTTAAACAATAAGGTCCATGACAAAAAATGTGTTGTATTGAGTAAATGGAAGATTGGATGTCATAGAAGAGTAAGTTAATGGGTTTGAAAGCATAATAGACATGATTAGAAATGAATTAGACAAATAAATACACAAAAAAACTATGAAAAAAGGAAGTATCAACATGACTTCATACAATCCAGTAAGTATGCAATTGGAGCTACAAAGTAGAAAGTAAATGGGAACACATTTGAAGAAATAATGGGAAAGTATTTTCCACATTTTATGGAATGTCTGAAACAGATCTAAGACATTTAATAAACCTAATGCATTTTCGTTTCTTAGTCACACAGAAATTATATTAATTTCAACACTGGTCAGTGGCTCAGGTGTATTCCTAGCTAGCTCTTACATCTTAAATTAACACCTTTCTATTAATCTATGTATTGCCATGAGACTGAGGTTTACTGGTAATATTCTAGCATCTTTCTCCTTTGGCAGCTACGCGGTGTCGGTCTGACTCTGTCTTCTTTCTCCTTGCATTCAGTTTAGTTTTCCCACCTACTGATATTCTGCCCTATCATAGGCCAAAGCACTTTCTTTATTAACCAATGGTAATAAAATATATTTATAGCATACAGAGGGAAATCCCCCATCAGCTACAAAATATTTCAGGGAAAAACTCTGCAAAAGAATATCATTGCAGAATTGTTCAAAATCAGTGATAATGGAAAGCTTTTCAAAGCTTTGCAAGGGGCTAGAGACAAGGCTCGGGCGTTCAGAGTGTCAACTGTTCTTGCAGAGAACCTAAATTTGGTTTTCAGCGCCCATACCAGATACCTCATAATTGGCTGTAACTCTCACTCCAGAGGATCCAACACCCTCTTCTGGCCTCTGAAAGTACCACACACACACACACACACACACACACACACACACACACACACACACACACTTAAAAATTTTATAAGTTTAAAATGAGTGTGAAGAAGACACATAGAAACTGATGCAAGGTGACCTATCAGAAACTACCCAAGCAAGAACAGCATACTGTAAGCATGAGAGAATAAGAAGTGTCTGTCAACCAAGAATTCTATCTTCAGGGAAACTATCTTTAAACAATACAGCCAAGCATGTCATCACCAGCAGAGCTGCAATACAGAGCCTGTGAAGCAACCCCTCAGACCTAAGGAAAATGGTACAGAAGAGAAATGAGATAATGCACAGATGGATGAAGGGTTCATGCATTACAGTAAACATGCAATTATTTCTTTAGTATTTAACCTCTTTTGACAAAACTTGACTTTTAAAGTAACAATATAATGTTTTGTTTATAGCAAGTATAAATTTACAATGTGTGACAACAGTACAAAGGCCAGGAAAGGAAGACGTAGAAATGGGCTATTACAAATCTGTGCATGGCATGCTGCAATCTCAGTGATGAGTTAATAAGCATGCTTTAAACATAAAAAGTGACCTCTATAATGAAAAAATATGGTTAATAGGTTGACAAAAATAGAATACTTAAAATATCAGCAATATAGAAATTAACCAAGTTAGCAGGTGTATTGGATACATAAACTGTGATATATAAATATTCTTAATAGAAGTGTTTATCAATAACAAGAAATAAACCACTGATACATACAAGAGCAAAGATGAATTGAAAAATGACTATGCTGATTAAAATAAAGACACATGTAGAATTTCTTTATAGATCCTTGAATATACCAAGAGAGTGTTGTCCTGAGCTACATCCCTAGCCCTGCCTAGTATTTTCATTTTATATTTAAATTAGTATATAAAAACAAAAGATTTGGCCTGGACCTGAATATCTCAGTGTTGTAGCGATTTTGGGCAATGGTCTTTTGAGGAATGATGAAATTAGCTCTCATTCTTGCCACTAACTAGTTGTGGAGCAATGGAGAGAATAATTTTCCTCACTGGCTTTGTTTCTTCAGTATTTCTCAAGTAGAGGGTTGGGTTTTGAGAACTCTAAAGGTCTGTATGTTGTGCCCACTCTTAGATATTAGTCACAACATCAAATCACAGGAGAGCTTCTCTCTATATTGGTTATTTTCCTGTTTCTGTGATAAAATACCATGGCAAAAAGTAACTTAAGAAAGTAAGTGTTTATTTTGTCCTAGTATTCCAGATGGGTAAAGTTCATTGTGGTGGGGAAGGCATGGCATGTTGGAAGGAACAGGAAGATGAGAGATCACATTTCATCTACAATACAAGAAGTGCACAAGATCACATGTGTGCATATGCGTGCATACATGTGCATGTGCATTCTCGTGTGTGAGTGCACACGTGCAGACACACATACACACACACACACACACACACACACACACACACAGAGAGAGAGAGAGAGAGAGAGAGAGA
>NC_022029.1:18042651-18056093 GCF_000317375.1 Microtus ochrogaster
ACACACACACACACACAGAGAGAGAGAGAGAGAGAGAGAGAGAGAGAGAGAGAGAGAGAGAGAGAGAGGAGGCAGCTATAAACTCTTAAAATCTCTCCCAGTGAAATATTTCCTCCAGAAAGTTTCCACCCATAACGTCCCCTGATGGCGTCACAAACTGAGGACCAAGTATTCAAATACATGAGCCTATGGGGAGCATTTCTTATCCAAACGCCCTCAGGTCCCAAACCAGGCACTTTTATGACACCCGTGCCAATTTACCCCATCATGTGGCTGATTGCGCATTCACTGTCCCTTTCATCCCAGCCAGGTGTTTATGGGGATCCTGCTGCTCTGATTTCACCTTTTCCCCCTTCCAGCGCTCAGCTCTGTGTTTTAATGGTAAGCCCATCTCTATCACACTGGCTGATACATGCTGGCTCCGGAAAATGAGAGACATCATGAGGGCTGTGTGGTGTCCCTTCCTCTGCGCTGTGATTGTCCTACAGTGTGGTGTCATTTCAGAACCCTAGAGACAAACGTTTTAGTTTGAACCACCACATGTTAGATTTTTTTTTTATGAATAAAATGCAGACATTTTTCTGTATATTTTTCCATGGGTGGTTGCTCGAATCAAATAGAAAGTTTGAGGGAGAAGCATTTTGTAAAATGTCCTGTAGATGTAAGGGGCTATTACTGTTAATATATAAAGAAACATGGGCTGAAATAGCTAGAATTTTTAAGTTGTAGCTGCTGGAACTCAAGGTGGATGCCAGGGGCAGCTTTGGCTTTGCTCTTTATGCAGCCAAAGGGAGTAATTCATTAGCTGCTGTTACAAGGCATATATGTGTAGCACCACCTGGGTGTGTGGTCAAAGGTGCGTAATTATTCGATCCCCGGGATTTGTGGGAAATGCCTGGAGGACATGGCTGGTGCTTGGTGGGTGGTGATAGTAAACTTCCTCTGGAAGAAAGAGGAGTTTGGGTCTAATGATAATACATGTTAGAGATTCTGGTGAAAGCAAAGGATGGGATATTGGCTCAAACTTTCCTTCCCCGGTCTTGGATTGAGACTAACTCATCCCTGTATCCCTGCCTGCTCCCATGGCACTCCCTATGGGTCTGATTGCTGTACTCTGTCTCGGTTGGTTTCCTCTTGCCTCTTATAATTGGCTGTGAATTCTTTCAGGGGAGAGGTTGAGTTTTTATCATCTCTTAATTTCTAGCCCCTGAGGCTCATGCATGTAAGAATATGTGTTCAAAAAGCCTTTAGTGAACTGGAAAAAGAAAAAAAAAGAAAGATATCTAGGAAAAGCAATTCCTAAGACACAGTCTAGACTCTGGATTCTTGCAGATCTTGTCTCTGAGTAGCAGTTGCTGGCTTTTGACTAGATATTTCTAAGCAAAATGTTTCACAGTAGCGTGGAAACTTCAGAGAATGTCTGACTGATTGAGGGGGGTGATATTTGCACTGTAGCTCCAGGGATGCAAAGGGTGAAGTCAAGGGAAGATTAGAGGAAATGATACTTTAATAATATCCGGAAAGATCACAGTCTCTATGCTTAAACACTATTAAAAATGCTAAATTTAGTGTTCTGGATTATTGGCTATTCTGGACATTGAATTCAGGGCTTTGTGTGTGCTGGTGAAGTGCTTTATTACTGAGCTAAAAATCTTCAGCTATGGGGGAGTGATCTTTGCTGCCATGGCCATCATCATCATGCAAACCCAGAAATGTTTACTGTGCCAAGGATGTGACTGACACCATGCAGCAGGTTGAAAGGAGTACAGCCAGCCAGCTCTTGCAACTCTATTTTGCTATTTATCACAGTAAACATTTCTTTCTGTGAGTCCAATACTTCCACTCAGCAGCTTCCTCTGCTTCCAGTGCATCCCCACTGGGTGCACCTAAGACACCAAGTAGACCTCATGTGGGATGTCCTTCTGTATATGTGTTGTTTTTATCGGTTGTTGAATAAAGCTATTTCAGCCAATGGCTTAACAGAGCAAATCCAGGTGGGAAATCTGATCAAAGATACATAGAGAGAGTAGATGGAATCAAAGAGACACTATGTAGCTGCTGAAAGAGAGATAGGTCACAGTCTCGTGGTGATACATAGATTAATAGAAATGGGTTAATTTAAGATATAAGAGATAGCCAGAAATATGCCTGAGCCATTGGTCAAATAGTGTTGTAATTAATACAGTTTCTATGTAATTATTCAGGTCTGGGCAGCCAGGAACCCAACAAGCAGTCTCCATTTACAAAATGGTACCCACCATCTGGGGCATGGATCCACATAAGACCTAAAAAAGCTTTAAAAAGGCCTTCTAGACCTACAAAAAAACCAGGAGACAAACGCAGCTTCATGGTAGCCACATTTTTTTCAGATAGGCTCTGTTTGCTGGCTTCAAGCAGAGGCGTGGCTCCTTTAAGAGAAAGCTTCCTGACTCAGCATAAGCAGCAAAAACTGTGAGGCTTCTTTAAGAAATGGCTTATTGGTTCATGCTGGCAGCACAAATAGCTCTGACTCTTTTGGGAGGTCCTGCACTTAAATGGGGTTTGTGAGCTCAGTAAAACTAGTTGCTTAATGGTGACATAGATCTGTTGTGTCCCTGGAGCTGGGGCAATGAGCTTGGATCACAGAGCTGGCAATAAACATTTTCCCCACCATATTAAAAAGTCAAGAGAGGCAGAGCCAGCATCAAGGGCTGCTATGATCAAGCTGTATACCATTTTAAAAGCGCTCTTGGTCAGAAAATGATTACAGATACACAATAAGACAGATTCAGACAAAAAGACCTCTGAATGGGACACAGTGTTGGATAAATGTACATGGGTTTATGAGAGAGAAGATAGAGTACAGAAAGTCATAGATTAAACGAGTAAAGATAAGTAAATATTGAGAAATAATAGAATAAAAAATAAGCCATGTAAAGATAGAAAAACACAGAGAGTCTGAATTATGTGTATTATTGTGTTTTCTTTGAATTTTTTGACTGTGAATGAGCTAAATATAGAGAGACATTTCATTGTATGGGCTGCTAAGCTAAACCAACATATATATTGTAAAGGTATCTTGACTTCAAAATTTGATTCTAAGGATATGTTCCTTTGGAAAAAGGGTTCTGCTTTTGTCTCCACAGAGGATGGGATCCTGTGATTTCCTTTGAGTTTAATGTGGTTTGATGGAACAAAAGCCCAAAAGGTCTCTGTGAACTCTAAAATACTTCACCCAACAAATAGCAGAAAGCAGTATGGATAAAACAACACCCAAACTCCCAAAATCCTAGTTTTTAAATGTTTATTTTTATTTTAAAATGGTTGGTTATAATAATAGTGACAGTCAATTTCTAAAAAAAAATGAGACTAAGATATAGAGATAGTACTTTGCATTGGTATGGTTCTTGGTCTACTGATACAAATTTAAGGTCAATTTTGTTGCACTGTGCATATGTATTTTTGTTCTTGTTTAAGTTATTGTATTTGTGCAGCTCATTTGAAAATGCAATATATAATTAAGAAATACATATTAATAGTCATTTATAATAGTCAAGCTTGTCATGTTAATTAGGTTTTCTAGATAGAGATAAATTTCAGATAATCTTCAACACATCAAATACCAACAGAATATTCTTAAAATATTTTAAGAACTTAGACTTTTCTTGACAGTGAGACATGTCTGGTTCTGGCAGCACCAATTACTTCTGATAGGTTGATGAGAACTGAAGAAACTCATTATGGAATTTGCCTTCAATATGACAAAGATAGTCATTTAGGCAAGAAACTGCTCTTTCCTGGACTGCATGATGGTATGCTGTAGAACTGGACATGCAGGACCCACAGAAAAATGACTGCTGAACTTGCCAAAAGAAGGTGAGAAAGTTCTTTTGGGTTTCAGTTTCATGAAAAAGTCTGCCACACATTCTGTAGGACACCAAAGAAAGTGACTGATAAACTGCCCATATAGGCAAAACAGTCTTTCAAATTTCCTGCTTCATGGAAAAGTCTGCCAGATACTATGGATCTGAAGGCTAAAGATGGATGACCCAACATTACAGAGTTTGTTTAGGAAGTGAGAGGTCTCTGTCAATTCTAGAGTTTTGGAAGTTTCTTACAATGTACTTCCTTGTTTACTTAAGTAATATTATATCTTTCTGAGGTCTTTGAAGAGTTGAAGGCAAATAGTTACAGTTTTCCTTAGTTATGAAAAGATAAATTAGATATGAAACTTTAGACTTACAAAGAAATATTTTAACTATAATTCTTGCCTGATAACTGTTATATGTAATTTTATTATGTTAAAGTCAAAACCTTAGACAGAAAAGGGGAGATGATGTGGCATGTCCTTCTGTATATGTGTTACTTTCATTGGTTGATTAATAAAGCTGTTTCAGCCAATGGATTAGCAGAGCAAAGCCAGGCAGGAATCTAAACAGAGATAAATAGAGATTAGGCACATTCAAGGAGACACCATGTAGCTGCCAAAGGAGAAGAACCAGAAACCTTTCCGGTAAGCTACAACCTTATTGCAATACATAGAGTAATAGAAATGGGTTAACTCAAGATGTAAGAGCTGAATAGAAATATGCCTGAGTCATTGGCCAAACAGTGTTGTAATCAATATAGTTTCTGTGAAATTATTTGGGTCTAGGCGGCCAGGAAATGAACAAACAGTCTCCATTTATATAGACCTTATACATTGGGTTTGTTTGAAGGAACTTGCAGTAATATAAAGTGAAGAGGGAAAATGTTCTATTTATCAGCCTTTGAAATGGAGAGATTTGTTCTATAACTGAGACTTCACTGACAAATAGAATTCATTGCTTACAGTGCAGAAACCAAGCACAGCAAAGATGGAAGAGTCCCATCACCATTACATGAACAAGCTCATGGGTTCAGGGGAACAGAACTTATTCTGCCAATTGATGCTAAACATTTGAAGATATTCTTTTTTTGAGAGAGAGAGAGAGAGAGAGAGAGAGAGAGAGAGAGAGAGATTTGAAAAAAATGCAGTTCTTTATTTTTTTGCAAGACTTTTCTCTATTCCAGTCTTTTCTAAATTTTAAAAAAATCAAACCCACATGCTTTGGGATTTATTTAACTGATAGGACAGCATGATATGAGACCTACTTCCTGTCCAAGAGCCAACTTTGATATTCTAAGTGAAAGTTCATTTTTAGTATACTATTTTTAATTTCTTCTTTCAGAATGTATACAATATATTTGACTATATTTATTCCTGACTCTCTCCCCCAACTCCTCCTAAAATCCACCATATTCTCCTCCCAAATTCTTGTTGGCTTTTTTAAAAAATAAAACACTTAATCCACTTAGTGCTGCCTATATGCGTATGGATGTATGTTATCCTCTAGAACTTGGGTAACCAAACAGGAGCACGCTCCTGGAGAAAACTGACTAACCCTCTCTTAATAGCCATCAACTGCCAATAGCTCCTCAGCTAAGGATGGATACCCATGGTTCCCTCCCCCATCCATGCAGAATATTGATTCGGTTAGTCTTGTGCAGGCAATGATAGCTGTTGTGCTCTCTGGCTCTTATATTCTTTAAACTCTCTCTTCTGTGATGTTCCTTGAGCATTGGGATATGAGTGTTGAGGTATAAATGTCTTATTTAGGGCTCTACAGCCACTTATTCTATGCACTTTGATTATTTTTGAGTCTCTGTTTTAACCATGGTCTACTACAAGAAGAAGCTTCTCTGATGAGGACCAAGAGCTGCAATGATCTGTGGGTATATAGACAAATATGTATTTAGATGGTAGTTTGGCAATATATCCATTTGGCCAATTAATAATAGTATATTCTCCCTTAGGGCCTATGACCTCCTCAGTCATGGGTCCTTGGTAAAGTTTACAGTACAAGGTATGAGTTCCTTCTTCTTTGGAATGGGTCTTAAATACAAACATATAGTAGTGGTAGTCTCCATAATGATCATTCTACTGTTCCATAGATGGACATGTTTCACCACGGTTGTTTCTACAGTACATTTTGTGGCTCACACCTGGATAAGGCTGTTGATGACTTTTCTCTCCCAGAAGCATGCCCAGCATCTTCCAACACTGTGAAAGCAAACCAGCAGGGAAACTGGTTCATGGTAAGTACCAGCTTCATTTCTCCACACCCTATGGTCGAAGTGTATGGTGTGTTCAGCAATACACTTGATACAAGAGCAGTGTGCTCTTGGCTCCGGTGAATAACCAAGAGCAATGATAATGACCTGTCTTGGTTTGGTTATCTCTGGGATACTCCAAGGGTGGTTTCCACAATTTGGTACTGGTGTTTTTGTTTAATGACACATATCTTTTGGGAGGAGCATTATCCTCCTCTGAAGGGCAGCACACAGAGACACACACACACACCCTAATGAAACAATAGGTTTCCACATGATCTTCTCAAGAACCTTCGGTGTTTCTTATCTCTAATTATCTCCTACTCTGCCCTGTTCTCTCATCCCTTTCCTCACTTAAATATACATCCTCATTTTCCCCCTTCCCCCCTTCATACAGCTTTCTCCTACACCCAGATACTTTCTTTCTAACTCTAGAGATTGAACTCAGGTCATCTTGCTTGCATGGTATGATGGTTAATACTTAATGGCTATCAACTGTAAAAGATCTAGAAACACTTGTGGGACATTGTCTTGATTTGGTTAACAGAACTGAGAAAAATTGTCTACTGTGGGTGGCACCATTCCCTGGGCTGGGATACTAGACTGAATCAAGAGGGAAAAGCAATCTGAGTTCAAGCAGTCATCTGTCTGCCTCCTGACTAGATTCAATGTGATTATCCACTTCAAGCTCATGCTGCCATGACTTCTCCACCATGATGGACTGTATCTCAAACTGTGAACCACAATGCACTCTTCTTAAGTTGTTTTCATTATACCTACCTCCTCTCTCTTTACCACAACTAACAGCTAATATTTATGGAGTGCTCTCCAGGGCAGGAGGTATTATTAACTTTGTCTACATTCTCTCAACATGACAGCTTTGCATGCTGTATCAGGTCTCTCTCTCTCTCTCTCTCTCTCTCTCTCTCTCTCTCTCTCTCTCTCTCTCTCTGTGTGTGTGTGTGTGTGTGTGTGTTTCTCTCTCTCTCTTTTGATAGATGCGGTGGCTGAAGTTTCTCTAACACATATCTATATATCTAGTAAGTAACAAGGCCAGAAATTGAAGATCTCCAATATTGACTAATCTTGAGTATTAAACCATAAAATAACCCATCCCCATCTTGATCTAGGACTGGATGCAAGGCCCCAGGTGCATACCCTGTTATAATTTCTATCTCCAAGTGGATCAGGAAATATGATTCAGAAAATAACGACCAAAACACCAACTTAAAGTATAGATTGACTTTATTCTCAAACCTTAAATGCTTCTGATTCATTCCTCTAGTAAAAGTCACATTACATTAACTGAGGACTGAAGAGACAGCTCAGTGGTTAGTAGGACTTACTGCTCTTACACAAGACCCAGGTTCAAATCACAGTACTGACATAGCAGCTCACACCTGTCTGAAACTCTAGTTCTAGGGATCTGATACAGGTGTCAGGCATATACATGTGGTGTACTTATAGGCCAAACATATACATACACTAAACATACATAAATCTTTTGAAAATCCACCTTATTATTTATGTAGTCTACTGTTTTTTTCTACCCAAATGACTTACCATTCTCTAGCTAAATTCAATCATCATTACACAGCCATAGCATGTAACATGAAGGGGCGTGGGCTGCTTGTTGTTGGGGTTTTTGTCTCGCCCGGTACCCCACAACTGTTTAGCCCCAAAGAAAATCACACATAGGTCTCCATAAATTATAAGCTGATTGGCCCATTAGCTCTAACCTCTCACTGACTAACTTTAAATCTTGATTAACCCATTTTTCTGATCTATGTTAGCCGTGTGGCTCAGTACCTTTTTTCAGTGGGGTAGATCACATCCTGCTGCTTCAGTGGTCTGGGCAGGAGACGGAGGAATCAACTTCCTCCTTCCCAGAATTCTCCTGTTCTCATTACATCATTTCTACTTCCTTTCTGGTTTTCCCGCCTATATTTCCTGCCTGGCCAGTCAGCATTTACTTATAACATGATTGACAAAATACAGACAATTCTCCCGCACCAATAGCATTGTGGACAAGGAAGAGCATTATAGTACTTCATATAATAGCAAAACCAAAGCCAAACCAACAAGAATAACATGTAACCTCACATAAATAAATGAATAAATAAATAAAATACCAATACTATAGCTTATTATATTCCCGTGGACAGCTTGTGCATTATCACATTTCTTAAAAATACCCAAGAAGGGATGTTAACTCTGCAGATTGTAAAGTCATAGGGAGAGGTGCAGAAATATAAGTTCCATTTTCCACCTCCCCAGACTCATCTTTGACCTCAAACCGCTCTACTTTCTTGGGTGGTAGTTGTTCTTTAAACACACCCAACTCCTGCCTCAGGACTTCTGTGCATACATCTCCCTCTGCTCAGTCTCTGAATTTCCTCTGCTCTTTACTCATGGCTTCAGTGAATGCTAGAAATCTTCCAAAGTTTAACTCAAGCTTTCCTTATTCAAAGAGAACAGTTGCATTTTCACTGTGCAATTACTAGTTTCATGATTGTCTGCCTGTTGAAGGAAAAGTTCCTGGAAGACTAGGGCCTTCTTCCTAGTCATTCTTACCATTGTGTCCCTGTGTTGGATGCAAACAGTTTTTATCGAGTGCAAATGGATGTATTAATTCAGCAAGTATTAGGAGTGCCGGGCATTGTGAAGCTGAAAGGTCAGCTGCCTTCAAGAGACTGGTACTCTGTTAGAGGAGGGGCTCAATGATGTGATGAGATAGGGGAGCAAAGAGAAGGGCCATGGAGAGGACCCTGGGGATCCAGGAAGGATGCACTGACCACATCTGGGGAGGTCAAGAAAGATTTGGGGCTCTGGGCATGCCAGGGGGGAGGTCACCAGAAAGAAAGGCCAGTGGATGAAGCACACAGGATGTGACTGATGGAATAGTGTAAATATAGGTAGAATCCACAGGACCAGAAGTTATGATAGCCTCATACTGGAAAAGAAAAGAGCATCTAGGAAGGTGGCATCTTTGAAAATATGCCTTCCTCCAGGGCACACATTCTAGGTGGTCTACAAAATTCCCAAGACTCCTAATGCATATTTCGCTTACCTATACTTGAAATGGTCATCTAGTGGTACCCACCTTCTCGCCTTCAGAAGCCTTATATACTAAAGTTTGAGGCATGCGATTCCCCCCACCCCGCGTTGTTTTAATAAAATTGCAGCCATCAGAAATTGGTCCTTGGTGATATGAAAAGCACTTGGCAAATACGAAAGCAATCACGTTAAGACAGTGGGTGACAGCACCGAATTTCCTATGCATTAAAAATTAATTTAAGGCTTCTATACGAAACCCCCCAAAGGTCCCCATAATAAATTCTCATTCTCTCTCCCACAGCCACCCCTCCTTCCCTATCCAAAACTTTTCTTGACTTCAAAGTCTCCCTGAGCCCCAGAGGTGCTTTCTGGCCATTATCAGAGCAGCCAGTGTGGGAACAGGCAGATTTAAAGTCCCTCCTCTCCCATTTCACAAGGAGACCGCCCTTCAACTTGGGTCACTGTCCCCTACATGAAGACACATTTTAAAAACACTCCAAGCCAATGACTTTGGACATTCTGGTCTCTTGTTAATATAGGGTAATAAATTTTTAAATTCAGCAATGACAAATAACCCTTTGCAAGTTATTAATACTTTATAAAGCAAACATTCAACTCTTGGTCTGGCTTTCCTTGGCTCCCCCTCCTTTTGTTCTGTCCTTCCCATCATTTCCTTTGCTGTGCTCTAGTTAACGTCGGTCTCCTCTCAGACCCCACAGCTCTCTATTTTGTTCTGATGGTTCAAATCTTGTTCCCAGTCAAGTTTTGCTCATTTACTTTAAGAATGCCTTTGAATTTCCCAATGAGTTTTTTTTTTAAGGCAGAGAACTGGTTTTGATGCAACTGTTGTGACCTTGCTTCAAGGGGTTTCTTTTATCACGGAGTCAGTCAGAGTTTATTAATTATAATTTTTTCTCCTTTGGGACCAGTTTTCTTGTTTCTCTTTGGAACTCGCTGTCTCGTAGCACCTTTATCTAGCGGCCTTCTCCCCCCCCCCCTTTTTTTTGTCTCATTTTCCCTTCCTCTCTGTCATTGATCTTTCTCCTTGGTAAGCGTTAATGTTATGGGGAGAAAGCAAAAAGTTTCTGTTAATCCATTGGCATCCCCACCCGAGAGCTATGGCTAGAAACCATCAAAGTTTCCAAAAAGGTTCTTCTGTGTAATGTGGCTTTTTAAAAACTTGACAGCGAACATGTAATCTGAAACTCTACAGAAGCATCTTCTGATGTCCTATGTAGACGAGCAGCCTGTCACATCCCATAACTGGTTTCCGCGGAGGCTGACATGTTATTTACTTGCTGGCTGTCTTGTCTCAGTTCTGTGGAAGTGCAAATTCAAGAGCAAGTTCTGTGTAAGCTGAGACTGCCTGCCAGTCTTCCCTTCTGAGGCTGGCATCCTCCAGGTTCTAGCACTTGCTCTTTTAAGCGGGGCGTCACTCGCACTTTGCTCCAACTTCTTATCTCTGTGTGTTTTACAGGCTTCCAGGAGGAGGGAGCCTGACTGCTTTGACATCCCTCAAGGCAGGGCAGACAGCAACGCCAAATGCCTAACAGATGTCTTGCTATATCTCGGGAGGATTCTGTGACGGATTCGGAGCTCTAGCTTGGGGTGACTTCTGCCAGGTTTCCTTTCACACTTGCAATGAGGAAATGGATGGAGCATCAGTGAGGAGGGCAGGACAATAACAATAAACAGATCCAGGTTGAAAGTAAGGCAGTAATAACAAAAACAATAGCTGGTCTCCTGGACCGTCCCCTCCTGCCAGGGCCAGGCTGCAAATCACTTTCTGTTTCCTTCTCCCCCTAGCTCACACACATGCAGAGATAAAGGAGTTGAAGACGTGCCCGGTGTGAGTTATTGTCCTAGGGATTTCTTGGATAAGAGACAGGTCTAAAGAAAGTCGGAGTCATTGGAGAGGAAGTTATCAAGAGATGGGTGTGTTAGGCCGGGGATATGAGAAGGAGGGACAGTTTCATCTTCCATTCCTTCTAATCACAAGCACTTGCCGCTTGCAAATCAAGCCCTGATTGCAGTCGATGCCAAGGGCATATTTTCTGGGTTCAAAGCAGAATCCATCATCTTTCCCCCCTCCTTCCCAGTCTACAGTCTCTCACTCTCTCCATTGCTGTGTACATTTTCTCTCTCTCTCTGAATGTCTATATTCTCTCTTTCTTTGGGTATTTTCAGAAGCTCGGTGGAAGGAAAATATATGAACTAGCTTCTCCAATTGTCCTATCCCTGTCGAGGACTGCGTTAGGGCTGCAGAGAGCAGGGAAGAATGGTGTTGGCTGGTGAATCAAGGAGACAGTAGTACAAATGGACACAGGAAAGGAGGCAAACGAGGGTACAGGGCTCTGTTGCTATGGAGAAGGGCAGGGGCAAGGCTGGGGCTCACTGGAGAAGGGTTTGTGGAGGAGGAGCCGTCTGAGTGATCTCTGCCAGGGACGGACACCAAAGTATGAGGTGTGAGAAACCAGGGCATTCAATGGATCAGCGGAGAATCCTCCGCCGGAGTATGGGGGATCCACAGGAAGTGTGCTGGAGGGACTTAGAGGTAACATTTCTCATTCTACAGGAGAGGGGGTCCCTGCTGATAGAGTTTAGCTAGTTTAGACGTGTGGGGAAGATGGGAAGATAAGGCGTCTGCTGAGCCTGTCCCAAAACTGGGAGACCCTGACATGAGATACCAGGAAGAACATGCCTCCGCCAGAGTGCCCGATGAAACTGAGCAGGGGCGGGATGCGGTGAGTTGTGAGATGATGACTAAAAAGAAAAACACATTAATGCAGACCACTGACCTGCTTAAATATGGAAACAAAGCCCTAAGACTGCCAGTGGTCTTTACCATTTTACCAAATTAAACCCGAAGTCCTTTGTGTGAAAGGTAACACCAGTAAGGATTTGGACGGCTCGGGTCTCTGGGATGATTTAGTGGGAAAAACACTTCCTGAATGAGTTTGTAGTCTGTATTCCCAGCATCTATGTAGTCCAGCAAGCATAGCACCTACCTGGGTACCTCAGCACTGAGAGGATAGGGGAAGCCTAGAACAAGCTGGGCTTGGGGAACATGTGGCCGCCTGAGGTTGATGAAGCCTGTCTACTTCCATCACTCTCCACTTTATTTTCGGAAATAATAAGTAATATTACTGAAGGTTTGGATTCATCACTCATATTCTCTCATCCACTCTTACCTCTCATTTATAGAATATTGTATATAACAATTATGTAGTAAAACTTTGCAAGTCAAAGGTTTCCCACTTCATCTCAGTTTCTCTATTTTCAAGAAATAAAATGGAGAATTAGAATACTTAGGCTAGCAATTCAAATGAAAGTACCAACTTTGGCTAGGATATCTGGCCACTGCTAAGTGAAATCTCATGATAATATTAACTTAAATAAGATTTACTAATTGAGTAAAGTAAAACACATATAAAATTTTATACTCTAAAATGTCATATCTATCAATAAATCGTGGTTGTGTTTGGCACATCTCAAAGAGACCAGTGGATTATAAAGATGTTATTGATAAGATTCTATAAGCTTATATCCTGCCATTAATTTTTTATACCAAATTCTTAATGGTTTTAATAGGAATTATGATTTTTTAAAAGAAGAATACAACTTCATAAAAAATTTTAAGTGGATTTGGTTTTAGGTTCTATAGTGAGGTATGTGAGGGTACAAGTGGAAAATATTGCCCTTGAACATATTTATGGACCATATGTATTTATTCACTGAGAGACATTTGAGTAAAATCTCCCCTCAAAGACTATAAAATGTGAACCATAACACGAAAGCTTGCATCATTCCTAAATGTGATTACCAGTTACGTTATTTATATGATAATTATCTTTTAGTGATCAGGAATACATTTATTGAATTTTTAAAGAATTATTTTTCTCTACACAGTTCTAAAGGATTGGCTGTCATTGCAATGACCAAAGCATAAGAGATGAGGTACATCGTGTGAGTACCTTCTGAGTGAAGTTGAATTTCATGTCTCCCCAGTGACTTGCTTGGCCATTCAGGCAATTCTTGAGTCTCCTAATTCTGTATTACATCCAGGACTTGACTAGTGCATCGGCTCCATTTTATGGTTAATAGTCTTATCTACTCTGTTAGACTGCAAGTTCTCCCTTGGAGATACAAAAACTTGATTTTATACAGTACTGAATGTATGTCAGACCAAGGAGAGAGATGGGGGGAGAGACAGAGATAGAGAAACAAAGAGAGAGAGAGAGAGAGAGAGAGAGAGAGACAGAGAGAGACAGAGA
>NC_022029.1:18056918-18068085 GCF_000317375.1 Microtus ochrogaster
CCAAGGCCAGCTGGCCTGAGTCTGAAAAAGCATGGGATAAAACCGGACTTGCTGAACATAGCGGACAATGAGGACTACAGAGAACTCAAGAACAATGGCAATGGGTTTTTTATCCTACTGTACGTAATAGTTTTTAATACATAGGAAGTATTTTCTTCTTGTTGTTGATAGAAAGGAAGTGATCTTTCTTGCTGTGTTTCATGATAAATATTAAGTTAATGCTAAATGACTCACTAAAGTGTTTGTGTGTTTTCTAAAGGCGAAAAGCCTAGAGGTGTGCTGTTTAGCAATTGGGTAGGTTCCAGGGAAGGCCAGGACACACTATTACTCTGTTTTCCTTGTGTCCATCCAATTGGAAGAAGGAAACAAACACGGTCACCATGTAGTCTACACCAATGGGGTCCTGTAAAGAGTCAAAAGGAGAAAGTTGTTGCGAAGCTAATTAGTCTTCGAAAGTATGGCGTGGGCTGCGATATATTCTGTTCAATCAGCTCTGTTTTATAGGTATCAGCCAGGGATGATTCAAGTGCCATGTGGATTGGGGGCATAAATGGCCCATTCTTCATGTCCATTGCTCCATCATTAACCTTCCCACTCAGTCCTAGTAATGAAAAACCCAGCGTCTTCCATCTGCTCCACGTTATTTATGATGATGCCTCTAATTATGTTCAATTGAGTTGCTGTCGATGATTAAAGGTAATAGGTAATAATAACTTGGCCTCATCATTACCACCATTATTATTAGCTCATTGATTGCAATAATTTCTAAAATTACCCCTTGGAATAAAATATGTTAAGCACCTGGTATATCCTTTTTTAGGGAACATCTGCTCTAAATGTGTGATAGCAGAGGACCGAACGTGTCTTGATCTGAAGGGAAAGCAAAAGCGATGCTGACATCGGGGAGTCTTGTCTGTGCTGGAATGGATGTATTGTGGATGCTGAGAGGAGGAAATAGTCACGACCAAGTTCAGTGCTAGGATTACAGGGCTAATGAGAGAGGGGGAGACGTGCTAACGCTAGCTGTTCTGTGGCTACTGCAGTGTTTAATCCTTCTTGGCAACGATTCCCTGATTTGTCTGTAGTCCTGGTAGTTTCTGTAATGGTTGTGACTTTCCCGGTCTCTGAATATATGGTGGCTGGGAAAGAGTGATGACAGGAGACAGAATACAGCCTTATATGAAGGTGGAAAGATGCTTTGAAGAAAGCCTCTTCCTAACAACATATCCTTATTTTTCACCCCAAATCCCACTGCTTTCATCTTTTGTAGTTAAGTAGGAAAATAGTTATATAGTCTTCCCAGAGCTCTTATATGTGGCTCAGAGGTGGCCTACTGGGGCTCAGGGTAAACAAAACACACTCACATACATGCTCATACTTAGACACACTCATACACACACTCATACACATACATACACATACTTGCACACACTCAGGCACATACACCCCCCTACACATAAACACCACATATTTACATTTCCTACATAGAGTTATGCCCCAAGTTAATCCAATGGTTTTGTGAACAGAGCAAACACAGATTAAATCTAGGAAATGGAAATAAAAGACAGTGACTGGGGAAAAGTTCTGAATTAGGTCTTTTTGTTTTTTTATTTTCTTCTATTTTGCAGTGCTGGGACTTGTACATGCTAGGCAAATACTCTACCCCTGCACTGTATCCCAAACCTAAATTCTTAATGAGATAAGAAAACACAAGTTATTTTTAGCAGCTAATGGTTAAAACAACTTAAAATACTCTGAATTTAACTGAAGTGACTATAACTCTTAGTAAGTTTTTTCTCTTTGTGGAATCAAAGTCAGAGGAGTGGACCTTATTTTCTGATATCATTTTAATTTGCCCTCTTTGCTTTTTCGCTCTGGTTTGAGAAGGCCTTAGTTGCCCACACGAGTGTGGATTCATGCTACCCTGCTCAGATCTGGGCAGTTCCCAGATCCTGTGCCATAGTACGATAGCTTTTTCAGGGGCTTTGCATATAAACCACTTGATTGAATTCACAGAAACCTGGGAATATATATGTCATTGGAATAAAAGTACCTGTAGAACTTCTATACGGCTCCAGGGGTATGACTTGGCCTTGGCATACAGTCCCTTTAATGCCCCCAGAGTCCCTGGAGAATGTCATATTTCAGGAAAGGGTTCCAGTCACATTGTATCATTAACTTTATTGAGTGTTGTGGAATAACATTTAGTTTGATTCTGATAGAATAAAGGTGCAAAGCCACATGCATAATTTAAAATAAAATCCTTCCTCTGGTACCAAATAAATGCATGCCAGGTGTGAAATGAGAGCCAAAATGGTCTCCAAGGATGCTATCATGAAGGATGCTGGGCTTTCTCCATCAGCTACTCCCACCCTCTAGGGCAGTCAAGTAATATGTTGCCCATTTTCATCATTTCATCTGATGAGCTCCCTAGGGTTCTCTTTAGGAATCCCTTCCATTCTCTTTGCCCTCTCTTTCTCCATCATATAGAAAACTCAAAAGTGAATTTTCAGAGGCTCATCTTCCTTTGTCTTATCCTTGTCATTGCACTGTGATCGAGAAAGGATGATATAAATAGCTTTGAAGGCTTTTGTTAGCTTTTGATGTAGGATGTTTATTTTTCTTTCTTTTCAGTAAAGTTTATGTCTCATCTTACTAGTAAAATGTGAAGAAACTCATCAAAACACTGAAGCAATAGAGAAACAAGTTCAGGTTGTATTTCTGTCTACTAACAATAAAATTTCTGAAAGGAAAGCCCACAAAGCATTACCATTTCTAGAGGTATCATAGGGAATAAATTCTTAAGTATTACCTTGACAAAGGCTATCAATGATCTATAAAATGAAAATCACTTATGAATGAAAGAACTTGACACCAACACACTTCCAGGTTTACATCCTATAGGACTTAACATTGTTGACACACCCAAACTATGGAAGAAGAGCTACAGATTTAATACAATTTCTACCAACATTTCAATGACATTTTCCACTGAAACACAGTCATCTGGAACTACCATAATTTAATAGGGAGCTACAAAAGACTCCTAGTAACCAAGACAACGTGAGCGATGAGCAGAACTGAAAGTATCATGCTTTGTCTTGATTTCAAATGACACTAAGGGGTGCAGTAGTAAGAGCTTTATGATAGTGGCATGATCAAAATAAAAATAAACACAAGGACCAATGGAATAGAATAATGAGTCCTCAAAAACTGCACAAATGTACAGTCAATGAATTTTCAAAAAAGGGTATCAATATGCACAATGAGGGGGCTGGAATGATGGTTCATTCATTAGTACACTTGCATTGCAAGCATAAGGGCATAATTCTAATCCCCAGTCCTCATGATTATAATCCAAGTTCTGGAAAAGCAGAGACAGGGAGATCCCTGGGGTGTTTTTAGTGAGATTCCCTGTCTAAGAGGAGGTAGTGGGTGGTGTTCCTGAGGATGACACCCAAGGTTGTCCTCCATCTTCTAGACACAGGTTTACACAGGGGCACCTATGTCCATTCATACACATATGCATGTACACACACAATAAAAAGAAAAAGAATGTACAATGAGGAATTAGTTTCTTTCATAAATCATATAGGTATAATTGACTGTCCACAAACAAAGAATGAAATTGGACTCTTCCATCATACAAAACCATCAACTCAAAATGGATTAAAGATTTAAATATAAATCCTAAATCTGTGAAATTCCTAGAAGGAAACACAAAGACAACACTCTTTGACATTGGCCCTGACAATAATATTTTGGATATGATATCAAAAGAATAGGTAATAAAAGTAAAAATAGTCATGTACTATCATATCAAACTGAATGGTTCTGTACAGCAAGAGAGACAACCAATAAACCGAAGAAAAGCAACCTGTAGAGTGGGAGGGGAGTTTGATAATGATACATCTGGCAAAGTGTTAATATCTAGAATCTTCAAGGGGCTTACACACTGAATAGCAAACCTTCCCCCATCCAATTCAGAAATTGGAAGAAGGAGCTGAACAGACATTTTTCTAACGAAGACATATAAATGGGTGATAGTCATATGGAAATGGATTCAACACCACCAGTCATCAAGAACATACATGTTCAAACCAAGTGTGTGTGGGGGGGGGTATCACTTCATATCTGTGAGAATGACTGCTGTAGCAAAAGAAGGGTAAGTGCTGGTGAGGCTGTTGAGCAAAGGAAATGCCTGTTTGTACTAATGCCATTGACACAGCTATTATGGAAAGAGTATGGATGTCTCTTGGGAAATTAAAAGTAGAACTATTATGTGAGTCATCAATCTTACATCAAGGGTTATAACCTAAGAACTGAATCAAGAGGAGAGTTTTCTATGCTCTCATATTCATTTAGTGACTATCATTTTTCTTCTTATTTATTTTTCTCTCATACAATACTTCCAAGCTGCATCCTTCCCCCTTCCCAGTTACTTCACCTCTACTTTCCCTCTGCTCCTCTGTTTCCCTTCAGAAAAGAGCAGGCCTCCCAGGGATACCAATCAAACATGCCATAACAAGATGTAATAAGACTAGGCATAAACTCTCATTTCAAGATTGGACGAGAGAGCCAAGTAGGAGAAAAAGGGTCCCAAGATGAGGAAAAAGAGTCAAAGATATCCATACTCCCACTGTTAGGAGTCCCCAAGCTAAACAACTATAATATATTTGCAGAGGACCCAGCATTGGCCCACATAGGCTCTATGATTGTCACTTCAGTCTCTATGAGCACCTGTGGGTCCTGCTTAGTTGATTCTGTGAACAGTGTTCTGCTGGCATTCCTGACTCTTCTGGTTCCTACAACCCTTCCTTCTTCTCTTCTGTAGAATCCCCCCACCCCCAAAGTTTCATCTAATATTTGGCCCTCCTATATACAAATGATAAATGGGACAAGAAAGAAATTAGGGAATCAGTACCCTTCACAATAGCCACAAACCATACAAAATGCCTTAGGCTAACCCTATCCAAGCAAGTAGAAAAACTTGTGTGCAAAAACTCAGATCTTAAAGAAATTGAAGAAGATATCAGAAGATGGAAAGATCTCCCATGCTCATGAATCACTAGGATTAACATAGTAGAATCGACCAACTTATCAAAAGCAATCTACAGATCCAGTGCAATCTCCATCAAAATTCCAACATAATATTTTATAAACCTTGAAAGGAAAATACTCAACTTCATATGGAAAAACAGAAAGCCCAGAATGGCTAAACAATCCTGAACAATAAAAAAAATTCTGGATGTATCACCATCCTTGATTTCAAGCTTGTACTATAGAGCTATCATAATAAAAAAAACTGTATGGTATTGGCAAAAAACAGACATATTATTGATCAATGAAACTGAATTGAAGAACCAGACATAAATCCACATACATAGGGATACTTGATTTTTGTATTTTCCATGAATATACAATGGAAAAATATAAAGCATCTTCAACAAATGGTGCTTGCATAACTGGATGTTGGCAAGTAGAAGACTACAAGTAGATTCTTTTCACCTTGCATAAAACTCAAGTCCAAGTGGATCAGGAACCTCAACAAAAAACCAGACACACAGAACCTGATAGAAGAAAGTGTAGAGGATATCCTTGAACATATATGGCTATTTCTAATAGCAAAGTTATGAAATTGCTTAAGTATTAGCTTTAAATTTTGAATATATGTTTGCATGCATGCATGTATGTGATACTGCCTTTTAAGGGGGATTCTAGGACTACAGAGATGTGTCAATAGTTAAAATAGTTTTCATTCTTCCAGAAGCATTGAATTTGGCTCCTAGAACCCAGGTTCACAACTACTTTTTAGCTATCATTCCAGGGTATCCAATAACCTATTCTGTTCTTCATGGGTAATTATACTCATATGCATATACCCTGTCTCCAGACACATACATTATAATTAAACATAAAATAAACCTGTTTTTAAACACATTCACACACAGAGTCCTTTTGGGAAACTTAAAAAAATATCTTTTAGTTCCCTAATCCTGAAAGAGAGAAAAAAGGAGAGAGACAGACAGACAGACAGGCAGGCAGACAGACAGGCAGACAGACAGACAGACACACTCCATCTGTGACCATGTGGATGGAATTGAGCCTATACACATTATTTTACAATATTAAGTCAACTAAGCACGGCACAGCAAGACAACATCATGTGACCTCATTTCTATATGGAATCTGAAATAGTCCAAGTCAGAAGCAGAGAGTAGAAGTGCTGTGGTTTCTAGAGTTTCTTGCGGGGTTGAAGGTGGGGAGTACTGAGGAACTGTGGAGGTACTGGGTAAAAGCCACAATGCTTTAGTTATACAAGATAAGCAAATTCTGATAATCTATTGGAGTACATTGCCTATCAATAGCCATACTACATTATATTCCCAAAATTTGCTATGAAGGTAGACCTTACATCAGTCTATTCTTATGAAAAGATGAGACAACATACTAAAAAGCGCTTAGGAGGAAACTTTGGGAGGTAATGGACAGGTTTATTGCCTTTATAGTGGTGATAGCTTTACGGGTGTATGCTTAACCCCAAAGTCTCGGTGATATATATTTTAAATGCTTATAGCTGCTTAGAGATCGGTAATATCTCAACATAGTGATTTAAAAAAAGAAAGATCCTCAGTGGTTAGGGGGATTTCTGGACATCATTCCACAACATTGGGAGTATGGTTTGGCCAAGGTGGAGCTGCAGGATGCAACTTATCGGGATGCACTGAGTTCATCACTCCTGGTCTCCCGTCTTTGGTCAGGTATTCTTTGCCATGACGCTTTTTTTTATTTATTTCAGTAGCATCCAAAGGTCGTGTAGCATGGACTTGGACTTGGACTTAGCCTTAAGGAAGCAAGATGAAACAAACTTCCCCTCTTCCAGACTTCCTTCTCTTCTGAAAGTCTCTGCCTTTACTTTTACGTCATTGTCTTCTGTTCTCACCGTCATAACGGCAAAAACAAACAGACAAAAAGCAAATCGCCATCGTTCCTTTCTTCCATAGAGCAATGCTAGGCACTTACTGTTTTTTAAAGTCATTCTTACTTTACGGAAGAAACAAATGAGGGTAGGTGTGTTTACAACAAGGAATAAAGCAGGGGTCTCATGTACAACAGACCCCAAATTTAAAAAAAAAAGCCAAAGCGAATGAGAGTCTTCTCCAGGTTTGAAGGTTCCCTAGGCTTGGTCTCCAGCTCCCACATGTTGCTGGGTGAAGGGCGAGTTGAGGGGACTTCAGTGGGTCTGTTTCAGTGAGACCTAGATGGGAAGTCTGGAGCAAGCAGGCCCCCAGTCACAGAGCACTTGGAAGAGGAAGGGAACATGTGGTCCACTTGTGATCTGTGTTTATTCGTCTGTCTGGTTGTTCCGAAAGGAGGACACAGGCCAGCCAGGGGTCAGTGAGTCAAAACCCTTTGAAGACAGACCCAGCTTCTGAAGTGGATCTGGAGTTACCTCACTGGCTCCGTGTCCCACAGTAGCCTGCACACTTGCCAGCTGCTGACCTTCTCTGTGTTTGTTGTCTACAAATGTCACTTGGGAGAAAATCAAGTGTGCAAAAACTGTAACAATCTCTAGTTTCCTGGAAGTAAACAATTCTCTCCTGAGTCTCATGAAACCTCGGGAACTTGAATATAGTCACTTCTTGGAAGGCTTGAATTAAAACCTAACAAACCAGTGTTCTTTCCCCATTCTTCATCAGTTGTTAGCTCAGGGGTTCGCATACACACTAGGGCAAGGAGCTGGTACAGCTGTGTGTACGTCCATTGTCGTAAGTCCTTTATTTACTGTTGCTGGTTTCTAGCTCTCCCTGTGGTAATCATGGCTCATCAGATTTTCTTGATTGTCTCTACTGTGCCTCATTGATGCTTCCAGCCTCTCGTCTTGGTCCCTTCTGATCCAAAGTCTCCCTCAAGACTCTAAGATAGGGTTGGGAGTTCTCTCACATTCCTTTTCTTCCTAACTGTTGCTATATCCGACACTAATTCACCGTAGTGGGGGCAGGGTATGTCTCTGAGACGTGTGACCTTTTCCTGCTGCAGAGACAGTAGGAACCAGAGAACAGTCTCCCAAGATTCCCACATAGCCTGTGTAATAATTCATTAAAGGCAAGGGCAAACTAGAGACAAGGGGGCAGGCAGAGCATGAAGTCCAGACTCAAGAGTGGGCTACTGAGCCTTGACTCCTTTCTCATCTCAATTTTCTTCTTTGGCCAAAAGGCTGAGGTCATGTAATTTTCGAGAGAAATCTACCGCCTTAGTCAGGGTTTCAATTGATCTGATAAAACATAATTAAAAGCAACTTAGGAAGGAAAGGGTTTATTTTGCCTTGCAGTTGTAGCTTAGTATGGAGGGATGTCAGTGCAGGAACTCAATCAGGGGCAGGAATCTGAAGGCAAGTACTGATGCAGAAGCCATGAAAGAGATGCTTACTGGCTAGCTTCTCGTGGCTTGTTCAGCCTGCTCTAGCTCCACAAGCCCATAGTGGGTCCACTCCCAGGGAACTGTGTCTTCCTACATCAATCACTAATTAAGAAAATGCACCACAGGCTTGCCCATGGGGCAATCTAGTGGGGACATGTTCTCAGTTGTTTTTCCTCTTTACAACTGACTCTATGTTCTGTCAAGTTGACATAAAATATTCAGCACATCTACCATCTTCCTAACACCACTGTTTATGATTTAGGGTTAGTTTCCTTATCCTACATGGTTTATTGAATACCCAAAATATGTGTGTGTGTGTGTGTGTGTGTGTGTGTGTGTGTGTGTGTGTGTGTGTGTGTAGGCCAGAGTCAGTCTTGTGAGTCATTCCTAGTGCACTATTTAAACTGTTTTTAAAGACAGTTCGTGAGAGCATTGGTTTATAACTCACTAATTATCTAGCTACCAAGCCCCAATGACCCCCTATTGTTGACAGAGGTTTTTGTACCACCCTGTCCCACAGCTGTTCAGTCCCAAAGAAACACACAGAGGCCTATATTAATTATAAAATGGTTAGCCTATTAGCTCAAGCGTTGGCTGCCCAGACCCGAAATAATCACACAGAAACTGTATTAATTACAACACTGTTTGGTCCATAGTGTAAGCATATTTCTAGCTAGCTCTTACATCTTAACCCATTTCTATTAATCTATATATTGCCATGTGGTGGTGGCTTACGGGTAGGGTTGCACCCAGTGTCCAGTGTCTGTCTCCTGCAGAGGCTACATGGAGTCTCCTTGACACCACCTACTCTCTCTATATATCTTTTCCAACCTGCCTATGTTCTGTTAAGCTACTGGCTGAAAGCAGGTTCTTTATTAACCAATGGCAATAAAATATATTTGTAGCATACAGATGAGAATCCCACAGCACCCTGTGTCTCTTGTTCTCTAGAACTGAGATTATAATGACACCACGGCTATTTTTAAATGTGGGTTTTAAGAACCAAATACAGGTCTTTGTGTTTGTGTGGCAAGTGCTCTCTTTCACAACTGAGTTGCCTTTCCAGCTCCTCACATCACCTTTTGTTTATTAGGAAGTTTAGTGCTCATAATAACACATCAAGATTATGCTCTGGCTGGGCGATGGTGGTGCACACCTTTAATCCCAGCACTCGGGAGGCAGAGGCAGGCGGATCTCTGTGAGTTCGAGACCAGCCTGGTCTACAGAGCTAGTTCCAGGACAGGCTCCAAAAAAAAGCCACAGAGAAACCCTGTCTCGAAAAACCAAAAAAAAAAAAAAAAAAAAAAAAAAAAAAAAAAAAAAAAAAAGATTATTCTCTGCTTGGAGTTTCAACAGCATGTTTTAGAGATGAGATACAAGATCAAAGTTTAATTTTTCCGTGCATCATATTTCACAAAGCAATAACGCACTCTCAGTTTTCAGGTAAGGATGCCATGAAGAAACATGGAATTGGTAATACTATACCAATTACTGTTTTAGAAAATTATCCCATCCCAGTAGGACACACTGTCTGCTTTGTCCATTTTAATAGTAACAGGAGGGAGGAGTAATAGGGGAGGAGGGAGGAGAGGCCAGTACTTTTAACAAAGATACCAGAAGGGAAACTTACTTGAATAATCAAAAGTGAATAGATGTTGAAATTGTCTTCATCTTTCCAACTCTGCACATTTGCAAAGGCTTCATAAAGCTATCAGAGGCACTGCTATCCTCAAGTGTATCATTTGGTATATATGTGAGATTTAGAAGGTTTTAAAGTTTATTTTATCGTTTTGTGTGTATGAGGGTTTTGTATATGGGTGTATGTATAACCTATGCATGCAGTATTCTGGGAAGCTGGATAAAGGCATCCGATCTCCTGGGGCTAAAGTTACAGATGGTTGTGAGTCACTGTGTGGGTGCCATAGATTGAACCTGTGTCCTCTCGAAGAGCAATCAATTCTCTTAATCATTGAGCCATTACTTCAGCCTTATACACAAGAAACGATAAGGCAAACTTGCCAGTTTCTTTATGCATGAAACAGATATAAAATACTACATGACTTTTCTTGTTTGGAGATATGAACCTACACAGAAATCTGAGGGAAAAGATAACTTCTAACAAGCTTTGTTTTCTATAGGTCAGAAATAATGTATCAGAAAATGTAAGAATAGTTGTATGAAGCACAATGATTAAGAAAGACTGAAACTTCTTAAATGATAAGTAGCTTCATTTATTTTATTTTATTTTATTTTATTTTATTTTATTTTATTTTATTTTTGGAGACAGGTTTTCTCTGTGTTACTCTTGCTGCCCTGGAACTGACTTTGTAGATCAGACTGATCTGAAACTCCCCAAGATCCACCTGCCTCTGCCTCCCTGTGTGCTGAGATCAAAGGTGTGCGCCACCATCACCTTGACATTTTTTTTATTATTATTATTGAAAAAATTTCTGCCTCCTCCCCACCTCCCATTTCTCTCCCCCTCCCCACACTCCTCTCCCCCTCTCCCCACTTCCCTCCCCCTCCCTCTCCAGTCCAGTCAGGGTTCCCTGCCCTGTGGGAAGTCCAAGGCCCTCCCTGCTCCATCCAGGTCTAGAAAGGTGAGCATCCAAACAGGCTAGGCTCCCACAAAGCCAGTACATGCAGTAGGATCAAAACCCAGTGCTATTGTCCTTGGCTTCTCTTCAGCCCTCATTGTCTGCCATATTCAGAGTGTCCGGTTTTATCCCATGCTTTTTCAGTCACA
>NC_022029.1:18068413-18073692 GCF_000317375.1 Microtus ochrogaster
TGCTCCCATATCCACCTTTCCTTTATCCCAACCATCCCATTCCTCCAAGCTCCCCCTCATCCTCCTCTTCTCACTTTTCTCTCCCCATTTCCCCTTACCCCCATCCCACCCCACCCCCAAGTTCCCAATTTTTGGCCGGCAATCTTATCTACTTCCAATATCCAGGAAGATAACTATATGTTTTTCTTTGGGTTCACCTTCTTATTTAGCTTCTCTAGGATCACAAATTATAGGCTCAACGTCCTTTATTTATGGCTAGAAACCAATTATGAGTGAGTACATCCCAGGTTCATCATTTTGGGTCTGGGTTACCACACTCAGGATAATGTTTTCTATTTCCATCCATTTGCATGTGAAATTCAAGATGTCATTTTTTTTTTTACCACTGAGTAGTACGCTAATATGTATATATTCCACAATTTCTTCATCCATTCTTCCATTGAAGGGCATCTAGGTTGTTTTTAGGTTCTGGCTATTACAAACAATGCTGCTATGAACATAGTTGAACAAATACTTTTGTAGCATGATTGGGTATCTCTTGGGTATATTCTCAAGAGTGGTATTGCTGGGTCCTGTGGTAGGTTGATCCCAAATTTCCCGAGAAACCGCCACACTGCTTTCCAAAGTGGTTGCACAAGTTTGCATTCCCACCAGCAATGGATGAGTGTACCCCTTTCTCCACATCCTCTCCAGCAAAGGCTATAATTGGTGTTTTTGATTTTAGCCATTCTGACAGGTGTAAAATGGTATCTCAAAGTTGTTTTGATTTGCATTTCTCTGATCACTAAGAAGGTTGAGCATGACCTTAAGTGTCTTTTGGCCATTTGAACTTCTTCTGTTGAAAATTCTCTGTTCAGTTTAGTGCCCCATTTTTTAATTGGGTTAATTAGCATTTTAAAGTCTAGTTTCTTGAGTTCTTTATATATTTTAGAGATCAGACCTTTGTCTGTTGCGGGGTTGGTGAAGATCTCTTCTTAGTCTTCTGTCTTAGTAACAGTGTCCTTTGCTTTACAGAAGCTTCTCTATTTCAGGAGGTTCCATTTATTCAATGTTGCCCTTAATGTCTATGCTGCTGGGGTTATATGTAGGAAGCGATCTCCTGTGCCCATATATTGTAGAGTACTTCTCACTTTCTCTTCTATCATGTTCAGTGTGTTCAGATTGATATTGAGGTCTTTGATCCATTTGGACTTGTGTTTTGTGCATGGTGATAGATATGGATCTAATTTCATTCTTCTACAGGTTGACATCCAGTTATGCCAGCACCATTTGTTGAAGATGCTTTCTTTCTTCCATTGTATACTTTTAGCTCCTTTATCGAAAATTAGGTGTTCATATGATTGAGGGTTAAAATCCGGGTCTTCTATTAGATTCCATTGGTTGACTTCTCTGTTTTTATGCCAATACCAAGCTGTTTTCAATACTGTAGCTCTGTAATAGAGTCTGAAGTCAGGGATGAGACAAGGTTTTTCTGTAGCTTTGGAACCTGTCCTGGAACTAGCTCTTGTAGACCAGGCAGGCCTCAAACTCACAAAGATCTGCCTGCCTCTGCCTCCTAAGTGCTGGGATTAAAGGTGTGCGCCACCATCACCCTGATATTTTTGATTTTTAACAGATAGTTATTACCCACCCACACATAATAAAGTCCTTCTTTCTGTTTTTCCTTTCCTTTTCTCTCAGGGAGACTTTAGGAAGTGACAGTTAACAATATACTTGATTGAGGAAGGCCATTGGTTAATTAAATAAAGAAGCTGCTTGCCCTGATAGGTTAAAACATAGGTGGGAGGAAGAGGAAGTGAGGTCAGACTCGACAGTTCTCTTCTCGGGGGCAGACGCCTCAGAGAGACACGATGCTCCACTCTTGCGGGCAGAGGCGAGAGCTCTGCTCTCTGAGGCACATGCGATGAAGCTCCGACCCAGGATGGACATAGGCTAGAATCTTCCCGGTAAGCGCACCTTGGGGTGCTACACACAGATGATTAGAAATGGGCTAAATTAATATGTGAGAATTAGCCTAGAAGAGAATGGGTCAAGCAGTGTTTAAAAGAATACAGTGTCCGTGTAATTATTTCGGGTAAAGCTAGCCTTGTGGGCAGCGGGGTGCTGGGGACACAGCCCCGCTGCTCCTATTACTACATATACTCACCCCACTGTATTTGTCTCCAAGTCCAATAGAGTCTGGGTAACTTGTCAGTGTTTGGTACCAGCAGGAGTGTGAGTCTGATGGAAAGGAGATATACTTACTGGTCTATGAGGATTAACAATGCAAAAGGCACCATGGTTCCTGCCCTGGAGAAACTCCTACTAGGGAGGCATTTACATCATTTATTTACTCATTCAACAAATATTTATAAAGATGCCTTGTTGCCAGGCCCTGTTTTGGATGTTAAAACGATGACAATGAGCTAACTGGGAAAGAGGATATAGCATTTCAGTGAAAATGGGTAAAATATTAGAAAGCAGGTAAGCTTCTTAAAATAGACTTGCTATTAAATCATGCGATCAGAAGATTCTCGACAACCCCAAGTTTGATTGGTAGGCTACTGGTTACAGAATTCAGCCTCCATGGAGGTATGTTTTGAGTTGTATGTGAAGTTTAGAGGAAAATCTTCAACGAAAGGAAGAAAATTCAAAGATGCTCAACAGTACTTTTGGTTGAAGACACAGGGGCTCCTTGTCTGATTTGAACAGCAGGTCTGTTTTGGAGAAGACTTGGAAGTGAACCAGAGCATGCTAGAAGACTATGACATTCAGAATAAGAAAGTTACTTTAAATGAGGGTATGAACACAGGGTGAAGCCCGACTAATAAAAATGCAGAGATAGAAATTGGGCTTCAACCTGAAGATTTGAAAAGCAAAACAACCAGCCACTGGCTCTTACCTCAACGTCAGTGTGAAAATGGCTATCTTTCCTCCAGGAATCTGAAAATGAGACTGTGTCTGAGAGCTGTCTCCTCCCATTTAATAATCCTCTCGAGGGCTGGAATTAGAGGCATGCACCACTGGGATTAAAGGCATGTACTGCCTGGTTTCTATGGCACCTAGTATAGCTACTGGGATTAAAGCTGTGTGTTACTACTGCCTGGTCTGTAAGGCTGAGCAGTGGGGCTGTTTTACTTTCTGATCTTCAGGTAAGCTTTATTTATTCAAATGCCAATGAAATGCTGCTACAACAAGGCCATGGAGTTTTATGTGGAATAGTAGTTGAATATTGGGGATGCAAGGGTATGTGATATGATAAACATTGCTTTTAGAGAATCCAGACTTTCATTTTGAGATGGGATGTAGCCCAGGCTGATTTCAAATTGACTATTCAGTCAAGGGTGTCTTTGAACTCCAACCTCCTGCTTCAACCTCCCAAGTGCTGGAATCATGGCCTGGATGGGAATACAGATTGCTGCACTCAAGTACCAAGTAAAGACCTGTGGGCTTCCATCTTCAAAGGACTTCACATACCCTGAAGAAGGTTGAAAGTAACAATTGATAATGTATACAATGATGTAAGCAGAAAATATTCGCTGAGATCCCAATAGCTCAATTAATTGAACAAATCTTACTGTGTTAACCCCTGAGTTGTGCAGATGTATCTAACTGTGTATAACTCCTGTCATGACATTTATGTATCAGGAATGGATGTGGGCTTAATGAAGTGATAAATGGTTTGTTTGTCTGGAATTACCACATCAGGTTTCTATTGAACACTAGTGACCAACAATAGGACTTTTGCTTTCTTAGGAACAATTCTCCCACACAGAGAGACAAGTGGTTTTTGGTATCAATTTAGGAATACTTTTCTTCTTGATCTCCTGGCCAACGGCAAATTTGTGACCAGGCATTATTTTCTAGATACATAAAAGAACTTATCATTGTAAAAACTAACCAGCAATCTGTTGAGAAGTCAGACCTCAGTGGTCTTTGCATTGTTTCAGAGGGGAGGCTTCCTCATGCCAGTAAGAGTCGGATTTAGTTAGGGATAATGCAGTTCAGGCTTCCCTCTAATTTTATGCAAATTCCAGGGGTAAAATGTATGGATCTGGGAAAGATCAGATTGGACAATGTTCAATAACTTCTGAATTTCCAATCCTTTAGACTTTCCCAGGGCTCTTTCCTTGTGTATCTTCTCATCGGGCTCCAAGTTTATTAAGCCATTGGTAGATAGAATAATGCTTCTTACCATGAGCTGTTTCTGGAATCTGAAAGGATAGAATGTGTGTTTGGGTAGCAGAGTTGGCAAACAAAGGAGGCTTCTGGGGCATCTGGACATTGTTCATACTGAAACCTTTTATTTGTTCATTTAGAAATGAGCAATCAGAAAAGCCTCTGCATTGCAGGGATGTTTGCAAAGCTAGTTCTTTCAGGTTGGCTTTGGCTGCCGTCCCATGTGAAGCAGTTGCACTTTCTAGTCAAAGATTTTTGCATAAACCAGGAAAAGCTTGGCTCCTCCAACTGTTTGATCTTTGTTGCATTGCCCATAATTTTGCATATTTTGACATCTGGAATGTACGTTGGAGCTACACATTTAATATTTCTGTTTAATGTTCATTATTGGGCTCCCCTGAAGATGTTTTTTATTTAGGATTGGCTGTGAAGGGGATGCTATTTTAATCAACCAAGTTCACATCCAGCTTTTGGATTATTCTTCTTTCTCAGTAGTGCAAAAGAGAAGGGGAAGCAGTGGCATACTTCTTAATTTTCATTGAAGATAGTTGATCATCCGAGATGGGTAAGTTGATGTTTGTGTTGGGCGTTGATAAATTATGGATTGGCTGAGCCATTCTAGAACTTCCTGGAACAATTTGGTAGAAAGTTATGTGTTACCACACTAGAACTCCCCTCCTATACCCCCAGACACACCAGGTTATATATAATGTTTCATTCAATTTTGTAGAGTTTAGTCAATGAATGCTACACATATGGCTTCAGATGCCATTAGGAAAGCAATGAAAAATGAGGAATAATTTTATGCTTGAGTGACTGCACTACTTGGCGTGAGTTGCCACAGCAAAATGCCACAAAATGGATGATTTAGACACCTGAAATTAATTATCTTATAGTTAAAGCCCTAAGTCTAAGATGGTGGTGCTGTTGGCAGTTGATTTCTTTTGGCTTCTTTCTTTGGCTTACAGGTCATTTCTTTCTTCTGTCTTTGGGCTATGCATACCTCCTTGGTGTTTTTGTACCCTAATTATTTCTTTTTCTTCTTCTTCTTCTTCTTCTTCTTCTTCTTCTTCTTCTTCTTCTTCTTCTTCTTCTTCTTCTTCTTCTTCTTCTTCTTCTTC
>NC_022029.1:18073792-18085741 GCF_000317375.1 Microtus ochrogaster
TCCTCTTCTTCCTCCTCCTCCTCTTCTTGTTCTTCTTCTTGTTCCCCTTCTTCTTCCTCCTCCTCCTCCTCTTCCTCCTCCTCCTCCTCTTCTTGTTCTTGTGCTTCTTCTTCTTCTTCTTCTTCTTCTTCTTCTTCTTCTTCTTCTTCTTCTTGTTCTTGTTCTTCTTCTTGTTCTTCTTCTTCTTCTTGTTCTTCTTCTTGTTGTTCTTGTTGTTGTTGTTGTTGTTGTTCTTCTTCTTCTTCTTCTTCTTCTTCTTCTTCTTCTTCTTCTTGAAACCAGGCCTTTCATGGTCACTTAGATTTTCCTGGAACTCACTCTGTGCTCAGGCTGGCTTCTTGGCTTCAAACTTACAACAAACTTTCTATCTCAGCCTCCCATATACTAGGATTAAAGGCTTATGGTACCATGTCTGGCCCTATTCTCTTCTTATAAATACATCACTCAAGCAGATCAGGGTTGCTGTGTTGACTGAATTTTAACTTAATTTACCATTTTTATGACAGGGCAAAACAATGTGGAGGTTCCTCCATCTTGATTTCTTGCTGAGGTCATTTTAAGTTTAACTAGAATTTGATTTCCTTGATGAAGAATCTCATAAAAACTTACCCAACTCTATTCTAGGAAGCCAAAGACAAGATGCCCTAACTAACTTATCTTAACTTCTATTAAACTGCCTACTTGTATACACCTCCACCTCCAACTGCAGAGCAAGATACCAGGATACAGGTTTTACCTCCAAAAGCCCTTTTTCTAAATACTTGGGGTTACACTTAGGTTCCACTAGTCCCAGCCAACTAGAATAAAGTTATTCAGTTGGCTATAAACTATGTCTGAGTAGTCATCAAGGATGAACTCCCTGTTTCCCCAAACCAGCCATATTCAGAGGTTATATAACCTATAACAGATTTTTAAAATAATAGAGATGATACTTTACATATAGTGAAGATCAAACAAGCCAGAAGTTGCCCAAATGCAAAGGCAAAGTCCTATATAGCTATGGGCATTTCCATCAGTTGGATGTGAATCCTTGCAGAAGAAGTACTTTCTGAGGTCAGTATTGAAGGACAGGTCCTAAAGTATGAACAACTGAGTTGAACAATATGAAGCTGATTTTTTTTAGGTCAAATTATCAATTTCTTGTATCACATATTTGTTTTTATACTCACGCTCTAGGGCTAAGGTTGGCAATTGTTTTCTCTAAAGAATCAAGCGACAGTGAGTATTTAAACATGTGGACTATGTGGTCAAAACAGCTACATACCCCACTTGTGTCAATGGGAATATCTATGAAAGGTATGCACAAAAATATGCTGCATGCCAATAAATCTTTATGTACTGCACAGCGCTAGGCAGTTAGCTGTGTTAAGTAGTAGAATAGTAGTGGGAAAGAATCAGGTCCTTGAATTTCCCAAATCCTCTGCTGTTCTAATTTTATTTCATAGGAACTAGTAGGTTTCTAAGTAAACATTTTAATTTTATTTATTTTTTTTAAAAGTCCTTTGGGGAAATTTAAAAAATAGCTTTTAGTTTCCCTTACTCTCTCAGAGAGAGAGGGGGGAGAGAGAGAAAGAAGAGAGAGAGAGAGAGAGAGAGAGAGAGAGAGAGAGAGAGAGAGAGAGGAGCCAGGGCTAGATTTGCTCCTAGGCCACAATTTGTTTACCCTTGTATAGGGGCGATTTAAAATGCCCTAACCTCTCCTCTGTGATGCTTTCACACCCCTGCCGTGTGCATGGTTCTCCTCTTCTGTGACATTCTTATTCCTTTTCTGCTTCAAAGCAGAGCCTTCCAACATGCAGAGAACAGAAAATACCTTGGCTCCAACTCAATGTTGTCATGTGGTAACAGACCGCAAAACCTAAGGCACTTCCGCCTTGTTGTTGAACTCTTGGCACACGTGTGTTTTGTTTCTGTTTTATTGGCTCTTTGGTGGAACTGCAAAAAGACTTTTGGCCTCTTTTCATCCAGCAAAGGAAAACAAACAGCCACTTCTCTTTTCACAACCTAGAGCACTTCTTGGTATCCATCTTGCAAAGGAGGCACTTGCTTAGGGTTTGGATTGCCCAGATGTTTGAGAATCCCCAGTAAACACAAACAATGCATGGCCAGTGGAAGGCACCATGAATGCACATAACGTCTCCTGTCTTTCTGCAAAGAGGAAAGGAAGGACACAATCAGATGGGAGATATCCTGGAGCCTCAGCCCTCACTCTTCCTTTGCCAGGATTGAGGGAGTGGCTGAGCCTGTCTTTCTAGTACTAGAGATATAAGCAAGCAAGGCCAGAACCTTCTTCCCATAATTTTCTTTAAAGGAGAGAAGGTAGGTAGAAAACCACAGAAATCATATCATTTCGGCTGCAATTATCAATTACAAAAACTGTAATGGGAGAGTGGCGTGCACGTCCAGGTGACCGCTGCAGACAGGGTGAGGTGATTTAGGGATAGGAGAGAGGCTGGCAATGGTGAGCTAAGAGCATGACCCCAGCAGAGGGTGGAGCAGCTGAAAGGTATGTGGTAAGACAGGCTTGGTGTGATCTTGGGCCAGCAAGTTCATTGCTCAAGTGACATGAATGGCAATTGGATCCTTAAAGATCCAATTTGTTTTCTTTTGGATGTGCCAGTGTCTCACCAACTCTCTTAAAGTATGGTAAGAGCTCAAGTGACTTTTGGGTTTTCTCTGACAAGCACAGATGCCAACTGGTATGGCTCTTGTCCCAGGCACTCAAGTCAGTTCTATTCAAACTGCTTATCAGGACATTCTACTTAAGTCATTAATAGGAGTTGTGTGTGTGTGTGGCGGGGGGGGAGCTTTGGAAATGTCATGTATCCTCTTTTAAACACGTTAAATCAAGAATGAAGTGTGCTTAGCTATTTAATACAATATTGGATTAAATAACTTGAGTACGTAATTTGACTTAATAATACTTGCTCTATAAATTCTCTTCTGGAGAACATCTTGTAAGACTTTAGTCTAATGTCTCTCAGAGCCTGTTATCGGAAGCTCTTGGGTTCTTTTATAAAGCTGCGTCCCCTTGGCCTTTCTCACATACTGCATCAGATTGGATCTTAAAATAAGCTTTTCAAAACAACCAGACATGCTAATTCTTCTACAGCCCACTACTAATGGGAGCCCATGCTCCACAATTTACACTTTCATCTAGGGGAATTTGAGGAAGGAGAATTTCTTTTGTCCCGGACCTCTAGCCTACATTCAATTTTGAAAAATTCTTATAGTTATAATTAACTATAATTACTATTATTGAGAGTGTGTGTGTGTGCGCGCACTCACACACATGTGAATGTACAAGAACATGTGCAGGAGTGGGTACTTTCCTTCCATCATGGGGTCTGGAGCTCCGACGCTGTCACATCTGTGTGGCGAGTGTTCCTTACCTGCTTAGGCTTCTCACTTACTTGTCCATGTTGCACCCTTTCAAGGAGAAATTTATTTTTCCTAGTGGTGAACTTGGCACAGAAAAGGGGACGTGCTTATCTCAGGCCCTGCCTCTCCTCTGTCTTTGGTTCTACCTTGCTGTGATGTTTGCTCTACAGGGATAGCTAGCTCTACCCTGAGAAAGTGGGTGATTGCCCACCTCTTCAAGAAACAGGCGGGAGCAGGATATTTAGTGCCAGAATAGCATGTTAGAAAGTGAATCCTCTGAGTTGAAGGTGGATTCCAGCTGTCTCCAAATGCTTCTGAACTGACGACTGCTCTGTATTGAGCTTTATGTCTTGGTCTTGTTCCAAATTGACATTTGAAGACGACTGACCTAAAATCACGTCTTTCTTTTTTTAATGCAACATAAAATGTCATGAATATGGTAAACAAAACAAAGCAAAATGTGGCTATTCATCTTACCATTTAAAAAAAAAAGCTTGAACTCAGGGAGAGCAAGCAGTCAAGGTAAAGAAGCAGTGACTGCTATCTGTCTCTTTGGAAGTAATTCCAAAGGATTTGAAGATAGCCAGATATAGCCTTCATATTTCTTTTAAGATTCCTCTTAAGACAAGCAGAAAGATAGGACACGAGCATGTGTAACATCTGGTCTACTTGGGGGTAGGAAAGGGTGAAGTGGAGGGAATTCTTGGAAGCACTCTTGAAGGATGTGGTGGGAGCACACCTGGAGAGCCCACTCTCTTGAAGGAAGGCTGCAAGGACCCAAGCTGGGGAGGTCATGTTCAACAAATCGGATGGAGTGCCTTGAAGATATCCCTGTCATGCAAGACGAAGGAGATTTAGTGGCCGTACAAAGAACACTTTGATTTTTAAACAAGACTTGACAAGATTCCACATCCGGAATTAATGGTCAAGAGGAGGGGCCGTGCAACATAGGTTGCAAGTAAGAAAGAAGAAGAAGAAGAAAGGGAAAACGTAAGTCTGCCTCCAGAAGGGGGAGTGGATGAAAGACAGGGAAAGGGGGCTGTGACTTGGAAAGGGGTTACCTGGATGGAGGAAGAGACGGCAGTAAGAGAAAATATCCAGCTGGCAATGAGGACAGTTTTTATTTATCATCTGCATGGAAGAGGGACCAAACAGCAGCGCAGAAAAGTGCCGCAAGTATTAAGGCAATTTAGAAACGTGAGCCTAAATCTCCTGACAAATTTCAGCTTGGATTATTAGAGATGCCTGGCTGTGACCTGGTTCCTTGGACAGAAGAATGAACACCAGTGAAAACCAAAGGGATCTGAATTAAGAAACCAGTGTAGGGAACACTTACCTCAGGGAGAGTAGGCAAGGCTAAAGCCCAAGCTGATTATACTTTATAGTCAGCTGCCTGTGTCTCTGATGTTCCCAGCCTTCTTTTTGGAACCCCACAGTGTGATCTTCCCTGTGTCTTCACCAGCAACTCTTTTCAACCTCAACTTTAGCTTCCTGAGTCCAACTCAGGCATCTTATCCTTCCCTCACCGGCCCCTCTTCCTCCTGTGAAGCGCCAATGTCAGAAAACTAGATAACTTGTCCTAATGAAGACCTGCTTAGAGACACTTTAAGAAACTGCCATTCCTCTGGGAATTTGTATTTTAATGGAAGTCAACCATTTAAATCAAAGGATTAGAGCCACCCTGATGAAAGTTTTAGTTTGGGAGGATGGGATAGGATCACATGTCCCCAAGGCTACTTACAGTGGCCATGTCTCTCATGTGGATGGTAAAACATCAATCTTAATCCTGCACCATGTAGAATATTCAATCACAAAAATTATGCCAGAGAAAATAAATCATCAAAAAACTACATTGGTAGGAAAAAAAACACCATAACCGTAGGCTGGTGCTGGCCAAAGGGCCCATGATAAACACACATTATTCGAAGGAGGGAAGAGCAACAAAAAATGAACCAAGACCCAGAAATGACTGAAGGACACCAAAGGCCGCATTGCAACAGGTGGTGGCATGAAACCAACTAGATTTATTTCCTGACAGAACCTGGCCAAAGTCTTGGAAAAGAGAGTCCCAGAATTCAGAAGGAGAATAAACAAACCCATACATTCTAGGAATTTGGGCACTTAAAATCATGAGTTCATAGACCCAAACAGAGGAATCTGAAACCAGATTGGAACGAGCTAGGGATCGACCTGGGGCTGCTGCTCCTTCCCTCCAAATTTCTGCAATTCTCAGGGCCTGACCTGCCCAAGTTCTTGACCCACGGAGTCTATGAATGTAATCAAGGTTATCTTAGACCACCTGGGATGGATGGATACCTGAGAGAGTTGGTTGTGACATCATTTGTACCTAGAGTAAATGCTAACTGAACATCTAAACGGTTAGGCCTAAGGATAATATTTTGGAAGCCATCTTTCCTAAGTGCCTCAAGAATCTTGGGGAAATGATTTGCTGTGCTTTCCAACAATTGTGTTTTGTGTGTATATGAGGAAAGGAGATCATATCATGGTGGGGGAAATGGGGACAACATTCTGTAGGATTCATAATTCTCTGAAAAGCTTTTCTGGAATTTTAAACTATTTTCCATATCTTTGGTTAAAATGGAGGAAGTGACATGGGCTCATTATCAAAACAACAAGTATCAGAATTTGGTGAAGTGAAAAGATGGCTTGAATAGGAATTCCAGGGCTGCTGGGAATACATTCCGGAGCTCAGCCACTATATTTTTTTGTTTCTTTTTTTTTTTTTCATATTGTCTGCTATTTAGGATTATATTCATCACTTCAACTTTCAGCTATGGTGGGACCATTATTCTGGAAGCCTTTCCTTGCATTGTCTTTGTAACCTAGATGTATTGCCCATGACAGTTTAGCTATTTAATAATTCTCCGGTTCCAACAAGAACTCCCAGAGGAGCAGTTTCAGGTCCCCAGCTAGGCTCTCTGTAAGAGCAATGGAAGCCACAGGTGCGAGAAATTTGAGGTTTCCTTCTTGGGGGTCTCTCTTCAGTCAGGTCTGTTTATTTCTGTTGTTTTGTGTTAAAAAAGGTCTTAATATCTGCATAATAATTATTCTCAGATATTCAGAAATGAAAGAAAGGCCCCCAAACCTGAAGTGGTTATCTAAATCAGTTAATTCCTTGCAATTGGTTGTTTGCTACCATTTATATTCACCATGACGACATACCTTATAGAGTCTGTACAGATTATTGTTATCAGATGTGGAGTGAGGAAAATCCATATCTTCCCCCAAATGAACAACAGAAAGACAGCACCACGCTTGGGAAGCCTGCAAAAGGTGTAAAGAAAATTCTGAATTCTGTGATTCGCTCATCTGATGTGACACTTTTCATTCGAAAGAGTATTGTTTCAGCTTGAGTTTATTAAAAACTGAATTCCAATATGTGTAGAAATGAAAATTCTTGGCCCTTCTCCCCTCACTAGAAACTGGGACCAATAAGTGACCAGCAAATGTCACTGTTTCTAGAGATACTTACCTTGTGCCTAGAACATACACATTAAACACTAAATATTGGCATTTGCTTTTTACTTTTGAAATGTTATTTTTATGTGTGTGTGTGAGTGTGTATGTGAGTGTATTTATATGTGTGAGTGTATGACACACAAGTGCCACTGTGATCACATGGAGATCAAAGCCTACCTTGAAAGAGTCAGTTCTCTCTATGTATCATAAGGCTTCCAGGTACTATATCCAGGCCAGGCTTGGGGGCAAGTGCCTTTATCTGCTGAATCATGTTGCCAGTTTTTTTGGAGGGAGATAGTAGGGCTTTTAAATGGTATGGAGCAGAAGGACTAATTAAACACAGCTTCAGAAGTGTAGTGTTCTAAGGGTCTACATGCCAAAAATATTTATGAGACCTTGAGTATGGTGCCAAGGAGACACCCACCACATGCAGGGCTAATCACAAGGATCTGTGGCAAGAGTGATCTTCTATCTTCATCCCCGACAGAGCCCTGTCTCCATTAGTACAAGCCAAGCTGAGCATCTGTGTCTGAGGTCTATGGATATTCTTTCAGCTGGGTTAATGTTGACACAATGAACATCTAAAAGACAAGGGAAAGGCGACTTGAACCGATCACCATTTTTAGAGTAGTGCTTGTAGGCAGAGTTTTCCTGTCCAGACCATCTCTTCCCAAATAACTGGCAGCTGCTTCCCAAATAATTGACTTGGAGGCTTAATATAAGTTATAAGTGCTTGACCAATAGCTCAGGCTTGTTACTAACTAGCTTTTACAATTTAATCCATTTATTATTCTATTGCTGCACCAAGGCCCATGGCTTTTTACCTCTATCCCATTTTGTGTGCCCCACTCATTCTGTATTTGGCTACTCCTCTGACTCCACCCTTCCTCATCCCATCATTCTCAGTTTGCCTTTCCCGCCTAACTTTATCCTGTTCATCTACTGGCCAGTGAGTTTGTTTATTAAACCAATCATAGCTGCATATGTTCACACAGTGTACAGAAGGACTATGCCACAGCAAGCAAAAAAGGCTGAGATGTAGCAGAGACTCTCATAGGCTCTATGTCCAGGTCCTAGGAGGGGAGGTGACCATTCATCCACTTTTCCATATTTTTTTTTGAGACTCTCACTAATTTCCCCCAGTCCTTGCACTTGACCTGAGGTTTTATTCTTCCTCTATGAATTTTACTGTATCCCTCGGTCCTATTCAGTCTCTCTCTCTCTCTCTCTCTCTCTTTTGAGTTTCAGATTTTTCTTTGAGTCTCATGTTTACTCACCCCTGAAAGGCCCAGATTTTGGTTCCCTCCTGTCTTTCCTCCATTGCTGTGAACCAACTCTCTAGAATAGCTTCAACCCAACCCAATCCAGTTCAAGGTGGGGCTAGTGTCTCAGGCCAACCTGTGAAGGAGGAGGTCATAAGCGGCAGCCCAGTCTAAGCAGGTGTCACTCTATGGCCTGGAATCACCAAGGCCCCAACACAAAGAGGAGATCACCAGGTAATTAACCCACACAAGCAGCACCACGTGACATCAAATCCAGGCCTGCCCTGAGGGGAGTACACTGTCCTATTTTGCATCCCAATAACAAAATCTTCAGGCAAATACATTACAACATAACCTGAGCTGTAAGATACTTTCAATATCTTGAAAGTATTAAAAGTAGAATCAACTATGTGGATTTGATATTAAAGGAGTGAGACCTGGAATCATGAAAATGACAAAACCGAAAAATGATGAAACAGAAAAACGATGAGCAAATTATTGTTTCCTGTATGATTTTCTATTGTGATTTTTAAACTTACGATATCTATACTGATCAAGAAGCAAATATCTCCCTGAGCTGTCATCCGACTCTATACATCAGAAGCCAGGTGGACTGGCACATGCCTGTAATCCCACCGCTCAGCAGATTGAGGAGAAAGGTCACAAGTTCCAGGCCGGCATAGTCAGAGTGGTCTCAAATTCTATACCACTGATAATGCCTATATTTTTTCAGCCCCAAATAATGAAATCACAAGTTCTTAAGTACCACCATCCCAGAGATTTTAGTGAATTTATAGGCTTGGGATTATTGTATATGATGCTATTTTGAGAGACTTCTGTTTTCTTCTGATTGCTATTTTTTATTTATTTTTTTAATTTCACTATACATTTTTTCCTCACTTCCTATCCTCTCCTCTTCTACCCTCTCCTGTGTCCCCCATGTTCCCAATTTACTCATGAGATCTTGTCTTTTTCTCCTTCCTGTAGACCCATGTATATCTCTATTAGGGTTCACTTCATTGTCTAGGTTCTCTGGTGTTGTGACCTGTAGACTGGTTTTCCTTGGCTTTATGTCTAAAAGCCACTTATGAGTGAGTACATATTATATTTGTCTTTTTGTGTCTGGGTTACCTCACTCAATATGTTTTTTCTAGACTTTTTTCCATCCATTTGCCTGCAAATTTCAAGATATCGTTTCTTTATTGCTGTGTAGTACTCCATTGTGTAAATGTACCACATTTTCCTTAACCATTCTTTGGTTGAGGGGCATCTAGGTTGTTTAAATTGCATTCATCCATTCATTCCCTCTCCATTCCTCCGAGGCACACATATTGAAGTTCATGCCTGACTGTGTGCTTGCAATGCATGTGTGGGAGTGTACATGTGGAGGCCAGAAGCTGATGTCAGATATGTTCTTCAACTGATGGCTCTCTACCTTATTTTTTGAGACAGTGTCTCTCTCTGAACTTGGAGCTCATTGATTTGGCTAATGCTTGGCACATCTTTCATTAGGAAGTCCCATTGTCTACTGGACAAAGCTGAGCCTCATTTTTCTGCCTTCAACTCCCTCTCAGGATGTTGATGATGGCTGCTTCCTGTGGTGGCCTGAAGAATAGATGGGACTGGGTTTTGAAAAAGGCACGAGAATGTTCAGTACTCCACTGGATCTCGTGCTCACTGGTGGCTTGCTTCTACCTCTCAATATATACCCACCCTCCCTACTTCTTCACTCTTCCCTGGCCGTGTTCTCTTCCCCTAGAGTAGGCTGACAACCCCAGACTATATCACTCAATCTCCTTTGATCTTTGGCTACCAGTTGGTTTCTGCTAAACAGGAAGTGCCACTGAAGGCTGCGAGCAGTTTGAGTAATTCTTCCAGAACATTCTTCTTTTTCATGCTGGGCTGTGGCTTTGCAATAAAACTGCATCCTCTACCAAGCTCTTGGCAGAGTCCCTCACCAATGGCTACCACTCTGGCAGGATCCCTTCTGGTCTAGAAACCATATTGCTTCCTAACACACTGTGTACGTGGGGGTAGTATACCCACCATTCTTTGTTGTTCCTTTCATTCTACACACGCCTTTGAAGACAGTTCCTCTCTTGAGTTTTTCATTTAAAGTGTTGCCTGTGTTCTGCCAAGGAGTCCAAGTGGTACTTTCTCCCAGGCCTACAGGTGGTGACATCTGCCCTCTGATGCACTTAGCTGCCTTAATAAACTGTATGGCTTTAACAGCAGAAGGACCTAACCAGCAGGATCCACTATTTGGAATGTGGCTCTTTGCCAGTTAAAAAAAAATTGTGTGTGTGTGTGTGTGTGTGTGTGTGTGTGTGTGTGTGCACGCGCGCGTGTGTGAAGATGGTGAAAATGAGGAGGACATCATTTTTTTGAAAAGAGATCTCTTGTTTTAAGTTTTGGCCAACCACCCTGTTTCACTCTCCACTTTACCTAAAAAGTAGAAATAAAAAGGAGATGCTCTGGCTCCAATTTATGAGGGAGTTGGGCATGCAGCTCCCCTTTCAAAGCTGTTCACATGGAAAGGAAACTGGTCCTGACATTTACACAGTCCAGGAGGATTCCAAATAGAATTTGGACAGATTGGGAAGTTACCATCTTGGAGTGTGCGGGGAAAGCAATCCTGGTGGGAAGATGTGGTGACATACATGAGACAATCCATGGACGTGAGGAATGTGTTTCTCTGTATGTGCCTCTCCACTTCACAATCCAATGGGAATGCCGAAACTATGCATATGTTCTTTACGATAACACATGAGAAGTCCATTCAATTAAAGCACTCCACACTCAATGCAAGGAGTATAATTTCTGGGTATATTTATGATTGCATAATGTCAACAAAGGGGCCTTTTAAACACAGCACATTCCTTACGCTGCACTCGGAGATCATGCTAAACACATCCAAATGCACAAACCATAAAAGAGGGAAGAGGCAGTATCAGCCCCGAGCTCTTTGGTTTCTGCATCTGGCCAGCGTCCACTGGGAGAAATGTAAGTCAGAGTTTACCACATGGATTACAAATGTGCTGAATTGCAAGAATGATTATTAAATAAAAATATCCACAGCACCTGCAGCTTGTCCTGGAAAGTTCCCCCAGGGTGTTGTGGGTGCTTTAAAAAAAAATTAAGGAAAAAAAAAAGTAAGACAGTAGGATGCAAATGGCAACTCCAGCTGCTTGTAGTAGCAACTCCATTAATGTTCCTGGAGGTTCCCAGAGTCAATGTAATCGCTCGGAGCCACTTCCATTCTCAGCATGAGTGTGGTGGTGAAGGATGGGGCAGGGGCTGGGGGATCTCATTAGCCTCCATCCTTTGAGGTTTGGATGAGCAAGACAATGCAAATAATAGTAATGTAAACGGAAAGTGCTTTAATAAACATCGGGGCAAGGGGAAGCCCGAAGCACACTGCTCTGTGCTGGGAGCCAGCAGCAGGGTTTGTTCTGCTACAGGACCAGGCACCTTCTGAAAAGAGGAGCCAACCACATGTGCGTTGTTCATTGAAGATTTGGCTGCCTGTGTGCACATACAACATTGTGCACATAGGTAATATTTGGCTGTGTTTCAATTAAGTGTGTGTGTGTGTGTGTGTGTGTGTGTGTGTGTATGTATGTTTGCATCCACTTGTGTATGCAGGCATATTCCTGAGCATGTGCAAAAACCAATAAAAATAGAGATAGAAAAAAAAAATCCAGGGCTGGAGAAATGGCTCAGTGGTTTAAGAGCATTGCCTGCTCTTCCAAAGGTCCTGAGTTCAATTCCCAGCAACCACATGGTGGCTCACAACCATCTGTAATGAGGTCTGGTGCCCTCTTCT
>NC_022029.1:18086956-18103289 GCF_000317375.1 Microtus ochrogaster
CTTATATGTATTCTATATAATTTTGGCTAAGTTTATGTCTTAGTTAGGATCACTATTGATGTGATGAAATACCATGAGCAAAGCAACTTGAGGAGGAAAACATTTATTTGGTTCATAGAATCCATATCACTGTTCATCACTGAAGGAAGTCAGGACAGGAACTCAGACAGGGCAGGAACATGGAAGCAGGAGCTGATGCAAGGCCATGGAGGGGTGTGGCTTACTGACTTGCTCATCATGGCTTGTTCAGCCTGCTTATTTATGGAACCCAGAATGACTACCAGCCCAGGGGTGGCACCATCCACCATGGGCTGGGCCCTCCCCCATCAATCACTGATTAAGAAAATGCTTTGCAGCTGGATCTTATGGAGACATTTTCTCAGTTGAGGGTTCCTCCTTTCTGATGATTCCAGTTTGTGTCAGACTGGCATAAAATGATCCAGCACCATATAAAATATAATTTCTTGAGATTTTTATCAACCCTGATGTTGTTTGCCCCCTTCCTTTAAGTGGGCTTTAGGTAGAAGGTGTTTTTAACGCTTTTCCTACCACCAGCCAAGAAGCACATATTTCTACAGGGAAGTTGTGTGGTGTCTTCTGGGTCCTGGGATTTGTGGTATCAAGTTGGATAACTGGTGAAAGGGAACTAAATGAGCCTGTGACAAGCTAAATAGATTTATAAAGGTTTCTAGAACTGGTCTGGGGGTGGGGTGGGAGTTAAACAGGGTGAAAGCCACTGAGAGTTTAATTCTAGGAGCTGTCTGAGCAGTTTAAAAACATTCAGAAAAGGGATGTGGTTCAGGCTGCCGTGCTGTGGTGTGTGACATTTTGGAAAATTAGTAGCAAAAAGCAAAATTTGAATGACATTTTCTTTTTTATGATTTTTTTTAAAAAGAAAGCAAACTATCTTTTTTTCATTTTGCATACCAATCCCAGTCCCCACTCCCTCCCCTCCTCTCATTCCTTCCACCACCCCCTCCTTCCCCCTCCCCCGCCACATCCACTCCTTAGAAGAGGTAAGGCACACTGCTTTGGGGAAGGCCCAAGGCCCTCCCTACTATAGCTAGGCTGAGCAAGGTATCCATCCAAAGAGAATAGGTTCCAAAAGGCCAGTACAAGGAGTAAGGATAAATCCTGGTGCCACTGCCAGTGGCCCTGCAGTCTGCCCCAGCCGTACAACTGTCACCCATATTCAGAGGGCCTAGTTTGGAACTATGCTGTTTCTTTCCCTGTCTGACTGGAGTTGGTGAGTTCTCATTAGCTCAGGTAAACTGTTTCTGTGGGTGTCCCCACCATGGTCTTGACATCTTTGCTCATATTCTTACTCCTCCCACTCTTCAGCTGGACTTTGGGAGCTCAGTCCAGTGCTCCGATGCAGATCTCTGTCTCTGTTTTCATCAGTTGCTGGATGAACATTCTATGGTGATATTTAAGACATGCACCAATCTGATTACAGGGCAGTGAAAAACAAGGACTCCTTGAATTTTGCATACAAATGGATGGAAATAGAAAACACTATCCTGAGTGAGGTAAGCCAGACCCAAAAAGAGGAACATGGGATGTACTCACTGATATTTGGTTTCTAGCCATAAACAAAGGACATTGAGCCGGGCGGTGATGGCGCACGCCTTTAATCCCAGCACTCGGGAGGCAGAGGCAGGCGGATCTCTGTGAGTTCGAGACCAGCCTGGTCTACATAGCTAGTTCCAGGACAGGCTCCAAAGCCACAGAGAAATCCCTGTCTCGAAAAAAACCAAAAAAAAAAAAAAATCAAAGGACATTGAGCCTATAATTAGTGATCCTAGAGAAGCTAAATAATGAGAACCCAAAGAAAAACATATAGGCATCCTCCTGAGTATTAACCTTCATCAGGCGATGAAAGGAGACAGAGACCCAATTTGGAGCACCGGACAGAAATCTCAAGGTCCAAATCAGGAGCAGAAGGAGAGAGAGTATGAGCATGGAACTCAGGACCGCGAGGGGTGCACCCACACACTGAGACAATGGGGATGTTCTACCGGGAACTCACCAAGGCCAGCTGGCCTGGATCTGAAAAAACCTGGGATAAAACCGGACTCTCTGAACATAGCGGACAATGAGGACTACTGAGAACTCAAGAACAATGGCAATGGGTTTTTGATCCTACTGCATGTACTGGCTTTGTGGGAGCCTAGGCAGTTTGGATGCTCACCTTACTAGACCTGGACAGAGGTGGGTGGTCCTTGGACTTCCCACTGGGCAGGGAACCCTGATAGCTCTATGGGCTGACGAGGGAGGGGGAGGGAAATGGGAGGAGGTGGCGGGGAAGAGACGGAAATCTTTAATAAATAAATAAACGGAAAAAAAACAAAAGCTTCTCAGTTTCAGGAGGTCCCATTTATTTATTGTTGCTCTCAATATCTGTGCTACTGGTGTTATATTTAGGAACTGGTCTCCCATGCCTATGCATTGAAAGTTACTTCCCATTTTCTCTTCTATAAGGTTCAGTGTGGTCGGATTTATATTGAGGTCTTTAATCCATTTGGACTTGAGTTTTGTGCATGGTGATAGATATGGATCTATTTTTATTTTTCTACATGTTGACATCCAGCTATGCCAGCACCATTTGTTGAAGATGTTTTCTTTTCTCCATTGTATAATTTTAGCTTCTTTGTCAAAAGTCAGGTGTTCATAGGTATGTGGTTTAATATCTGGGTTTTTGATTCAATTCCATTGGTCAACCTCTCTTTTTTAATGCCAATACCAAGCTATTTTCAGTACTGTAGCTCTATAAAAGAGCTTGGTGTCAGGGATGATGATGTTTCTGGAAGTTCTTTTATTGATCAGGATTGTTTTGGCTATCCTGGGTTTTTTGTTTTTCCATATGAAGTTGATTATTGTTCTTTCAAGGTCTGTGAAGAATGTGTTGGGATTTTGATGGGGATTGCAATGAATCTATAGATGGCTTTTGGTAGGATTGTTAATGACATTTTCTTATATGTTGTGCATTACTTTGTCCCTGTGTCATTTTAGAGGCAATAAAAAATGAAAAAAAATTGTCATTTCTCTTGGGAGATCACGTTTGAACTTACGATTGGTCAAGTTGAAACATGGAGAAGTTTAGCTTTGTATGAGTTGCATAAAGATAACTTTTAAAGTAATAAATCTAAAAATTTCAATCTTTAGTTTGATGTTGATGCAAAGCCAAGATGAGTTTGTAGTTTGCAAGAGATTCTTGTATACTCTCTGAGGATATTTAGAACAAGAACACACACACACACACCACAGGGCATACAGGAACCTATCTGTGTCTCCATGGCAAAATGTTGGCTGACAGAGGCAAGGAAAGGGGCAAAACCAGAAGGCAAGGTTGTTTGAGAAGTCTTTCATCAGAGCACAGACGCTCAGCATAGGTAACTTGGTACCACGCCTGTTTTCCTGAACCTTAAACCTGGACTTCTGGCCTATTCTGGCCTCTTGGATTGATTGCAATTCACATCCCACTTTTAATGTAGGAAAAAAAATAGGCAATGAAGAAGGAATAAGCCTAAATCCTAGTGCAATCTGAGCCCAAAGTTTCATGTTGGGGTCAAGTTCCTTGCACCAACTCCTCTCATGGAAGAACAATGCTAGGTATGCAAGGACTGAGAGAAGACGCATCCTTCACCTGAAGACTTTCACAGAAGCACCAAAGTCTCTGGTTCCCCAACCTCCACCACAAATTGCTGTGGGAGGGTGTGCGCCTCTCTCTGGGAAGGCTCCAGCTACTTGATGAAGCCATGTGAAGGACACGGCCATCACTGACTACTCTGGACAGAGTCTGCAGAGCTGCTTTAATCTCTCCCTGGCCCTTAAACGGAATCAGTAAGATTTCATACGTGTGCTGTTCACTGCTTACAGAATATGCACGCTCAACATTAGACAGGAAGTATGCTTAAGTCTCTTTTGAAGAGTACAAGTGATTATACATAGGGTTCCGTTTTTCTTCTTATTTATAATGGACTAATAAAAGCCTGAGTTGACATGTGTACACCACCACCCAAAACACCTCGCTGGAAGTTCTTAGACAAGAATCTCTCCAGCCACTTTCGACTCCTGTGAACGCCTTTAGTCCCAGCCCTTGGGAGGCAGAGGCGGGTGGATCTCTGTGAGCTCGAGGCCAGCCTGGTCTACAGAGCAAGTTCCAGGACTGACTCCAAAGCTACACAGAGAAACCTTGCTCAAAAAAAAAAGAAAGAAAGAAAAAAGAAAAAAAAAAGACTTAGTTGCAAGAATTCCACTCATGACATTAAATAAGAGCACAACAATTATACTATATTTCATGGCTAAAATCCAACTGGAAATACCATGCAAATATGTAACTCTTATATTGTTCTTCGCTGAATTATGTGTAAATCTCAATGAGAATTGTGCAAAGACAACACATGGCTCTGTTCAAGCTCCAAGTGTTTGGGTATCAACAGGAACTGGAGATTCATATGCTGCAGTGGACAGGATTTTGTGGTATTTCTTTTTCTCCAACATTTTCTCTTCACTATATGCACATGTTTTTATTACCTTGGATTCCAGATATCTCTGGCATCTAAAGGGGTGCAGAAGACCACTTGGTGATGTGGTCTAGCATTTGACAGAGTCAGAAAAATAGAGAAGTTTTTTCCTTATGTCTAATGCAATTTCTAAATATAGATGTATGCTTCTGGCTATGCTGCAGTAGCTTGCGACAGACTCAGACTCCTGCCAAGAACCACTAGAAGCTTGGATTTTAGCAGTGCCCAGAGGCATGCAGAGACTCACAAAGACTCAGGGGGCCAACCAGAAGATAGGCAGCAAGCAAGGTGAGGGGAGCCCACTATGGTTCTACTCAGGACACTTGCTATTTCTGTAATGGGGTAAGAACCTGAGAATCAGGCAGGGGACCATTCCTATTGGTCAGAGAAGAGGTATAACTTCAGACAGTGTTAAGGCCCAGGTAACAAAAGATCAGGATTTTGATATTCCAAGGCAGCTAAAGTTCCAGGGCCAAGACCCTGGAGAGAAGGAAGGGGCAGAGAGGTGCGCTATATAGTAACTGATATTCAATCAAAAATGGTCAGAAATGTTGCAACAGCAAGATTGATAAATTAATAAGATAAAAAATTAAGTGATCTACTATTCAGATGATTAAGTTTGGCTTAAAACACTTGTGCTAAGATATACTCAATAGAAAAGGTGGCTATAGGCATATTGATAGCAAAATTTTAGCATAGAACTGGAATTTATATAGAATAAGTAGAAATTTAAGGCTAAATATTTCCTAAGGAGATATTTATTAATTGACCAGCAAAGTAGATAGAGCTGAGGAAGCACTTATTCAGTTGGAAGGCAGGCAGGTAGGAAATACCCAGGGTGAAGTGAACAGACAAAGGCGAAAACAAGAGTCATGGAAATGAATGTAAAAGGCACGCACATTACAAAAGAGTGGAGAAGTCTGGTGTAGAATTTATAAATCTCTGCACTATTGACTTTTTGAGCCAAGTAATTATTGCTGTAGGAGCATTTTGACCTGAGCAACAAAAGTCATACCAGGTTGAAAGCCACCAAAATACCTTCAATATAATAGTTGAGAGACAAGGGAAACAGAAGTAATACTTGAACAGAGATGGCTCAAAGGGTCAAAAGTTCAAGGTTTCCAAATTTCTTTTGACATTAGGAAAGTAAAAAAAAAATCACAGATTTATATTAATTTCTAATAAATTAATGATTCCCAGGGAGGCTTCAATATAATCAGTAAAACAAGAGTAAACTAATGTTCACTTAATGAGCTAGTTGGGCAGGAGATGGTATAATTGAATACTTGACAAGCCAAAGAAATGGAAAAAAGACAAAAAGGAAAACAAAAAAAACATGGGGATCAGATGGAAAACAAATAGCAACATGGCAAATATAATTCCAAATATATTACTGATTGTAATAAATAAAAATTATATATATTAATTAAAAGATCTATTAGATTAGAGCTTATTAAAAGTCTAATCTTATGTGGGCTCAAATAAGACCCCCTCTTAAATATAAAATAAAGTGGTTGAGATTTAGTGTATGCAAATGATAAATTATGCAAACCAATAGTATCCTGGGAACATAGTCCTAAGAGCTTGCAAAGTCTGACTGACAGATATTCGGAAACTCTGCTAATCTGTTGTTTAATACTTGCCTGAGATGGACCATTATGAACATGAATTAGAGACTTTGGTTTTGCCCCTAGGGAACTAAGTTAGCCCTACATTACTGTGCAAACCAAAAATCAGAGGAAAGATATGATTACACCCACACTTCCCTACCTATACGTGGAGACGCACTTACAATGAAACAACCAACTTGTGAGGTAGAGCGATTTAAAGTTTTCTGAGTTTTCAGTACATACTTGCAAAACTAACAGAACTGGCCCCCTCTAGCCGGTATTACCTGCGCCTGTGTCACTTTGGGGACTGCAAATTCAGGGACTGTGTCCCAAACCCACTGAACTGGAGTCCCTGGGGCCAGCAATTTGCCTTAAGAGGGCTATCTGAAGCCAGCGAGTCCTGATACTCCCCTTTACTGATGCAGTTTTCCCAGCCTGAGCCATTCCACCGCCTTCTGTCTACCCACCCAGTCTCCTTAGCTTGCTCAGCTCCCCCGATTATGACAGTTTCTACTTTTCTTCCCAAGGAAGTTTGGGGAGGTCTTGCTGAAATGTTGACACCCCTGAGCTACTTCATATGCCCTGTAAACTTGATGGCTAAATGGTCCCCTGTGCGAGAGGATGATCGCCAGCGCTCCTTAGGGGCGGGGCTTTAGCAACCCCTGTTCCACTTACTTCTTTTGGTCAGCCCACAGTCCATATATTTCCTCAATAAATTGAATTCACAAAAAGCTCCTTTGTCTCCCTTTTCAGGTGGAGAATGAAGGACAAAAAGTTGCTTTTTTTGTTTCTTGTTTTGTTTTGTTTTCCTGCCTGAGGTGAGGATGTCTAAGACTATACAGGATGTATTTTGGAGGCCATGTTTCCTTCGTTTAAGAAGTTTCTCCTCAGTCGCAAATATAGTAGGAAAAGCAGCCATTTTTTTCCTTCTCTTAAAACACTGGGTGTTGTGACTTCAAAAGTTTACTAACTTTTTAAAGAGAGCCCCTGAGAAAAATAGATAAGGCTTAAGAGCCCATTCCTGTTCCTTTCAAGCCCTTAAGAAATTCTGAGGTCCATTCAAATGTTTTCTTTTAATTTTTAATTTTTGTTTTACGATAGGACTAATTAAAGCAACACCTGTTTGGAATGATCTAGTTGGTGCTGGGTCAACATTTCCATTGGGTTATGTTCCAGCTGTGAAAACTCAAGGTTGAACTAAGACTTGGGTGTATAATATCCAAGCCCAGGGGAATTCAAAAGAAACACCAGTATACCAGTGCGCATATTCGGGGGGCAAACCAAATAGAAGCAAAGTAGTTTCAGGTGCTCTTTGGCACTTGGGTAGTGTGCAGAGTTTTTTTTTTTTTTTTAATTTTATGATTCTGGTTTGTAGGCCTTTGGCTCCTCATGTAGGTAGACTGCCTTTGGGCATTGAAAAGACTAAAAAATGGGCCAGTTTAGTCCGTGTAAAATATTAGCTACTGTGCATGTGTGTTAATAAGCTTCCTCCCATAAGGAGACATTTAAGATGTGAAATGATATGTCCAGTGTTTTCTGATTTAAGGCTCCCAGAAGCATCCTGTTTGATCAATGCTATGTCTTAAGGGTCAGTGGCTGCTTCTGTCTTTCTGTTGAGAGGCCTCGAAGTTGAGATTTATTAGCATGGCACAGGAAGAAGATGGAACGTGGGTTGAGACTGGAAGTTAACACCACAGACCATATCCTGTCAAGTAGTGACTCTCTAATACTTTTTAACTCTTGCAGGAGCACAAATAACAGAAGTGGAGAGAAGTGGGGTTTCTCAGATGGATGCAGGAGCTCTTTGCATCCTCTAAGACTGCAAAGGATGATTTGAAACCACTGTTTCTCAGATGGTGGGAGCAGCTGAGCCAGCTCCAAGCTTGGTCTTGATAGGGTCTTTTGAGAAGAAATTTGACTAGTTGATGAAAGAGGGGAAGTGAGTATTCTACCTGCTTTTACATTTGAGGAATTCTAATGCTTTGAAGAGCTAGACATTTAGCAAGGATGGGGTCTTGTCCTAGCTGACCTCATAATGGTTTATGTGATAGTCCCTAAGGGCCAAGACTTCCCTGGGAAAAGTGATAGGAATTCCTGTCAAGTTCATTGTCTTTTTCTATTTCTCTCTTTATCCTCCTGTTCTTTCTTTGTCTTTGTTTTTTGTCCTTTTCCTTCCATTATTCTCCCCCCCCCCAACATCTACACTTGGGGGTTCGGGGAAGGAATCAAAGAAAAATATGGATTTTAAATGATTTTCTGTAAGTGTGGCCCAATAGAATATAAACTGTTGTGGGATTTCAAGACAGAGTCAAACTGAGAGCCACCGTTGATGCTATAATCCCAGTGTATAAGGGAAGCTCAGCTCGGAACCCTTAGCGGAGCTTCATGGATTGGATAGGGATGGTCTAACCATTGCCACATGGACCTCTTTGCCTTCACTCCCTTTTCCTCCCCTCACACTTCAGACTTGCCTGCTATTCTGTCTCCCCTAGATTTTTTTAAAATATTTATTTACTTATTATATATACAATGTTCTGTCTGTGTGTATGCCTGCAGGCCAGAAGAGGGCACCAGACCTCAGTACCACATGGTTGTGAGCCACCATGTGGTTGCTGGGAATTGAACTCAGGACCTTTGGAAGAGCAGGCAATGCTCTTAACCACTGAGCCATCTCTCCAGCCCTCCCCTAGATTTTTATTATATCATTCTGGATAAATAAATACACGATGGCTTGAGTTACCGAACACATCTACCCTTTGCAAAGCATCGCAAGTGTATCTTCTTCCTCAACAAGTAGAAATCTCAGCTTCAGGCGTGGGTTTTGGCATTTCCACTTCAAGAACTCTGGACTGACAGCAGAAGTGCCAAATTTTCCCATTACAGTGGGTAGTGGAACACATAGCATGGTCCCAATCTTTCAGGGTCTCTTGCCACACCCCTCCCCCCGCCCGACCCAGGAATCTGGGGAGCTAGAGGATCTCATACACTAAGACACTCTTCTGGAGCATGTGATTATTTCTTAAAGGAGCCTTAGCAGCAAGCGAGAGTCTGTGCCAGCTCTATTACTCAGACGCAGGATGCCTTGTATCCTGGAGAATCCTGAACACAACGGCAGCATCCCTGCCTAAGGGTGTCAATGACTGAAAACAATTTAAGAGTCTGGATTCCTGATGGCTGGATTTTAGGGACCAGCGGATGCAACGCAGGGAGTCGTAGGTACTTCCTCCAATCCTTGGACCCCACAGCACTGTCTGTCTCCACCTACAAGTGCTTCTGCCCGAGTATTTTCCTCCGCCATCCCTCCTTTCACCTTTGTAGCATTTCGGTTCTTTGATGTAGTCACTCCATGAAAATAAAAGCAAAGGGGAGACAAGAAAGATTCCCCTATACGCTCTTCCCCAAACTGTCTAAGATGATTCACTTTGTACAGTTACTCCTGGGATAGAGTTTAGAAAGCATCAGTAATGTTCAAATAATAATCACATCTTAGCACAGATCCTGCATTATTTTATACTCTCTGTGCTCTTGGGAAAGCAAAAATATTCTTTGTCAGAAGGTGTGTATTGATCTTTAAGTGTGAGCTGAAATAGGATTGGCATAGTCAGGGAATGAGAGACCCATAGGTGGTTATGGCCTATCTTGTACTTAAAAACTTATGGATCTAGGAAGAATTCAGGAGAAGAAGGGAGGACAGTGAATAGCTTTTGTTTGCAGCTTGACGATGTGGTGACGGCTAGGGAGTCCTCTGGAGGCTCCGCAAGCCATCTGTCATAGAAACTCAACAGCAAGCTAACCCCATTTGAGCTATTAGAGCCAGAAGCAACCAAAGACTGCCAAGCCTCCGGCCCTCTGGGATGCATGGATATTTCTCAAGAGGCTAAGCACCCCCTCTTTCCTCTGGGCTTCCCCACATTTGTCTCACATAACTCACCAAGTAGGAATTTGCCCTGCATGGCCCTAATTCCTTTTCCTTGTGACTTTTCCTGAGATATGCCTTCCGTTATGAGATGCTCAGAGCTTACTACACCCCTTTAGGAGAGGGATGGAGAAGCCAGTGGTAGCTGCTTGGGAGAGACACCAGCCAAACTTTCTGCTGACATCACTCATTTCATAAAAGTGCCCTTTCACAGTCCATGTATGCCACCTCCACTCCCCAACCTTCCTTTCTCTGGTTTCTGCTCTATAAGAGTCAATTCTCTGGTTGGCATTTCCCCATGAAGCTCTGTCCTCCTTGGTCCGGCGACAGCTGGCCCTCCTCTCCTGCACACATGCTTGTGCCCAGGCTTCCCAGAGCACCTTCTCACCTTGTGTTTTCAGTTTTCATACCCGTACATATCCAGGACTCTGAAATCAATCCTGCAGACTGTCCCTACAGACAGTTCCCTTGCCCTCTAGAAATCCTTCTTCAGCAGATCATGGATAGTCAATCACATTCGTGGTAGCTGACTTATTTCCTTGATCGCCCCACCCCCCTCCGACCCCATGAAAACGCTCCCCACTCTCTGCACTGGTGAAGGGTATTGCTTTCCATCTGCTTGTCCATCACCTGAGTGAACACTGTAGCTTTCTTGAGCCGTTCTCTCTGTCTCCATCTTTCTTGTTGCCTCCCTAAGAACCCTTCACCCATCCCGTACTCTTGGTCTCTTCTACAGCTTCCGGTCAGGATGCCTCTTATGCCCATGTGCTACAGTCTCCAACTGGAGTCTTTTCTTCTGGCTGCATGTCTTCAGGACAACTCCAGTGCTTTCAAACCATGCCATTTCTGAGCCTTCTGTGACTTCCTGTCACTTTGAAGAATGTATCCAAACTTCTTCAGGAGCAATCAAAGACTTTCATCATGAGACTCGACCAAACATCTTCTGTTTCCTCTTCACCTGGGCCTCACATGCCTGTCGGTCACAGCGGTGTCCTGGTAATTCTTCAGTCCTTCTAGGCATCCCTGTGAGCTTTTATACATGTAGAGACACATTCCTTTACTGAGGCCCTTAGCAATGTCCACTATGTCTTTCAAGGCTAAGTTTCATCCTGCCTCATTCTGAGTGATCAGAGGCAGAGAGATTCAATCATTTTTTTGCTCTTTGCTTTGGTCATTGAGGGCCTGGAGTTGGCAAGAATTTTTTAATATTGTCTATTTAGTGCTAACTTCCCAGAGAAGACAAGGGGTAGGGAATATACGACGTATTGGTTATCAAGAACTTTATAAAAGAAATATAGGTAAGGCAGAAGAAGTGTAAATTCGAGACAGAGAGGTGAAGAGGAAATAAACAAACATTCTCCGAATGGACTTAGCCCCCAAATTTCAAACATCAATATATAATGATTAGCGCCAAGGAAAAGCATTCTCTTTGGCAAGTGACCCCAAATCAGCGTGGCTTATGGGTGTTGAAGGAGCCAGCACCAGGATGAAGGATGGTGACGTCCGTGACAAAGAGGCACAGATGACTGTGAGTTATGGACCCTCATGCCACCTGGGACAGTGACTGAAAAGCCCAGCCCTGGAGTAAAGCCTCGCATGTTTGTGGAGTGAGTGTGACCAGGATGCCTCTGAGGAATTGGAGGCAGGTAATTCAAACCAGGCCAGGCTTTTTACGTTGTAGCAATGCACGTGTTTGCCATAGTATGTCCAGTAGATGTTATGGTGGCCTTTCTACATAAGCAGTAGACAGCCAATACTGAAATTTCAAGGCCATGTCACACCCAAGCTAAAGCATGCCACATACCAAAAGATGATTTAAAAAAATTTTTATTTATGTGTTTTTAATGTGTTATTTTTTTTTTTTTTGAGACAAGATGTCTCAACACAGCCCTGGCTGTCCTGGAACTCACTATGTAGACCATACTGACCTTAAATTTTCCTCTGCCTCCCCAGGGAGTGATTCTTGACAATTTGGAAATCCTCAATTGGGCTGTTACTGTGAACTTTTGTAACCATCTTACCTCTGACAAAGTGAACTATCTAGACTGCAGGAGATGGGGCTAGAATAGAAAAAAACCCTTCAAACCCCCACTTTCATCCCTGTTTTTATACTGTCCACTTCTGGGCCTACTATGTAGACAGCTTTTAAGACTTCTCGCCATAGACCCTGAAAAAATGCAGAGTCCCTCCAGGGTCCTGTGGTGCCCACAGGTAACAGGTACAGCTCTCCAGGTAGAATCTGTCCAGCTCCAAAGAAAGGCAACCTTTCCTGTGGGTTGGAGCTGTAAAACCTGAACTTCCCATTTAGGATGCTTGAACATCTGGAATCAGCTAGCTCAGGTGGGACCCATTCAAGCTTCAGTATCCCTCACATAGAGAATGCCTGCGGGGCCCTATGCCACAGCTATGCTGAGAACTTTTTTTTTTTCGAGACAGGGTTTCTCTGTGGCTTTGGAGCCTGTCCTGGAACTCGCTCTGTAGACCAGGCTGGTCTTGAACTCACAGAGATCCACCTGCCTCTGCCTCCCGAGTGCTGGGATTAAAGGCATGTGCCACCATCGCCCAGCTATGCTGAGAACTTTGTCAGGAGGAAACAAAGCCAGTTTTTCAGGATGGATAGAATTCAGCAGCAGGGTCTTCTTTGGGGACCCAAGGCATGGTAGGTTTTCAGACCAAGCAAGTCCCATGCTGGCAATCCTTGCCTTTCAGATTTATATATGTCTGGTGCCCAAACACTCTCACTTGATATGGTGGTTAATCTTGGTTGTCAACTTGACATGGTTTAGAGTCACCTAGGAGACACTCCTTTGGGTGTGCCCGAGAGGACATCTCCAGAGATGTCTAACTGGGGTAGGAAGACTCACACTCAACCTGAGAAGCAGTGTTCCATGAAGGTTATAAATGGAATAAAAGGGCAGAAAAACTATATCTCAAGGCTATTCTAGCTTACATAGCCTATCTTCCCTAGGCTATGTGAGACCCTGTTTCAAAAAGTTATGTATACATGTAAATGCGCATGAACACACAGGCGTGCACACACACACACACACACATACACCCTGGATAATCTTCTCTAAGAGATGACTATGAATAACAAGGTCAAATGTGTGTTTTAGAACATTCGTCGGTTAGGTGGAGGATGGATGAGGTATGCAAAACCCCAGGTTAATGAAAACATAAGCCTGCATTAATTTAGTATTCCAAACGCCCCCATCTCAAGCATTTTCACAGACACCGCAGAAAATAATATTAATGTCCAACAATTGCAAGAGTGGCTTAAAAGTTGGTCCATCTTTGATTTCCCAGGCTTATTTCCACAGGATGGGAGGCCCATCTGCTTCCCTTGGCTTCAAGGGAAGAGAGCACCACAGGACGGGTCTCCTAATATTGCCCCGTGGACAATCTGTGGCGGATCCCTGCTCCAGGGATGAAGAGAAGGACTAGGTTACTGAGGGTCTCTGGGTCTCAGGGAAACAGGGCCTGGGAGGCTGGCTGCTCCTATGCTGGCCCAGGCTCTTGTTTTTCTTGAGCTGACTTGCTGGAGAAGTGAGTGAAGTCAGAAACAAAATGCCACATTGCACGCCCACTGAAGTCTGGGCTCAAGGGAAAGAAGAGAGATTGCCAGAGCGTTAGCTGTTCCCAATCCACTCCTGGACCTTAAGCTGTCTTGAACAGAGTTGCCAATCAGCTTGGTAGGGACTGGCCTTTGTGGAGGGGGGTGTAGGCAGGGGAGAGGGAGGGAAGGGAGCCGTCTGTGCTCCATCTTAATTACCTCATGAGAAGCAGCTCCCTTCCCGCAAAGCTAGCTCTGGTGTCCTCTACAGCAGGGTGAGTCTTTGGCTTTACATGTGAACTTGTCGTCAGATATGCCATTTGCCTATGCGTGTGCACGTGAAGGGTCGTTCGGTTCAGAGCTGAAATCTTTCACTTGTGACTTTAGCTTGGAAATTCTTGGCAAGAGCAGAAGGCAGTGGTGAAGTCTTTAGGAAGGGGTTTCTGTGAAGGAATGATAGCGGCTTTCTGTGGCAGTTTTGGGTGGAAGAGTCTGTGATCAGGAGGTGACATTGTGGACATCAGACTGTCAGTTCTGAGGAACGAGCAAAGCCCAGGGGTGGGTGGACCGGAGTCCAAGTCCAAGGTCTAAGTCCATCTGCTATCTTGTGCGATGCTGAAACCCTTCAAAGCCTTCGCTCCCTCACCTTTGAACACCTTGAGGAAATGAGTGTGTTGATTCTTTGACTCAGTGCAACTTTTAGATTTTACAGTGTAACATCGGAGGCCTGAAGAACTGAAAATACCTGCAGCTTGAGTAGTTGTCAAAGGCATAGAGAGCCATTATCTTCTCTGTTTGGGAGTAAATGAAGCTGGGTCCCATGTGTGAACTTTGCAGTGGGGGCAATGGGACTGGTCAGTGCAGAGACCCGGGCCATCCTGACTTCCCCTTAGCATTGCTGTCAATATGAGCCAGTCAGGATGGACTGTAGCTGAGTTGTGATGGACAGAGCAGCCTCAATTTTCCTATTGTGTGACAATAGCTTGGGACAAAGATCTGAAGAAAGCACAGGGTAAGAAGAGGCGCCTGCAGGAAGTGTATCTTTGGCCTTGAGGAGCTGGTGGGATTTGTCCCCACACCGTGACTGTGTGACCCAGTCACTCTCTTGTTATGATGTAGCATTTTGCCTGGGATTTCAGCAGCCCAGCAAGTTGTTCTTAGAAGACCAAAATCACCTAGGCATTTCACAGTGTACTGCCTAGCAAAGCTCATGCCTGTGGACAGGCTTGCTGCATGCTGACCAATCCCATGGCCCTTAGCTCACAGAATTATGTGGACAAACCACCTAGGGGTTCACTCAGCTATGTGGATAAGGGAGGTGGTAGCCCCAGGTCTTTTTGACTATGACCAGGTTCACCGATGTTTTCTATGGAGAAGATAAGGGACATAAATGGGTACAGCTAGAGAATGGTGGATGTGAGGATATAAGAGGAAGGAATGAATTAGGGGGAGGAGAGTTCAAATTTCACAAATTTACTCCTTGGCTTTCTCTTTAAAATATGTTACTATTTAGTTTCACAATAACAACAATTTGTTATTTAAAAAAAACCTCTAAGTGCTTTATTAACAAATGTGCAGATTAGAATAATACCATAAGAGTGGTAAACATTATTCCGGGTTCAAAGGAGAAAATAGCACAGAGAAATTAAATACTTTGCCTTGCTTACAGAGGCCACAGGAGTCAAAGCTGAAATCCAAATGAGGCTGTTTTGTTCCAAAGTTATCACCTAATCTCCACACATAATCCCTCTGTTATATCACACACACACACACACACACACACACACACACACACACACACGTAATTTTTAAAAGATTTACTTATGTTCATAAGCATCTGTGTTTTCCTATGTGTATGTATGTGTACCATGTGCATTTCTGGTGCCCAAAATACCTGAAGAGAGCATTGGGTTCCTTAGAACTGGAGTTATTATAAATAGTTGTGAGCCTCCGTGTAGGTGCTGAGGATTGAATGTGGGTCCTCTGGAAGAGTAGCAAGTGCTCTTGGCTGCTGAGCCATCTCTCTAGTGCCTACAAAAAAATTCAATAAAATATGAAACATGAAAGATATTGCAACTGTAACCTTCCCTACAACCTTTTGGTGTCTGTAGATGAAAGTCCGGGTCAGGTTGTGGGGTCTTGGGAAGAAGTGTGGCATCTCTATGTATGTATTTGTATAGATAACCCTAATTTTCCACAGCTTTTTGTGTAAAGCTCACCTCAGTGTTAATAGATAACTTCAGATAATCTTTTTTTTTTTTTTGGTTTTTAGAGACAGGGTTGCTCTGTGGCTTTGGAGCCTGTCCTGGAACTAGCTCTGTAGACCAGGCTGGTCTCGAACTCACAGAGATCTGCCTGTCTCTGCCTCCCGAGTGCTTGGATTAAAGGCGTGAGCCACCATCGCCCGGCTCAGATAATCTTTAGAGTTGGTTTTCCTTGGAGTTATTCTTCTGGCATCTCAGCCCTGTGCCCCAATGCCAGTCAAGAATGTTTGTGCTCTAGGATGGAAGCACACCTAGGATTTGCCTTCATCCTCATCCCTGGCTTCATCCTCATCTCTGGGTTCATCCTCATCCCTAGCTTCATCTTCATCCCTGGGTTCATCCTCATCCCTGGGTTCATCCTCATCTCTGGGTTCATCCTCATCTCTGGGTTCATCCTCATCTCTGGTTCATCCTCATCTCTGGCTTCATCCTCATCCCTGGTTCATCCTCATCTCTGGGTTCAT
>NC_022029.1:18103455-18104394 GCF_000317375.1 Microtus ochrogaster
CTGGTTCATCCTCATCCCTGGCTCATCCTCATCTCTGGTTCATCCTCATCCCTGGTTCATCCTCATCTCTGGTTCATCCTCATCCCTGGGTTCATCCTCATCCCTGGGTTCATCCTCATCCCTGGGTTCATCCTCATCCCTGGGTTCATCTTCATCTCTGGCTTCATCCTCATCCCTGGTTCATCCTCATCTCTGGATTCATCCTCATCCCTGGTTCATTCTAATCCCTGGTTCATCCTCATCCCTGGGTTCATCCTCATCTCTGGGTTCATCCTCATTATTTACCTGCCTCCTGCACAGGATACCTGGTATGCTGTGTCAGAAAACTTCCTCTCAGTGGAAAGTCCTCCCAGTAACTTTCCAAGAAAACACAGAAGGAGGAACAAGTTTTAAGACTAATATTTCATAAAGAAACATTATTTTTCTTATACTTTATGAGGATATAACTTTCTAGACTGGGCATGATTTTCTGTTTAAAGTGGAGATATTTTCCTTCCATCTTCATTTAGCTCTTGGTCTGTATCTTGCTCCTCTTTGAAAAGCATGGAACCATTTTCCATTCCTGTTTTTTTGTGAGTGGCTGATTTTTCTCCCTGGAATCTTTGGGAGGAGGGATTTATATTAACCTCAGATTCCATGGTGATATGCCTGGATGGACCCTTTTTAAATTCAACATGGTGGGCGTGCAATATTCCATTTTGGTTTGGAAGGTCCTATTCCTTGGCTCAAGAATATTTTCTTAAATTATTTGAAATGATCTCTGTTCCTTTGGGATACCTCATCAGTTGGGTATGAGACTTCACGGATTTCATTTAATTTAACATCCTGTTTTCCCTGTGCAGGCTTCTTGCTTATTTGGCATTTCAGATTTCTTTAACTTACCTACTTATCCCCGCACCTGTGTGTGTGTGTGTGTGTGTGTGTGTGTGTGTGTGTGTG
>NC_022029.1:18104494-18142204 GCF_000317375.1 Microtus ochrogaster
GAGAGAGAGAGAGAGAGAGAGAGAGAGAGAGAGAGAGAGAGAGAGAGAGAGATATGTGTACATGTATGTAGAGGATTGTAGGAGGGCATTGGCTGCCTTACTTTATTGTTGTCCACCTTGTCATCTTGAGGCATGGTCCAGCATCTCGGGCTAGCCTGGTGAGTAGCCAGGAAACACCAACAACCGTCTTGTCTCAGTCTCCCCATAGTTCTGGGATCACAGCAATGTGTGACCATGTCCAGCTTTTTACATGGTTCTCCAGATCTCTATGATTGTATAGCAAGCACTCTTGCTGGTTGAGCCATTTCTCCGTTATTGAACTTTAAAATGCTATTTTATGTGCTAAAGGATTTTATTTTAAGGGTTTCCTGTTTGCTGTTCTTTTATTAATAGCACTTACTCTTGTTTTAGCATTGCTTTTTCTGCATGGATTTTTACATCATTTGTGTATCTGAAAATATTATTCTTTGTGACAAATTGCTATGGGTCCTGGGTGGCCCTGGGATCATATTCCCCCACTTTCTCGGTATGGGAACACTGTGAACCTCAGGCTCCAGAGAAAAAGACATGGAAACTAGTAGAGAGTCAGGGCCCCTTCTCAGTAATAAGTTTAGTCTGGACTTGACCTTGCCAGATCCCAGTTCATGTAAAGCCTGGGCAATGACTAAACCCTGAGCTGGAGGACAGAGCCACTAGCTTCGGAATTCAGAAAAGGTAGGATGCAAAACCTGCCAACAGCCCCCCCCCCCCACGCACAAAATAAGAGAATCTGTTGACACCCTCCTTTACCAGTGAGACTGGATTTGAAAGTCTAGCCATCATGATGTGAGAATAATGGTGTATTGTTTCATCAACCAACTTTGTTATGATTTATCACAGTGGCCACAATAAATTAACACAAAGAGAAGGGAAAAGAGGGCAAGACCAGGACTTGAGTGCCTAGTTTTGGTTTTGTTCCCTGGCTAGAACCTCTTAGTGTAAGGCTGTAACCGGGTGAATAGGCTTCTGACTGAACCTGTAATCAAGGATTGCATCATGATGTGTAGAAGTGGCATGGTGGTGGGTGTCTCTGGGGGACACCACACATACACACTCACACACATACACGTGTTACAAGGGAGATGGAAGAGGATTAGTATTGTTGCTATTTTTAACTCTTTTAGCTTTTTGCTCTTTTGGGGGCCTGCCACCCAGCTCCCAAATAAATCACACACCGAGGCTCTTATTTCTTAATTCTTAATGCTAAGTCTTAGCTTGGCTTTATAGCTAACCAGCTTTTCTGAACTTAAATTATCCCATCTACCTTTTGCCTCTGAGCATTTTCCTTTTCTTACTTCTGTATATCTTGCTTTCACTTTTACCCCATGCTGGCTGTGTAGCTGGATAGCTGGCCCCTGACAGCCTCCTCCTCCTCTTGCTCCTAGATGTCTCTGTTTCTCCTCCTATTTATTCTCTCTGCCTACCATTCCCACCTATTCTTTCTCCTGCCTTGCTATGGCCATTCAGCTCTTTATTAGACCATCAGGTGCTTTAGACAGGCAAAGTAACACAGCTTCACAGAGTTAGACAGATGCAACATGTCTCTGCATCATCAAACAGATGTTTCATGACATAAAAAAGTAACACCTCTTAAAATAGTATTCTACAGCAGATTAGTTGGAGAAAATGGGGTCTTCAGAATTGGGGTGCAATAGGTAATGGGGGATTTGATATGTTCACAAGATATTGTATACATATATGAAACTGTCAAAAATTAAATCTTAAAGCTGTTTTTAAAAACCATCTCTGGACACAGGAAAAGATTTTGCTTACCTTATTCCCTATAAAATGCAATTGTACAGTATTTACTGGCTTCTTCAAAATCCTTCAGCTTTCTTCCCTCAGTGTTTTTCTTCACATTTGTTTTCTTAGCCCCAAAGTTATTTCTCCCTTGGTGACTAAAACCTCCCAAACCAGATTCAAATCGAATTTCCTCTGTGACGCTATACCCAGCTGTTCCCGGGCTGGATTAAGTCTGGCCCCTCTTTGGCGTAGGTAACAAGTTGTGGAACTCCAGCATGTATCTCCGTGTTCTGAGGGTTCCACTCGACTGTGGGTATTTTGGGCAACACCCCACCACTCTAGGCTTCTTGAAACAAGCCGCATTCCCTTGCCTCAGGCTCACACGTATAGTAAGTGTTTAAGAAAAATTCAGTTAGTTTTGTGGTTCTAGAAGTGGACCTCACAGTGAAAGAATATGGCATTGATTTCTTAAAGACACCAATGTAGCTGCTGAGGGAAGGGAAGTTAGTTTCCTTTGGGGATTTAGCACCTGATGAATTACTGTACCCTCAGTGGACACCCCTAAACTCTGGCATATTAGAGTGGCACTAATTGGACTAATTTGGTTATAAAAACAAAAAGAAGAAAACTTGAGGTTGGTAGGGAGATGTGGAAGGGTCCAGGAGGAAGTGGAGGAGGGGAGTTGGGTGTAGATATGATCAAAGTATATTGTGTACATATACGGACTTTTCAAAGAATAAATTAAAGGGTTTTGTAAAGATGCCAGTATATAAATCTGATCTGGGAGTTAGTCAGAATCTCTGGAGTGGAGCTGGAGTGCTGATTTATTAGGAGACCCCCAGATGATCTCATTATGGGCAGAGTGAGCAGGAGCAGGCCAGTACACAGTTGAATGGGTACTGGTTTCTCTCTCATCCATGGCCTTGATCCTCAGCCTCTGAAGATGAATCTGTGCACCTGGAAAAACCCCTTCTTCCCCATGGCTTTGAAGTAAACTTTAACTTCTAAGGAAGTCTGTGATGACACGAAAGGCAGGTAGGATATATCACTAGAGATCACTCTCCACATGTGGAAACGGTTTGTTGCCCTCTGGAAGGTACCTGCGGAAGAGGCTGCTTTGAAAGGAGCAGACGCTTGCTTCTGTTGGTACACATGCCATTGGCCAAACATGGCCTTCGTTACTCCTCAAGGTCAAGTGTAGCTGTTTTCTTATTCTAGGCTACAGGACTTGGATGCACATGGCTCAGTTAACACCTTTTACATGGCAAAGCTAACTGGACATGTTCCAGGGGAATCTTCCCAGTGCTTGAGCCGGGCTCCTTGCCTTGACTGTATAGGTTCAATGCCCGGGGACCTGGCCTTCAAGGAGCTCCCCCACTATTCCTCATGAAGCAAGGCCCCCGGCCTAGTTCAATAGTTCTCAGCTGTCAGACTGCAATCTCTCAGAGGGCTTCATGGCGCATCACTGAGTCTAAAGTCTGCTTTCCGACAGTACATTTGGGATGAAAACTGAGCATCTTCTTCCTGAAGAGTCCAGTAGATATTGATGTCACTGATCCGAGGACCATACTTTTCAAAACCACTCTGTTCTCTGGTTGAGAGCAGAAGGCTTGGTTGGGAAAGCGCTTGCTGTGTGCGCATGAGGGCCTAAATTCAGTCTGTAGACCCCATGGGAAAAAGTGCGGTGAGCTGGCATACACTTGTCATCCCAGTGGAGGGCAAATTCCTAGGCCAACAAGCTTAAAGCCTCCACCGTCCACATGCATGCACACACCCCACACATGCAATAGCATACGTATACACACCTATATGCCCAGGAACACGTATGTGCATACATACATACACATGCACACAAGCCATTTTTCAGGTGAAAGAACAAACAGTGAGCAGAGAACAGGTAGAAAGGATTAAGCTTTAACATGGCACGGACTCACTTGTAAGTTCTTATGAAGGCTGTCAAGACAGAGGGACAGTGATGATGCCTAATGTTTTGAGAGCTTCCTCACGTTAACCTGTGTTACCCTCAGCAGCAAAAAGGAGGGAGTAAGAAGTAACTGTGCCCAGGACCTCCACATGCTGCTCTGAGAGAGCATGTGGATGATGTTGCACAGATGAGATTTTTCAGGCAGGCATGTCTCATGTTCAGAAATTCCCACAGGAAAATTACCTGGGCTGATCATGACCCTTACCAAACACATACAGTGCACAGCCTCGTTGACCTTCCAATGGAGGGCAGGCCCTTGGTCGTATCTAGGACTGGAAAAGAATAGAAGAAAAGAGCAAACGCAAACAAATAATGGAATAGCAAAGGGAAGAACTTTTACTATGACTTACAGCTTACAGTATCACCTACTATTTTATGCATTGTATATATTATGATATGTATTGGTGTATATATGTCTGTCATGCGTGATTTATGTGTATGGCATATGTGTGCTAAATATGTCACGTATGTGTGTGATATGTGCATGATGTATATTCATGTGGGGTGTGTATATGGTGTAAGTGTGTGATATGTATGTGTATGATATATGTGTGTGGTGTGTGATGTGTGTACATGTATATACTCTCATGTAGTAGACAGAGGAGGTCAGGCATTCTGTTTTATCACTCTCTGCCTTATTTCCTTGGTTCAGGATCCATCACTGGACCTGGAGCTTGTTACTTTTGAGCTAGCTGGATGTTGAGAGCAAGCCCTAGAGGTTCTCCTATCTCTGTGTCCCACAGCATTAGGTTACAGGCTTAGGTGGCTACTCCTGACTTTTCCTTATGTGCTGGGTTATAAATACAGATTTTCTCTTACTAACTGGCTATCTCTCCACCCTCTTATCTATATCTATCTTCAATATAGCTTTCTCGCTGGGTACTGAACAGACATTGATCCCAAGTGTAGAAGATTAACGGGGCACTGTGTTTTCTTGGTAGCTTCCCAGAACTCATAACCTCCTGTGTTAGGCTATGCTTGAGAAGATGGCAAAGCTAAGATGTTCCTACCCATGAAGAAGCCATGCCCTTGTCTGAGAATACAGTGAGGGCAGAGGTGACAAACCAAATGTTAATGCAGCGTTGCAGGAGAGCAGGGGAAGAAAGAAATAGGTTGTTGGGGAGAATCAGACTCCTCTACAGAGTGAATGATGTCAAGCAGAAGGCCAGACAAATTCAAAGAGCTGTAATACCACGTTAGGATTTTAAATGTTACAAAACTTGGACTGGACTTTTCTAGGCTTTTAAATTTCCCTCCGAGGATTTTCTTCCTAAGATCACCCCCGCCCCCGTAAAGCTCAGCCCACGTTTCTTTGTAGTAGCGTGTAGATTCTTCCCAGGTAAAGACAGGTCTGAAGAAAACTGGGCACTGACACACCAGCGAGGAGCTGGGAAAGTGTTTACACCTGTGTTGACTCCATCTGCACAGCCACTGTAAAGGTGTACGTGAGTCCTGCCTGCGAGCGGTAGAGAGGCATACCACTCAGAAGACCTCTGATGCGTATAGCTATAACTCAACTGTATAGAGACTGCTTTATTACCATCAGTGGATCAGTGGATGTCCTCTAGTGCAGGGCCACCACGAAAGCCACCATTGACCATTTCTTCTCCCTGCAAATGGAAATACTTGCACCCAAGCACTTCTTTTTCAGGGGATCCTTCATACCCATTCGTTTCCTAGCTACATGTACAGGTTTTTTTTTTTTTCCAAGTAATGTACCAAAGTGTTGAGGGCCAGCAGGGGACGGCATTTAGATTCGCACACACCCCTGGCACCTTGTGCTCAAAATTCTTGCCTGTTAAATGCAAAAAAAAAAAAGAGAGAGAGAGAGAGAGAAAGAAATGCTTAAAAATGATTTCTTTAAAAAGACCCAACTTAAATACATCTGTGGAAAGTAAGCATAATTTATTTTAAAATTAGGTTAAAAATATTTGCAGTGTATGCCCAAACTTTTCCAGATGTTAAAACAAGTAAACACCATTAGATCAAATTTAATTTGGTTTGGTGTTTTAATCAACTAGTGCCTTGATTTTCATTTTTTGCTTATAACAAGGTTTACTCGTGTGTTGGAGGTGGTCCTAAAAGTGTTAATTGTAGCTATACTTTATAATGCAAACACATGCGCCAAGGCATTTTCTTATTATAAGCTGAGTTCGATAAACTTTCAGGGTAGCTCTGCTTCATTAAAGCAGGAAGTTTATACACCCTAACAAAAAAAATATGTATTTCCATTTCATGTTGGCATCAATGGTGGTACTGTGTATAATGTCGTTAGTACTGGTAGCTGGAATTCTTCATGGGAGACTGATCAAAGACAGATGACAATAAAAAGGGCATCAGAAACCAAAAATAAATGTGGGGTGTGGAGAAAGAAGCAGGGACACTCTTCACCAAGGCAGAAATTGTTTCTTGGGAGGTGGCCTCCAGGGCTCCAAGGAAGCTGAGTTTGGCGTTTCTGTACAACACGGCAGGTAACAGAATGAATTAAGAGGGGTGTGGGGAAAGTCTCCCTACTTCCCAGATGTGTGACAAGGAGGTGTTTGGGGGTGGTGCATGTAGTGTGTGCTACCTTTTATTTTTATTTTACTTTATTTTTATGTGCATGGGTGTCTTGTCTGTTTGTATATTTATGTATGATATGTGTGCCTATTACCTGCTGAGGCTAGAAAAGGGTCTCCCATCTCCTGAAGCTGGAGTTACAGATGGTTCTGAGCTGCCAAGTAGGTGCTAAGAATTAAAACTGGGTCTTCCCGGAGAGCTATAAGTGTTCTTAACTGCTGAGCCCTCTCTACAGCCCCTGACATGATTGTGTTTTCCTCCATAGAATAAGAAATCTGGAGATGGGCAGTTTGGGCAACAGTACAGCTGCTCAAGGAAATAACTTTATTTTTAGAGTATGTCTTTCTCCAAAGTGACTTCTACCTTGCGATGTCAGAAGTTTGCTCCCATTGGCTGGGGGTGGGACGAAAAGGAAGAATGAAAGGCTCATTCCAGCTAAATCTCCTAAATTGGAAAAAGCACCCTTTGTCTATGTGATAGATATCCTTATACATTTTGACCATCATATATCCCCTGGTCCACCCCAAGTTACAAAGAAGTTTGGGAGTGAAGCGTTTTATCCCTGTGTGTTGCTCCTCACCACAAATACAACTGGAATTCTCTAAATAAAAAGACGTGAGAGAAAGAGAAAAATATGTAGTAGGCTGCTAGTAATGTCTGCCACATCTCCAGCTTAGCACCATCCCGCACATGCTCAGGTGGCGATGGGTAGATACTGTGTCTGTTTTCCCTACACCCTGCTATGTTTGCTAGTTTCTAGTCGGTATTTGTGTTTTGGCTTAGCATGTCTTTCAAATATCCTAGGTGGTGCTGCTAACAGCTAGAAGGCTGGGGCTGCAACAGCCAAGAAAGGTAGGCGAAACTTTTAAGGTCTCATGAGGCGGAAACGAATGAGATCAGTGTTTCGGGGGTAGGGTGGGTGGCAAGAACGTAGGACCATCCATACACACTCCATGAACTCAAGGGGAAACGAGAATTAATGGAAGCTCTAGAGATTCTGAATGTTGTAGAGAAGACACTCGTGACTTCTAGTTTTTCAAAATCAAGGTGTTAAGAAGGAAAGAGAGATGGTAAGCAGCACAGACAGAAATGAATTTCTGCAGGGAGCACTTCAGGGGGCACAGGGTGCTGTGTCTGCATTTTTGGCCTAGAGTGAGGCTAGCAATCCAGGTTTGCTCCATGGCAGAAGACTGCTTCTCCAGCCAAGAAACTAACAAAGCCTTGTGACCTGAAGCTGGAGTGTTCAACAGTTCAGAGTCAACAACCCAAGGTCTTTCAATGCATCTGTAAAATTTGAAGAATGCGGTGAGGGAAATATGCCAAGACATGGAACTGCCAGCCTCAGGAGAATATTCATTAATGTCCACGTTTTTCCAAGTAGCAGACAAAAGTCTATAACATTCTAAATTTAAAGTTTTATGACACTTGGTTCCCAAACAGGAAGAAGCTAGCTGTGTATTGACACAAATGTTTCAAACCAGAAAACCTGTCCACTTAGATGTAACTGAGTGTTAAATGGTCTGTTGGGTGCCAGTTGAGACGAAAGTGAATGATCTTCCATGAAAGGCAATGATATTATCCTAAGGATTTATACTATACACATAGACACATATACATGGCACATAAGGGTTGACAGAGAGAGATACACATGGAAGGGGAAAGGAGGGGAAGAAGAGGGAGGAGGTCACAAATAAAAAAATAAATAAAATATATTTAAAATATAGAAGGAAAGAAAGGAAAGAAAAGGAAAAGAAAGAGAGCAAGAAAGCAAGAAAGAAATAAAGAAAGAAATGGAACTAATTTAGTTGTCCATCAACAGATGAAGAGACAATGAAAATGTGGCCCATACAAAAAGTAGAACATAATTTTAGAAAGAAAAATGAAATTTGTAGAAAAAGTTGACAGACTTGGAAAGTAACCTAAATGTAGAAAAAAATGCATGTTGTTCTTCATATGTGGATCTTAGTATGTACATGAATACGTGTAAGCAGGTGTAACTTTGGACATATTATCAAATTCAGATGAGATCTTAACTGGGAAGAAAGGATTGAATGTGGGCGAAAGGACACGTGAGTCATGAAAGAGGATAAAAGGCTGATTCTTTTAACTTTGTCGTAGATCTCTCTCTCTCTATTGAGGTAGATAATTGATTAAAAAGGCAATTGATAGTGACAGTATAAATCCCTAAGTGAAGTTACGTTACTTCAGAATGTCCGCTCTAACTGTACCCTCTCTGAGGGATCGAGGGCCTGGGATTGGGCAGGATGGGAAGGACATCCGTTACCAGCTGATGTTCTTATTTGTGAGTTCATTAGAATAAGTGATTTTGTTAATAGTTTAAAAAAAATGTTCACTTTGATATATATTGAAAGTAACCTGAAGAGACTAACAAACACAAGTAGAACAATAATTTTTTAAGTATGATGATGTCAATAATTTTAAGTTGATTCTTTGGAAACAGATAAAAAAGTGATAAAAAACATAGCAAGGATGGCCAATGACCATCTAAAAGAATGCTGGCTATGGTTGTCTTTAATATCAGCATTTGGAAGGCAGAGGCAGGTGGGTTTCTGTCAGTTTGAGGCCAGCCTGGTCCACCTAGTGAGTTTCAGGACAGCCCAGAGCTATATAGAGAGATCCTGCCTCAAAAATAATAAATAAATAAATAACAAAAAAGAAAAAGGAAGAAAAGCAAAAAAAAAATAATAAATTAACTGTTATTTAGAATTAAAGGGAAGGTATCAATAAAGGTCACATACACATTGCTTCATGAAAATGCAGCTGACAATACTGACAAAAATGAAAAACTTATTATAGCTGAAAGATGAAGAAATAGAAAACTTGAATAGCCAGTTTTATGATTTAGAAATGCTGGCGCCCCCCCCAACACACACACAGAGCAGCCATGAGCCCTACAGGTCGGAGAGTAGCTAGTCCCAGGCAGAGAGAGCTACAGGGCTCCGGTGGGTGTGGCTTGCCTCTTAAAGAGACCAAAAAACATAACAGGCAGTATCTGTTAATGAAATCAAGGATCTCCAAAACCAAACCAAACCAAAAACCCTGTCAACACAAAGAAAGGACTAGATGTTTTCCAAACATATAAAAAATGTAACTTTTATATGACTCTTCCACCCAACATTAAATGAAAGTATTCTTGACAATTTTTATGTTTCATTGACATACAAATGTAATATTATAAGCAAGAAAATTTATGGGCCTATCTTCAGTGGGCATAAAAGTGAAAACACTGAACAAAATTTTATATCTTGATTCCTAAGTTGGAATAGTTCTATAAAGCATAAAACTTATTAAAAGAAAAATGCAAAAATTTTATCACTTCAATAGACAAGTGAAATTTAAAATTGTCTTAAATTGGACATCTACTCATGCTTTAAATTCTATACAAATAGTGAACTCTCTGATTATGAATATCTTTCTTTTAAAAAACTTACAGCAAACATCACATGACTTGCTGAAATATTTATAGCTTGCCTCTGAGTTTGAGAACAATAGAGAGATGCTCTTGTTCACCCCTTCCAATGTGCTCCTTCTGGTGGGTCTTCACAAAGTTATGAACATGAGCCAAAGCTGTAGAACTGGAAAGCAATGAGGGCACCATTTTATCCAGACAACAACTGGATGGTGTCCTGAATGCTTTGTTCAATGATAAAACAACATATTTAATAAATGATTACAATAAGTTACAGGATAGAAAGCCAGCACACCAGCACCAATTATGTTTGTACATACCATTCGCAAAGGGAAATCAAAATCAAAATGCGTGTGATTAACAATAATTTCCAAAACCTTGAAGTGGATGAAATGATATTCAGTAATTCTACACTGAAAACCACAAACGTGATGAAAGAAAGTTTAAAGATTGAGCTAGGCCTGGCAACAAATGCCTGCAAATTTAGTACGCTGAAAGTTGACGGTAAGTCTACGCCATGCTGGGTTACAAAGTTGAGTTCTAGGCTATGCTGAACTCTATAATTAGACACTACATTTAAATTTGTTCTTTTTTTAAAAACTTGGACTAGAAAGAGAGCTAAGTTGTTAAAGAGTGCTTTTTGGTCTTGTAGATGACTTGGGTTCAGTTCCAACACCCACATTAGACAACTCACAACCACCTATAACCCTAGTTCCAGGAGATTCCATGCCTTCTTGCGAACACATACATGTACCTATACATTTTAAAATAGTAATGATTTTTAACTCTGAATTAACACACACAGAGAGAACATTGCATACTTATGACTAATAAGGTGCTCTGATGTTTAAAGTTGCCAGTGTCTTTAACTTAATCCTAAAATTTTGATTGAATAAACTTCTAAATAGAATATTATCACTACATACACTTAGTTAGATAAAATCTCAATTAAAATATCAGTGACTGGGGAGATCATCAACCCAAGATTTAAACCTATTACTATTATTTTTCTAAATGGACATTGTCTCAAAGTACCTTGTGGGTACTCACTTTTATTCCTATAGACCAGTGCACCTTTTATTCTGATGAGAGAAACTTTTTTTTACAATTGGCAGCAGTTTTAACACCAGGCCTTATAACCCATTAAATACAGATAAAATGTGACTATCAAGTGCTCTCATCCCTAGCTGAGACATCTTATCACCATAACCCCAAGGTGAGGTAATATTGCAGAAGATAGGGTAGAAAAATTATAAGATCTCAGGGTTGGGGAGAATTGAATTTCATCGGTGTCTTCTGGACCTGATGTAACTGATACACTTCCGAATTCACTATAGCTAGGCTAACCACACAAGAACTGAACAAGATTAGACTTGTCAACATTTCATCAATGAAAGGTGAAAGCTCTTGAGGACCGTTCCCTCCTTGAGGGACTGTTGAAAATGACTGGCAGCTGTGAAATAGGATGTCACTTTCTTCAGTGCTATAACCCCCGGTAAGTTGCTCTTGTTCCAGTGAATAATGTCCCATGCATGCTCACCAGACAATCGTATGTAAACTTAGTGAGTCACTCACATACACAAAGACATGAAAGTGGGAAGAGAATCTGTTAGTGAGAAGACAGGTTTGGGTAGGAGGAGAGGGCCTGAGACAGGGTAACAGGGAATGAGAAGGACACAAACTCATTAAATGTGCCTATGAGATTGTCAAAGAAACTAAAAGCTCTAAAAATTAGGAAAAGAATTAATTTAATGATGGTGACCAGAAATATCAACCAAGTCCTTCTGCATGCTGGGACCTATGTGACTGTGTGGGACACACACCCAGGAAGTTAGGCTAGGACATTTCTTTGGGTAGTTTGTTAGTTCCTTCTCCTCTTGCCCAGGGCTGTCTCAGAAGAACAGATCCAAACAGGCCCAGGCAGTGTGCCTGTGACAGCTAACTACTATGGAAAGGACCATATCATAGACTGGTCTGTAGACACATGGACAGCTGGATGATTCTGTTCAGGCGCAGCACAGACAGCCTCATGCTGGGACGTGATTCCTTGAGGACATTGTTTAATCTCATCAGTGTCCTATTCTGTTGCCCCTTAACTATATCACACCTTGTCACCAGGTAGGGCTTCCTACAGGTCCTGAGAACTGCCACCTGGATACCTATGGTCTCCCTTAACCCTGTGACCTCCTGTGTCCCTGATGGTGCTAACCTATTGCCCTTTCTCTAAGCTCTGGCTTGTTAAAAACAATCAAGAAATATTAAAAGAGTTTGCAAAACTATAAATTAAAAGAGGTTTTCACAATTGAAAAATCCGAATTAATGGGAGAGGGCATAGCAGTATGGTTTACCAGGCACACTGCTGTTTAAACCCAACAAGCTCTTTAAATTCGCCCCCAAAATTTCTCTTGCAGAAAATCTCAAGTAAAATATAGACATTGACGAGCCAATTCTCAAATTATTTTTAAATGCAAAGAAATGAAGTGATCAGTTATGGCAATGGGCATTTTCTGTTAGAGCAGTTTTAGACTTGCTTACGTACCCCTTATGCAGCATGACTCCTTATCAACACCTGACATTCGTGCCGCAACAAATCAATGAGTAAGTATACATTATGAGCGGATGACCTGCCCATGACTTTATTTCGATTTCACTAAGATTTACAATCTGGAGCTTCTACGCTACCAAATTTCAAGATATATTATTATTGGGATAGTGTAACTCAGAGATGGTGGCCAGGACAAAAATGTAGATCAGTGCACCAGGGGACAGGGGTAGAGTCCAGAAATGGCCCATACAGGTAGGCACCTGGTTTATGGGCACCGCTGTTACTCTACTTGCGATTCTGAAGTGTTAGGGTAATCTTTTGAAACATCATATTATTCAAAAATTCTATATGCTTATTTTATGGTGTTTTCAGAGTGTGTTGAGAACTATTCTTTTCTGCTAGCTCTTAATGTAAGATTTTCTTTATAATTGATACACACTGAGTGTATGCTTTGTAGGTGTTTGGGTAGAATTCAGTTATTCCGTTAAATAGATTTCATGTTATTTCTTCATTCCACTGTGTTACACACTACAGTGGATTGTTCCCGGTCCGTGTTCCAGTGTGACTCTTCCTTCATTGTATCCAATCGATGCTTTTTCTCATTCTTTCATTTCGGCCCCGATAATCTAATGGCTTTTAATGTCTACGTTTAATCTTTCATAACGTCTAATTCTTCCACGATGTTAGTTCTTCCTTGGCTATTTGAGAATTTTAAACATCCAGTGTTTATTTTAAAGTCTTTTCCAAATACCCCAATCATCTCTATATTGTCAAGAATAAACATTCCCATCTGTTGCTTCTTTAGACGTGCTTTCTTGGCACGGTTTCTTCATTTCTTTCTTCCTTTCCATCCACTATCGGAATGTTCTTCTTTTCCTCTCTTCTTTTAAAAGTTCACTTACGCTCACGCTCCTCTGGGTTGGAAGTTTTATTTTACTTTTTTAACTTGGTTAAACTTACCCGAGATGATTCGTTTTCAGATGTCAAACAGTGTCCTCTTCGCTTTCGTGACAGATTCCTATCGCTTCAGAACTACAGGGGAACACTTAAGCCTCCGGCCATGTTGGAAGCTTAACTGTTAGTGAACTTTCGCTCACACCGTAAACAATGAGCGATCTTGGTAAAATATGTGAAATAACTGTTTTTGGACCTTGGGCAATTGGCTGTACAGTACTTGACTCCCCAAGGGAAAGGAAAGAAATGAAGTAAAACTAATGAGCATGTTGGCTTTCCCCTGGGGAGGTTTTCTACTCCAGCATGCAGGGAGGGGGCTTCGGCAAAGCCGGGTCATTCTGCTGAATTGGGAGACTGGTTGCTGAATGCTGAAACAGGATGAGCAGAACACTGTGGAGGAAGAAAGTGCAACTGGGAAGAGTGGCAGATTCCTGGTGCTCTAATGCATGCGTGCTGCTGCATCCTGGGCCCGTTTGAATGAATGGAAGTTCATCTCTCATAGTTATGGGTACTGGAAGCAGAGGGGCAGTTGGTCTTCTGATTTATAGATAGCACTATCCTGGGGGAAGGAGTCAAAATCCTCGCTGAGGATCCTTGTCACAAGTCATATTTTCGCTTTCTTGTAATTAACTTAACTTATAAATAAAACAATCACCCAGCTGGATTATTGTAGCCACTCTAACAAGCACCGGTCCTGTCTCAAACTCTGCATCTCAGTGAGCATCTACACAGTTAGAATGCTGTTTCTGAAGCTTGAGTGCTCTGCTCAGGGTTTGACACCATCACTGTCAATTATATTTTTACTCACTTATCCACCACACCCAAAGACACTGTCGGCATTGAAGCTAGACAATAATTAGCTTTATATCCCCTTTAACAACTCAGGTGCCCCTTCTCTTGCATTCTGCCTTTCCTTATCACCTACTATTGCCCGCTCTTGGTCTCCTTTCTAAGGATTGCTCTTGGTCCACTCTTACAGCTGTTTATGTATACACATGTTTCCATTATAAGCTAGGCTCTGCAGATAAGGGGCAACGTGTGTGTGTGTGTGTTTCTAAGTTCGGGTGGCTCCCTTAATATATACACCCATCCATTTTCTTGACTGTTTCAGCATTTCATTCTTCTTTATAGTTAAAAACATTCAATTTTGTATATGGACCATATTTTCATTATCTATTCATCTGTTATTGGGCATCTAACTTGGTTCCATTTCCCTACTGTCATAAAGCAGCAATAAGCGTTGCTATGTAACTAACCCTATGGTAAGATGTGAAGTCCTGTTGGTATTTTCCATGGTGTGGAATAGCTGGTTCCTACAATCGTTCTATTCTTAGGTTTTTGAGGAAAATGCAAACTGATTTCCAAAATAATTTCAATCTTAATTTGTGCTCCCACGAGCAGTGAGTAAAGATTCCTCTTTTAATGTGTTCTCTCTCAACTTTCTGGCCCAAAATCTTAATAACAGTCTTCCTCAGACCTCCTGAGGGGCACTAACGCTCCCTTGAGGGCTACCCTTTGACCTAGTTATGTCCCAACGCCTTCACCTTTAATATCATCATTTTGGGAGCTAAGATTTCCACACAGGAGTTTGGAGAGCAGGGCTAAAAATACTTAGAACATGGCATCTACTATTAAAAAGTTCTCAAATACAGAATAATAGAAAAGAACTCCTCCTGGTAGCAAACCTAGCCTAGAATCTGTGGGTGGGGCGACAGAGACCCTTGAGGAGAAAATCTACTGCAACTACCCCACTAAAATATACTCTAAATGCTCATGTAAGACTAGTATTGCTCTCAGTCCTTGTCAGAGAAGCTCTTAATATATATTATAATTATTAATTCTCTTAAAATCTCATACATTATATTTTGATCATATTCAACACTCCATTCCAAACCAACCTAACTTGGTGTCTTTATTTTTTTAAACCTACCCAGTACAATTTTTGCTGCCTGTATACTCTCGGGTGTGTTGCTGCCCACTGGAGTGAGGCTGACTTGCCAGTGGCCACACCCTTAAGGAAAATGAACTCTTCCACTCCCAATAGCTATCAATTACCAAGCACTCCTCAGCTAAGGGTCTAATTTGTGAGCATGTCTCACCTGCGTGCTGATATTTTGTCTAGATTTTACTGGTCTTATACATGCGGCTACAACTTGGGTAAGTTCATTATCCAACTTCTGTGTTGTATCTTGATAAATATGTTTCTTTGTGATCAACCACTGCAGCTTGTTCTTACAGTTTCTCAGCCCCATCTTCTGCAATGATCCCTGAGGCTTGGGAGGTGACAATATTATATAAATGCAGTGCTCATGCCCAAATGGGACACATTCAAGGTTTAGACAACATCATGGAACAGTGGGCATAAAGACTGTAAAGGCCAAGGAGCCAGAGAACCACTGTAATGTAGTTATTTGAATGTGACAGGGATATTGTACCTATGAACTTTCAACAACTGTCGTTGACCTGTATTATGATTACACCAGCAGCCAACGCTCCAGCATGGACGGATGGGCTCACAGATAATGATGGATATGAAGAGTCAGTTTTCTTCAGAAATGAGTCTCCTGATGGCATGTCCATGGCCAATGGTCATCCCTATACACACATGCATACGTCAGCACCAACTGGACCCAGGATATCATATGGATATCATATTCTAAAACAAAAGAAGACATGAACGTGAGGAGTCAGTGAGAGGGGGCATGGGAGTAAATGGAGGAGAGCAAAGGCAGATATAACCAAAATTCATTATGTGCCTGCATGGAACTCTTTCATAAAACAAAAAGAAAGATAAAGGAAATAAAGATGGCACAAGGGGAGTCAAAGAACAGTCGCCAGAGAGCTCGTTGCAGGTTAGCTAATTCCAGCACTCACAGAGGACTGGGAGAATTTCAAGTGCCATGTATCCAGAACAGTGAAAATGTGTTGAAAACAAAATTGCTAGGTATATTTTTTATTACACAAATGATTCTTAACAAAGTCACCCTCACTTGTAGCTCTCCGAATTGCAAGAGGCTCTTTGCCTCTTTGTTCTTCCATGTTAGACATATGTGATGTCTCCTTGTTTCCTGTTGTTATCCAGATATAATGGATTCTGAGGCCTTAAGCCCTTCTGCCCAGATTCAATCATCCACTGGATGCATCAGAGATCCATGTGCACTGAAAAACATCTCACTGGACACAACTCAACGACAATGCAAGAATAACTTGCATTAACGGGCAGTGTTTCAGCATAGCACATAGAAATTGCCTTGTGTATTTCCTAATGGTCTTCCCATCAAAGTCAAATGCCTGGACTCAAACACTAGTTTGTCCCTTCCAGTGACAGATCACACACCTTCTTTATATATTTCTCTGCTATAATGCCTAATGCTCAGATTTATTTGAAGATAAAATGTAAATGGGTTAGGTTTTCTTTTCCTAGTAATTTGAAACGTACTGGAAACAACCCAGACAACAATTCCCACAGCTATAGCAGCATTGGACATATAGCATATGCATAGATAATGTATAAGATATTGATGACTTAAAGAATTGATTGTTTAGTCGTGTACCCCATTTTTAATTGGATTATTTGGAATTTTGACATCTAATTTATTAAGTTCTTTATATATTTTGGAGATCAGTTCTCTGTCTGAAGTGGGGTTGGTCAAGATCTTTTCCCATTCAGTAGGCTGCTTTTTTGTCTTATTGACTGTGTCCTTTGCTTTACAGAAGCTTCTCAGTTTTAGGAGGTCCTATTTATTTATTATTGCTCTCAGCTTTTGTGCTACTGGTATTATATTTAGGAATTGGTCTCCTGTGCCCATGCACTGAAGGCTACTTCCTACTTTCTCTTCTCTAAGGTTCAGTAATTGGGGTGAGCTCTCAAAGTCCAGTTGAGGAGTGGGAGGAATGAGAATATGAGCAAAGAGGTCAAGACCATGATGGGGACACCCACTGAAACAGTCTGTCTACCTGAGCTAATGGGAGCTCACCAACTCCGGCAGGACAGGGAAGAAACCAGCATAAGACCAAAAGTTTGTTTTCTTTTTACAATACAATAAAATAAATTATATGAAAAAGAATTGTTGATTGCTAAAATGTGAGGGAATTCTAAATCAGTAAGATAATCTTCCATCAAAAGAGCAAAAGCAGAACTATCATGATAACCAGCTACCCCTTTATTAGTGTATCAAGGAAAAATATCTGCATCATTATTGAGACACTATTCATGGTAGCCAAGACACAGACAAGGTGTTCATTAACAAATGAATCAAGAAAATATTGTGCACATATTGATGAGATATTAGCTAGTCACAAAAATAAGCCAAGTACAGAAAGATAAATATAACATATTCAGACTCGTATATAGAAGTGGGAAAAAAAGAGTTGTATTGAATAATGCTTACTAGAGACATTCCCTAGGGAAAGAAGATAGATAGATAGATAGATAGATAGATAGATAGATAGATAGATAGATAGATAGATAGATAGATAGAGATCTAAAAAGGGGCAGCAAATCGTTATGGAGGGTGGAAATATCCTTGAGTTTTGCAGTGCAGAGGGTGACTGTGGTCTACAAAAGATATACATATCTTTTATAAATGACTAGAAGAGGGTAGTGGTTGAAAAGTTCAATAAACATATGCATGAGCAAAGTGTTTGGTAGAAAGAGAAAAGTTAATTATCCTGTTGATCTACATGTATTATTTTTTGCATTATATTATGCCTCAACGGTTATTTATGTTAAATTTTCACACCATCTCTCCGAAATGTGTGATTATCGTGAGTAAATTGTATCAATTAAAAATAATAAAGACACCCAGCTTACTTCAGCACCCCAACGCAGCCCAGAATTACCTCTTCACCTCTGCATTGTTTAAGCCAGTAAGGAATCAAATCATAGAAGCTGCTGACCCCCTCGGGTGAATACAGGAGGAGAAGTGGGGCAGGGAGGGGTTTCCTGTCCTCTCTGGACCAGCTTTTTCCTGCCTTCTCTTTTATTGATTCATTTTGGTGTCTGACTGTTTCACACAGATACATGCATACCAATGGTTCCTGCTGATTCTCTCCCCTGCACCCCTCTTACCTTTTTCTCATCCACTTCACTCCCAATCCGTATTGCTGCCGATCCCTTTTCCAGATTCATGGCTTTTATTTTTAATTCAGACGATGTCTGATAATCTTTTCTGTAGAAGGTTCCATTAGTCCTTAAGAAATTCAAAACGGAAGCCTTAGAGCCCTTCCCACTGCACGCTGGTTGCCTTCACTGGCCGGCTAACATGAGGCTCCCTTTCTGTGTTGGGCTTTCTTGGATGTAGGCGAGGACCTCCTATGGGGCAATGGAGTCTTCTTTAGAATCTTTGTAAGAAACCGGAAGCTAGGGCAAACTCCTCTTAAGCCTAATCCTGGCTTTCTACCCTCTGTTCACCACTGAGGGACAGTTACGGATTTACAAGCAGGTGGTTATGTTTGAATCTACTCAGCAAGTTTCTTCACTTTGTGAAGTTGCTTTTCTTTCTGCTCTATCAACAGGGGCGGGGGCGGGGGTATGTTTCCTTCCGGACTGGAGGAGCGGGTGCTGCCCTCTGTCTACCTTTACACACTAACCACCACCCAGCGCTCTCATTTGGTTCCATCTAACCCTGGCTGTGGCTACCCTGGTGGCTGGTGAACTGTTTTCTGATTACTATTTGTACTCAAGGCGCAAATGACAGTCCCGGTGGGCAAAGCCTCTTTCGCTTCTGTGGCTGTTTCCAAAAATAAAATTGCTGTAATGCCCCAAACCACCAGGCAAGGGACAGAGCTGTCACAGTTGTGCTCTGATCTTTCACCTTCTGGTGGCCAGCATCCAGGCGCCTGCAGGGCCACGGAAAGACTGTGATGAAGCACAGTCCCAAGGGGCTGCCCTCCAACAGTGTTAGACTCATCATGAAATAAATGGCCACAGGATGCCAGCTTCCTCAGCCGGTCCCCGGGGTTCAGGAGGGCACTGGTGACATGCAGATGGCCCTTGAACTCTCCTCTCTCAGCTGCTGCTTGCTGGCAACTCTTCTTGGGACCCTGCCCATGGCCTTTGAAAATGTCCTTCTCTCTGTTCTGTTCTTAAACTCAAAAGCTGTAAACATTTGCAAAACATTTCTTTAATTCAAGGGAAAAAAATATACTAATTTTATGCCTATAATTCATCATTTCCCTCTCGTTTCCCTTTCAACTCACTCCTACCTCTCCTTCTATTTCTTTTCCTCTCCCTCATGGCTCTACCCTTTCTCTCTATCCCTCCCCCTTTCCTATCTTCTCTACATCCTCTCCCCGGCTCTGTCTTTCTCTCCTTCTCTCTCTTTCTCTCTCCAACAACACCCGCAGTCAGGGATCTGGAATTCTTAGAAAGGTGTATGAAGAGAAGGACAAAGCAAGGTTGACAGAAAAATGAGGAGTCCTGCATTCATGTTTCCATCACAGGATGGCAGCCTCCCACAAACCCTAGCTGTTCACTAGCTGAGTGTTCAGGGCTATCACTACCCCCACTACGTCTACAACCAAACCCAGTTGCCTCGGAGCTATTTAAATCTTTCTGTAACTCAAGCTATTCTTCAAGGTCAGAAATGGAATTCTCTTTGGGATCTAGACCAAAGAGTCTCAAACTCATATATTTCTGGCCTCCATGTAGATGATATACGGAATATGAGGTAGGGCCAAGAGTTTCCTGAAGCTGAATGGAGTGTTGCCGAATCCAGTCTGAATGCAAGGGTTCAGTGCCTGCCATGCCAAGAGCACAGAGAGCCGGAGAAGGAGTGAATTCTTGGGCAGGTGCTGCCTGTGTTCCGGCACTCACTCGGTGCTTTGAACCACTCTGCACATTCCGCACAAGAACATTTTAACCAGATTGCGAGCCCCATTCAAGATTTATTCTTAATTGTGTATTTGCGGGAGAGAGGGGTGTGGATGTGAGTCCTGGTGCCCGTGGAGACCCGAGGTCTCAGATCCTCTTAGAACTGGGGCACAGGTGGTTGTGAGCTACCTGCCATAGTGCTGGCAACTGAACTCAGGTCCTCTGCAAGACCAGCAACTGGTGGGAGCCATTGAACCACTTCTCCAGCCCCATACGAGCTCTTTAGAGGAAAGATTAAACATGATATGTCTCTGTAAACCCCTCAACAAAACCATATTCACACTTTGGCATATAACCTTCTTGATTAGCCTCATAAAATAGTTCACATAAAACTTAAAAGCACATTTTATATTTTAACTTTATTCTATTTCCAAACTCTGAGACTAATGACCCAACCAACAGCTATTCTTCCCCAACCTCAGCTGCCTTAGTCAGTGTCTTCTTGCTATGAAGAGATGCAATGGCCATAGCAACTGTTATAAAGGAAAGCATTTAATTGGGGCTAGTTTACAGTTCAGAGGCTTAGTCTATTATCAGTGTGTCAGGAAGCAAGGCAACATGCAGCAGACTTGGTGCTGGAGGAGCAGAGAGGACTGGACTAAGATCCACAAACAGCAGGAAGAAGGAGGCACTGGGCCTGGGTTGGGCTTCAGAAACCTCAGAGCCCATGGTCAGTGACATACTTCCTCCAACAAGGCCACACCTACTCCAACAAGGCCACACCTCCTAATCCTTTCAAATAGGCCCACTCCTTATACTTTAAAATATATATTCCTATGGGGGCCATTCTTATTCAAGTCACCAAATCAACCTAACACTGGATTTTTTTTCTTTTTTGAGTAAAAGGAATAATTTACTAAAAAAATATTTTGAAGACATTTCTACCTTTTTGGACAGTTTAAGTCATCAAATGTAACTTTTGGTAGAGTATAAACCTTACATAGATAATAGGCTTCAAGTCACATACTGCACAATCCAAAAGGAAGTGAATTTTAAAAAAAATGAAAATAATTTTTTATATCCTAGATGAACTGCTTTTAACAAGTAACAATAAAAGTTCAACCTTTCTAATGTATTTGTAAAGGCAGAAGACTTGATAGTTATGTAAAGCCAACCTGCAATAATAAAGCACAAAATGCAGAATAAAATTACATATCATCTCCTCTTATAAATACAGACACACCAACAGAACACTGAGTAACTGCACTCAGAACTACATCCCATCACCAATGTCAGGTTCACACGAGATATGAAAATCCCATTTTAATACAAGAGATCAGATGACACACACATTTTGTTATTATGTGGGAAATGGCAGAAAAGTGTGTGGTTATTCTGGAAATATTAAAAAGTCATTGTGGACTCTGATAGAGCATCCATGCTCCAGAAGATGTGTCCATACCCAAGCACATCCCAGGAACATTAAACGAACTCGGGGGGTAGTAAGTAGAGAGGAGAGAGAGAGAAAGAGAGAGAGAGAGAGAGAGAGAGAGAGAGAGAGAGAGAGAGAGAGAGAGAATATTGAGTTGTGGAGTTAGAGGAAAAAATGAAGTGGGGGCTGCTCAGTGGAGACATCTCACCCCTCATCAGATCCTGTTGAAGAGGACCCACATTTGGGTTCTGTGAGAGTGCTAAATGGTCTTATAAAACACTCACTCTTCTGTGGCCCCTGTGAGGTGCACCTAAGGCAGCGTTGTCCTAATTCATTTAAAGCGCCTACAGACAAATCCTTTTCCTTTTCGACTTCAGCCAGCGCAGGACACAGGTGCATGCTTTGATTTCCCCAAATCAAGGGTTGGTTTTCTGAGACGTCTCGAGGCCTTCTCAGGTGGCTCAAGGTGCAGACAGGTATCCCCTCATCTCCCACAGTGTGGGTGAGACCTCAGAGCATATGGCTGACTGCTGAAGCTTTTTCCCTGACAATGCCAGAGGTCTTTGTATTCCCTGCGCATGTGGGTGCTATGACTGACACAGGGCTGCTCCTTTCCCACTTTTTCCTCAATTGATAAGTTGAGAAATTATGGGCAGAATATAAAGATATTTAAAATATCACTGTGTTTAACGCTTTATGCTTGTTTGTTTCTTGCAAGACAGGGTTTCTCTGTGTATATCTGTCCTGGAACTAGCTCTGTAGACCAGGCTGGCCTTGAACTCACAGAGGTGTTTTAAGCTTTCAGACGTTCAACCTAAATCCAGGAAAGACCTGATGCTACACACCCTCAGACGGCTTTTTGTTTTGCTTTGGTTTGTTTTGCTTAACCTGAATGAAGTTCAGCTTTATCAGTTTACTTATCTGCTTATCTTGAGATGAGTGAGCAATCCTCCCTCTAGCCCTTTAATCCTTATATGGGTGGGGATCCTGTTGAGACAGACACTTAATACCAGAGGAACGCACTTCTTCAGAATCTATTACTTCACAGCTTACGTCTGACCTATTCATTTTATTTTATTATGAAAGACCATTTCATTTCTACCCACGAGCTGGATTTCTCTATGATTTCCTTTTCTTACACTCTCTGTCATCGCTACGCTCTCTTCAAAAAGATAAGGGAATATCACTCTCAGTGTTTTGAGCTATCTTTTTTCTTGAATGTTTGGTGACATCATTTGTAAAATAGCTTCAATTAAATTTCTGAAATACACATTTCTGATCTTTTCAATCTTTAAATGTTGACATGTTGAAATAGTATATTTTCAGTCAAATAGTCTTAAATTATTTGTGTAAAGTTGGGTATCATCAAAGAATTTAAATAGTGTAAAAAAATCACTTGACTCCAGAATTTTTCTACTTTTATATTTTCTGTGTCATTTAATTGTCTTTTTTCTTCCTCCCTTCCTTTTTTCCTTCCTTTCTCTCTCTCTTCTCCTTCCTTCCTTTCTCTCTTTCTCTTTCTTGTTCTCTCTTTTTTCTTCCTCTCTCTCTTCTCCCCCTTTCTTCTTTCTTCCTCATTTGTGGAAATCTTTAAGTCTTTTAAAAATAAAATACTGTTCATGTTGATCATTTCTTTTATATTGAATATGTGTTTCCTAGTTTCTATTTCTGTTTTATTGGAGTTTTCTGACCTTTATATCGTGTCTACATCTCAGGTGCTTATACATTTTGATAATGCTCTCTCCCAGGAGACAGACTATCTAATAAAAATCCCAGAGTCAGGCAAGTGAACCCTCCCTTTGAGTTGTTGGTCAGGAGGTCCCCAGTAAGAATCCAAACGTGTAAGCTTTTGCTATTGCCCTCAGCTGTTTCCCAGCATGTCCTGGTAAACTCTCTGAGATCACCTCTTCTATGTTCTCATTAGGTTTATTTCCAAATGATTTATCAGGATTTGGAGTAGATATTACACAAGCTAATTCATGGTGCCCCTCAGCATGGGCTTTTTGCTGTTCATTTAACACCTTGATTCTCTGAATTCCTTTAAGATATTATATTTCACTATTTGGTATCATCCCACAAGCTCTGGGGCTTTTCCTTCTCACCATGGTTACTTTCTATCACACTGTCTTCAAGTTTATGTGCGCTTGACTTTATTGTGTCTGCTCAGTGGCTAAATCTATTCAGTGTTCTGCTTTGTTCTGAGATCACAGTTTTCAGTTCTAAAATTTTCTCTCTTCTTCATATTTATATTCTACAACATAAACTTTCCTGCTGAAATTTTATTCATGGTAGACATGTTATTTTACTTTATTAACAATAGTTACAAGGAAAAACTGTCAAATCCTTATTTGTTTACTTCCAACATCTGGTATATCTGAAGGTAGGACTAGATTAAATTACCTTTGAGAAAAGTCTAAAATTTTTTATCAAAAGATACTTCTGTATGCTAAAGTTATATTATAAGTAATTTCTCTCACATAGTGCCTCACTGACTCTATCTTATTTTTGCATGTTGGGTAATTTTAAACCAAGGCTTATAATCTGAGTGGCAAACAACTTGGCGATGATATAAAAGTAGAATGCATTCAGTCTATGTCTTGGACTGTTTACAACAATATAGTCATGGCTCAGATAAGAGGAACACTGTAATTTTTCTCACTCTTCTAAGTTGATAGAGTCATATTTATGTCAGATATGCTTATAAGGTTAAATATATTAAGTCAAATTTATGTCAGGATATTTATTGGGTTATTTAAAAGACATTTAAATCAGTTAATCAATAGCTAACTATTAATATAAAAATACTGTGTTGATTTGATTATTACATATCATTTTTCAATATTTATGTTACAATCTGCAGTCAAAATATAATTTCATATATAAACACTGCTCCAAAATGAATGCAAGAGACTGTTTTGTGTGTGTGTGTGTGTGTGTGTGTGTGTGTGTGTGTATGTGAGCGCACGTGCACACACATGCACAATAATGCAGTAGAGTTTGATATGGGCATATTTCTCCATCAGTATCTTGCTGAACCAGAAGCTTAGCTTTTCAGCTCTTCTGGCTGGTCATTTTGTTCCAGGGATTCCTGGCCTCTGTATTGTGCATGCTGGGATCACAGGCATGGGCAATGCCCTCCCATAGAGAAGTTAATATACAAAATATCTAAGGACAGATTTGTTGCTTGTTAAAAGAACCATGTATGCTTCTTACCTTCCAAATGTCAAGGAGAGAAGTCAAAGCACTGTAACTTGAAGGCACACTGACTCCAATGATTGCACTTCCTCTCTTTACTGGCTGTAGGAAGGTGGTCTTCACATTGGCCTCATGCACCTGTGATTTATCTAAGGGAATTATCTGCAATGACTGCATGTGATAATCATTTTTAGAAGACACAATTTCTCTGTGATTAAAGTCTGTTCTAAGCCGGGCAGTGGTAGCACATGCCTTTAATCGCAGCACCCAAGAGGCAGAAACAGGTGGATCTGTATGAATTTGAGGCAGCCTGGTCTACAAGAGCCAGGGCAGGCTCCAAGCTACAGAGAAACCCCTTACTCGAAAAACAAAAACAAAACAAAAATTCTGTTCTAAATACTTTGCCATTCATACTGAAGTTGCTCCATCAGACTTGGCTATCTCTTTGAAAGACACTAATAATTGTTTCATTTGGGTGGTTTGGTTACAGGAAATTTTATTATACTTCTTTTTGCATGAAAAAAATCACATAATATAAACTTTGAGAAAATATATCTCTACGACTAAGAGATACAAGCCGTGTAAGCATTCCTGTGAATTATCTATCACAAGGTCAATTTCAAGGCAACAGTTCAGAATGCAGTATCTTGCATAGGCTTATCAGCTTTTGAGACTGATGGTCAAATTTGAATTCTGTCTCTGGGTAGCCTTGTTTACATTAGTTTCTCTCTGTCTCGGCTTCCCCTTTCTTTCTTTCTCCCGGTTCTTTCCTCTGCTCCATTTTTGTTCTTTTATTTATTTATTTTAGATGAGAGCTAAATAACACACTTCTTGTGTTCTCTGTGTACCAGATGGAGCATCACATGCAGAATTAGGCTGAACAAATTTGATCTCTGACATCTCATCTATAAACTGTCACTCGCTTTCCTTTTCACAGTACCTTAGCTCTGTTCTTTTATGGAGCAGCAACTAAAAAGACCAAACCTAAGAATAATAGGAATAGAAGAAGGAAAGAATCCCAGCTCAAAAACCCAGAAAATGTATTTGACAAATCTTAGAAGAAAATTTCCCTAACCCCAAGAATATACAAGAAACTTACAGAAACAGATTAATCAGAAAAGAAAGACCATGCTTCACATAATAATCAAAACATTAAATATACAGAACAAAGAAAGAATATATGTGGATGCATACACACACACACACACACACACACACGCACATGAATCAGCATCTCTTCGAGTTTGCCTGCCTGAGTCACAGCTGTACTTTAGGTCTCAAATCTCACTTCTTCAGACAAATACTATCGACCCACCAAGCCCTGTGCTCATATGATGCAAAAGGTCTTAGAAATTTTCCTCAATGGCACATAACTCTGTTTCGTTTAGTTAGCTGCTATCAATTGTTCCTCCCTGACTCCTGTGCCAGACTATAAATCTGTGAGGATGGGGTCAATCCTCTCTTTTACTCTCATATCCCCAACATTATTTTATAAGATATTATTATTAATACTCTTACATTTACAAGAAACATTTGATATAAATATTGTAAAGCCTTTGCCAGAGCATGTGGTGTTGAGTTTGCTTTAGAGCAGTGGTTCTCAATCTGTGGGTTGTGACTCCTTGGGGGAGGGGAGGATCAAGCAACCCTTTCACAGGGATTGCATATCAGATATCCTGCATATCAGATATTTACATCACAATTTACAACAGTAGAAAAATCACAGTTATGAAGTAGCAACAAAATAATAATTTGATTGGGAGCCACCACAACATGAGGAGCTGTATTAAAGGGTCACAGCATTAGGGAGTGTGAGAAGCCCTGCTCCACAGAATTACTACAGGTTACATATAAAGACATATTTTTTTATCTGTACACGAGCAATCTGTGACTTAGCAAAAATGTTTGCACGGTCCCTTACTCAGGGATATGGCTTAGCTGACATTTGTATGACCAGATAAGTGGCCTCTGACAGCATCAAAGGTCACATAATCTTTCTTTCGTGAGTGTTGTAGAAGTGTTGCAATTTGTGCTGGAATAGAACACAGTTAGAAGAGAGTAGAGGCTGCTTTGCCGTCACTGCCTTAATTGGTGTGTTCATTTGTTTGCCTATTGACTATTTTGCCCTGTCATATCTCTTGGAGAAAACATAGCGTAGCTCAAACTTTATTTCCCATGGTTTCAAAACCTTGTGTCAACTTGGGTACACAGGGACAAAATAGTGACTTTTGAAAGTTCGAGTGTTCTACTGTCTATGGTTGCTTTCCTGGGATCTCCTTCAGTGGGTGTAGGAAAGTGCCATAGGTGGTTGATGCTTCTGCTTGGCACCAGGGTGCAGGATCCCCAACACATGGAAGAGCTGAAGCCAAGCACCACTAATGATTTCATTGCTCCACTCCATTTGTAGTGTAAATCCTAAAGAGGTGCTCCAGGCCTTTCTATTCTTAGCCTAAGAGACACAAGCCGGAGGGTGTGCCACCTTCCCAATCAATACCCCTTTTAGCTCCTAACACAGAACATATGGTTGTTGAAGAGGCTATGGTATTATTGAAATGTCATTATAGAATTTTGCTCTGTTAACATGTATCATCTGTCACTTAATTGTTTGTTTTACAGCCCATACCTATAATGGACTACGTGGGGACCATTTATATCATTTAACAATGAATGCCTTTAATTAGTATCTTATGCAACTGGAACATGTTAAGGAAGCTGACACAAATCTGGCAGGGGTGAAAGATTCCATGTGAATTTCATTATGGGATGGCTGAGATGTTATAGTCACACAGGTACCAAAATTCTGAGGGGTCCCTGGATGCTGCCATACATGCCGTGGACACTGAGGATGTGTGAAAATGACACGCCATTTACTGGGCTTCGCTCAGCTCACAAGCGTCTTACACTGGTTCACTTTGTTTCCTAAACCTCAAATTCCCCGAGAGAGCTCATCCAGGAACCTGCATGGGCATGCAGGTACAACATCATGGAGACTGTGTGAGCCTTGAGGAGGAATACAGGAAAAGGAAAAGAGCCACACTTTATAGTAATCTTGCTTAATATTAAATGAGAGGTTGGCAGTTGGGTAAAGTATTTTTGGTAACTGGTGCAAATGACTTTCTTCATTTTCAGCTTTTGACACCTTTTTGTTCAAAAGACACCTCATCAGCATCTTGGATGGGCTGACTCTAAACTGGCTTTAGTAGACAATGAGGACATAGTTACCTGTCTAGGCCCATCACAAAGTGTCTCCAGTTAAATATATTGAAGGAGATTGCCATGTCAGTAACCTAGTCTTAAATTGCTCTGCAAAGAAATTGCCCTATTGCTACAATAGAGGCTGGCAGCCCGTGCCAGACAGACTCAAAGCCCCAGCATGTGATCCATCCTCACCCTCTTGGAGGATTCTGGAAGGTGTGCACCTTATATTTCATCTGTCATCTCGGTGTAGAAAAATTGGACAGTGCCGTCACATGTTAATCTCAACTTCAGAAAGAAGGCTAATTGTTTTGTCAAACCAAAATGAATTTTAAATGCTGATGTTTTATATACATAAACACATATGCACGCATTGGTGATGTGCTGTCACTTGGTGGAAAATAATCCCAGCTTTTGTGTGATGTATTTTTCCTTTACAGAGCACTGCTAGACACTGAAGTGAGCAATACATTATATGAAGTTTTCTGTGCAATGTTTAAAGTATCGTTTAGTGACAGCATATGCACATTTTTCGGTTGAATACATCTTGCAGTTAGAAGCTGCTTTTTCTGATAGGTGTGCTTTGCTCAGTAAATACACCAGACCATGAAATACCGTCACCATCACAGGAAATCCTGAACTGCTGGCAAGTCTCTGCTTCTGGTTACTAAGGCCAACCCAATGAGTAGAGATTGCTGCGGCAGTTACTACTGAGAGTGTCACCCTCCCTGATGATAACTCCAGGCCACTTTGCCTGTCACTGTCCACCACAGTTCTACTTCGTTTAGGCTCCAAAGAGGCAGACACCTAGTGTATATATTTGCAGGTGATCTATGGACATGATTTTACTCTCTGTAAGTATTTTTCTGGAATTTGAGTTGATTTTCCCAAAGAGAGGTGTCTGCTCCCTTATCTGTGTCAATAGCTGCTTCTCTCTGTGTTCAGAACTTCAGCACCACCTACTTCTTATGCATAGATATGTCCCACTTCTGGCTCCGGGCTATGAACTCACACTGAATGTCTTTGTAGCTCTGTATTATAATAATTTCTCATGTTCACTGCATACAGCTGACTATGGGTTTTCCCACAGACAGCAACTTTCTCTTATAGAGGGTTTTTGAGTGTTATATTTGAAGTTGCATTTCTAATAATCATCATCTTTCAGTGATTTACACTCATGCAGGAGACAATGCTTTTATTTTTCTTCTGCGCGAGTTGCATATTCCAGAGGAGACATTTGATTTCATTAAGACTCAGAAATGAACTTGACCTCCATTTATGTCTGTGTCTTTTCTAGTATCAGCAGCATGAACACTTTTATAAAAATGCTTCATCTGTTTCTTCTAGTGAGTCATATTAAAAAAAGCACAGTCTGCTTTGAAATCTCACTAAGGGGAGATAGGACATAACCCACCATTCACTTCCAAGTCAAAATAAAATGTAGCGCAAAACAGAGTAGAACTAAAATATTTTATATTGAATACCCAAGGTCTGTATGATGATGGGGGTGGTTAAATTATTGGAAGTTCTCTACTTTACAAAAGGTCCCTCTAGGGTTCATGTGTCATCGCTCGAGTTAGGTTGTAGCCAGCAGTTTTATCTGAAATATATGGAGTTTCTGAAGCTTGAAAAACAGAAAGAACCATCAGATTTGATGCCTGGGTGCAGTCAGCATAGTCCAAAAAGGAAGGGGAGTTCAGAGAAGGAAGGGGGATTCAGAGAAGGAAGGGAAATCCAGAGAAGGAAGGGGGATTCAGAGAAGGAATGGGGATCTAGAGAAGGAAGGGGGAATCCAGAGAAGGAAGGGGAATCCAGAGAAGGAAGGGGGATTCAGAGAACGAAGAGGGAATCCAGAGAAGGAAAGCGGAATCCAGAGAAGGAAGGGGGAATCCAGAGAAGGAAGGGGGATCCAGAGAAGGAAGGGGGAATCCAGAGAAGGAAGGGGGAATCCAGAGAAGGTAGACGGAATCCAGAGGGGGAAGAGGGGTTGAAAGATCCTTCTCTCCTGTGAGCTGGGGTCTCTTGGTAAGCAGAGGAAAGGCCTTAATGGAGCACTGGATCCTGTGGCTTGAAATGGAGGAAGGGCTCTGGCAGTGGGACCACAGTGACAAAAAAAAAATTACTAGAATAGTAAAAAGAATGGTGCAGCTCAGGGTGGCATGCGAGGCAGGCTAGAGGTCAGACCTGCTGCTGCTATGTCAAGTCATAGCCGACGTGCAACCCTACTCAACGAGAGAAGCCATTAGAATGTTTAGCTGGAAAACCCTAAGTCACCTGAGGGTGCACAATCTTAAGATACTGGAGCTCTCCATATCTGTTGTCTTAATTTAACTTTTCTCACTGACTGAATTTTTGTCAGCTAGAGAGTCATAGCAGAAGTGGGTGAAGAATCTTGTCAAACAAGCCTGGCAACTTGAGTTCAATTTTGGGAAATCCATAGGAAGATGGATGAAGACAGCTGATAACTCAACAAAGTTATTCTCTGACCTCCGTGTGCATGCTTGCCCACACATGTACATCATCATGCACACCAACAATAATAATAGTAACTGTGAATTTAAACACAGGAGAATAGCAAATGCCAATGACCACAGAAATGTAATTCTGAAAAGAATCTTGGTATCATAGAATAACTCATGGGTCCCTGTCTCATCACATTGTTATCTCATAACAGTGTTCGAGGACTCATAATTATGAAATCATGAAGAGGTGATTAATGGACAAGTTGTTTCACTTGTAAGTCAAGAAGAGATTAGGCATGGCTAATCCTTTTAAAGTGTTTTGCTGAATAAGGAAAACTGAACTGGGAAGGATTTAGATACTATGATGGCAAAGCTTGGTCCCTTTGATTCTGTTTGCAAACATACTAATGCCTGGACTAGACCAAACTGATAGGAAGACAGTGCAGTAGACAATGGAATCTCTAGCCAAATATAACCTCTAGAAATAGAGTAGTCTGTCAACTTTGCATGCTTACAGTAGCCCTAAAATGTGACGGCCAGTGCGTTACAAGAGATTGCATGAATGAATCTAATTGTATGGACTTAATTATTATGGCAGATGTAGAATTGGGTATGTTGACAGACCGACTTGAAAGCTCAAGTTACAAAAGAGAGTAACAATATACGAGGTCACACCACGTGATGGCCAACCTTCATTTTCCACTTGACTGGGTTTTTCACTACCTGAAGATACCGCTAGGTGTACCTGTGATGATGCTTCTAAAGAGATTTAACTGAGGGGAAGACCCCTGAATATCAGTAGCATCATCCCTGACTGAAGAAAAGATTGAGAAAGTATAATGGCCAATGTTCACCTCTTTCTGCTTTCTGACTGTGGACACGGTACTCCTAACCCCATGCCCTTCCTCTCTGATGGACTGCATACCTTCTAAAATGGGGAGAGAAAAATAAGAAAGCTTTCTTCCCTTAAGCTTTTTTTCTAGTAGGTATATTCACAGGCTAGCAAGAAAACTAATGAGTACACATCATTTAAAAAAATATTTTTGATGACATATTAGAGTAGTTATTGGAATGTGAGCAGCCATGAGAATGAACTCAAATATGATAGTGGCAAAAAAGTTTAGATGAGTTCCTATAGCACTAAAAGCACACAAATCAAATATAATTTTGAAATATCAGCTATAACAATGTTGATAAGACAGAGTCTGTGCTTAGTTATTCACAGGGTGACTTACAATGAACAATAGTGCTAGTGACCATGTCTGCTCCCCACTCAAATAATATAGGACAGTCCAATATAGCCAAAAATAAAAATTTTAAAGCACAAATACTTTCTTGGCATATATATTGATCAAGATACTTTTGTTGATCAATGATAGACTATTGCTGTTGGATTTTTATGAACACATAAAATAAAATTATTAAAAATAACCTACCTTCAAAGCAATTGTCAGAACTAACAACATGTAGCCCATATTGTCTGTCAGGAGGTAGTCACTGAGGTGGGATCCTGAGGGAGCTGAACATCTTCCAGTTTTAATATAGAGAGAGCTTCCTGGGTGAGGAGCCCTTTTTTAGTTAGGAAAAGTTGGGGTCAGTGTGAACTATCAAATTATCACAATTATAATCATATACTCACCCTTTCTAAAGCTGTTTGATGAACAAGAAAAACTGGTTTACATGTTTGCAGTCCAATGTTCCCCCAATTAAATAGGATATTGATGTAGCACTATTAAAATGACATTTTTTTAAATGCCAGAAGATCGTAAGGAATAGATATATTGGGTTCTGACTATGTGCCGAGCACTGGATGTGTAATACTTTCAACTCACAACTTTCTTCTGGTGATCTTAAGCACAGACACAGTATGGTTTATTTAATTTTGTAGATGGAGAAGAAATCCCTTCCCCATATCATCCAATAGGGTTGCCCAGAGCCCTGGAGCACACATATTAGTGTGTGCTATTTAGTCCATTAGTTTCTAGATGCTGTGCTATCTCTTATTCTGCAGTTTCCCAGTAATCATTTGAGTTCTCCTCAGATGTGCCTTTCAATGCAAAATGAAAACGTGGTAAGCAGAACAATAGCCTTCCAAAGATGTCTACACTCCATTATCCAGAACCTAGGGACGCGCTGCCTTGCATGGTAAATGGACTTTGCATATGTGGTTGCATTTATGGTCTTGATTTGGAATATTGTCCCCAATTACCTGTGTGAAGCTACTATATTCAATAGGGTTCTTTTAATGTGAACAAGAGCTAGGAAGTCCCCCACCCAAATGGAGATGTAGAGACAGAAGGAAATGATAGCAGGATGACTTTGGAGATGGAGGAAGAGGTCAAGAAGTAAAGAATACAGTTGCCTCTAGCATCTGTAAAAGGGAAACAATTTCCTTCAGAATATCCAGAAAACATATGGACTTTACAACTTGATCTTGTTCTATGATTCTCACAATGAATTTCTGACCTCTGGGATGTATAAGGAAAAAGTGTGTGTGGCTTTAAACTGCCCAGTCAGTGTTGCTGACACCAGGAAGAGGAGACAAATGCAGGAAATGTAGAGGAACTCCAGTTTTTAAGATCTGGGAGAAATGTATACTAGTGGTACTTTTATGGTGACACTTTGGTAAAACCTGTTGGTAGACTTTTCTGGCCTACCTCTGAGTAGTTCAGACAACGTAACAGTCAGGGAAGATTGTGACTGAGAACCAGTACATGTTCCCTAGTGGTTATTTATCCAGTCAGATCAAATAAACCACTGCGAAATCAGAAAATATCAGTCATAACCTGGACTACTGTCTGGTTCCACTCACTCTTCCTTCTCCAGAAGGGCTCACAGGCAGTAATCACATACATACTCAGTGTCATGGGGGAATGGAGTGGGCATTATTGTTTGGGGAGATACTAAAAATCATGACCACTAATAATAACCAGTTCTGAATACAACAGAGGAGAAACCCCCGCTCACAATAAGTAGAAATGAGGAAGACACTGCTGAAAGACACAGCAGGAGGCTTGATTCTGAGACTGCCTGTTTTGCTTCAGCTATCATGATGCCATCACAATGACAGTTCTCCTCAGTTAGCTCACCAAGCTATTGTGACACCAAAGACAAATGCCAGTAAGCTTTTCCTAAAGCTAGACGAGAAGACGCTGAAAAACAGGGTGTGGATGAGAAACCATGGAAGAGGGCAGTCTCAGAAGTGGGAGTTTACTGCGGGCAGGCAGGTGCCTTTTGACCTAATTGCACTATGCAACATCAATAATTCACGCATCTGGGTGATGGTGCATGGACAGATGGTGCAGATGATGAAAATGATTTCAAGAATAGAAAGTCTGGAAGTCTGTGAAACCATATGAAGATACAGAAAATGATAATTGATGGAACCATATGAAATGAAGGGAACTGTTTGAAAAGTCCAGAAATGGAACTTTATGAAATATTCTAGATTATGATGATAGCTCGTGACAACTATCTCAGCTACTGCTAGGACAAAGATGGTGTGTGTGTGTGTGTGTGTGTGTGTGTGTGTGTGTGTGTGTGTGTGTGTATAAGTTCATGTGTGTATGTGAAAGACAGATGGCAACTTCAAGTGTCATTTCTTAGACACCATTCACTGTTTTTCTTTTAAGAGGGTCTTCCACTGTCCTGGACCTGATCAAATAATTTAGATTGATTAGCTATTGAGTTGCAGGGATCTATCCATCTTGGCTTTCTTCTTAGCACCGGGATTATAAGCATATACTATCACGCCCAACTTTTTATTTTTTTTTATTTGAGTTCTGGTGATTGAACTGAGCTGTTCATGCAAAGAGAACACTTTGCCAACTGAGCCATCATTCCCCAGCCCCAAAGATGGAATTTTAAAATGCTACTTCTGGATGAACTGGAAAGCCATCTGGGCAAGATATTGTCAGATTCATTTCTCACGATATCGACAGAAATAAATTCTGAACTGGAGATGTAAATGTCAAAATAAAACTATAAACCAGATGAAGACATGAGAAAATGTCTCTATAACGTGAGCGTAGTGTTCACAGGGCCCGTTTCTGTCCTTCTACCTGTTTCTTATATTTTTCTTATTTACATTTTCTCTTGTGTTTGAGTCTAGTGTTTGTTATCTAATTTATAAAAACTTCTAATCAATTAGTTTGTCTTATTTATATTTATCAGTATTATAAATAATGTATGTAAATGCATAGTCAATGGTATATTAGTGCTATATACATGCAAACATGGACATGCATTATTTAATTTTGTGATCTTGTATTTTCAGTTCTTATCCTTTAGTAATTCTTTAAAGTCTCCTACCTTAGGTGGCTGGGGAGCTGTCTCAGCTGTCTGTGTCTCTACTAATTTTAAAGACAGAGTGACGTTGCTTTTTTAGTTAAAATTGAAAGATAAACACATTAGTTTCCCCATTTTTGTTTATCCTTCTATTTATTTTTTCATAATTTCATACACACACACACACACACACACACACATATATATATATATCACATTTGCTTCCTATAATCCTCTCATCCCCTCCTCACTCCATATAAACCCCTTCTTTGTTCCAATCAGTTTTCCTACTTTCATGTTTCCTCTTTTTTTTTTTCTTTAGTGACCCACTAGACTTAATTAGAGCTACTTCCACTAGCATGAGGTTATTTCTTGGAATGCAGAAACTTACCAGGGGTTAGACCATTGAAGCAAAACAACTCCCACTCCCCTTGCAGTCATTGGCTGCCAATAGGTCCTCAGGGAGGAGTGGGCCTTCTGACTTCCTCCCCATCCATGCTACAGTGTTGAGGGGCATCATATTGTGCAGGTATAGCTGCAGTGTGCTCATGCGTGCAACTGCCATGCACTCTCCAGAACCTAAGAAGTACTCCTTCCTACGATCTAGCTTTTATGTTTCTTCTGCTCTTTTTCTGTGTTGTTTCTTAGCCTTCACGGGACTGATACAGATGCCCCATTAGGGCTGAGAAATCAACAGTCACTTGTTCTCAACACTTTGGTCAGTTATAAGCCTCTGCTTTTACACTGTTCACTATGGAAAGCTTTTCTGACCAAGACTGAGAACATCACTAATCTATGGATGTAACAAATATTTAGAAGGCTAGATGAAGCATGTTCACTTAGCAAAACAATAGTGCTGGTTCCTCCTTGGGACCTACACCATTCAAAGTCATGGACTTTTGACTAGGTTTGCAATTCCTGACCTGAAGCCAGTCACAATGTTGTTGGTTACCCCTATAATATTCATGCCACTATTTCAGCACTGAATATATCTTGCATAGAAAGTCAGTATAAATTAATTTTTACTATTTTAAGATTTTTGTTTGTATTATATGAGATGATCAGTTCCAGTATCCAGCAAGATACATAAAAATATAATGCAATATAATATGATATATATGCACTATACAAATGTGTAATTATGATAAATACCAATATTTTATCATATACATTACAACTATATATATTATATGCAATATTATATAGATAACATAATGCATATCATGTAATATGTATAGCATTTAAAATAATATATACAACAAAATGCACTACATAAAAATACAGTCTGAATAAGTATATGAAAGTATGTAATTACAGATTTGCAATGTTAAATTTCGTATCAAATGCAGAACTCTGGTCAGATGATAAGGACATCTCATACAAAAATTAGTAAATAGAGAATTACATTAAAGTGAAAAGATTTTATCTTCAAAACTGACTAACTAAATGAATTTAAATTTCAATATTCTTAGCCTTGTGGGTTCTAGGGGACAGAAATACAAGGTCCAAATCCAAGTTAGTGAATCTGGTAGCAAGGTTTCTTCACCATAAAGTTAAAAAATTCAAAATCCTAAGTGTTTTATCCATCATGCAAAGACAAACCCGAAGTAAATTTCTCTTCAATGTCATAAAACTTCCAGGAATGTTTTCTTAGTGTAGAGGCAAGCATCATAGAGCTTGTAGCTCTCATCATAAATCACTTGTACAGACTGGTACCCAAATATCTACAGTGGGGTAATCTAAGCCACGCATGCCATTTAAAGTGGTCTGCAAACTATCCACAAATAAGCCTCCTCCTTAACTGAGTAGATATCAGTCAATAATTATTGAATATTGGTGAGAGTTAATTTTGGATGTCAAGTTGGCTAGGCCACATACTACCCAGACATTTAACCAGATATTATTCTGAGTACTGCTAGAAGCTGCTTTGGGTGAGCTTAACATTTGAATTGATGGACCAGTTAAAGGAAGTCATGTTCCCTAGTGTAGGTAGACCTCACCTTACCCAAGGAAGTATAAAACTTCACAGAAAGGTGGACTGTCCCCCAACTGAGGGAGTATTCTTATTGAGTGTCTTTGAATCATGTTATTGGCATTTTTTTGGTTTTTCAGTTTGTTGACTTTCAAACTAGACCTATACCAGCTCTCACGGGTCCCCGTTTGTTATTTTATCTTCTAGATATCTGGACATGCGAGCTTCCAGAAATGTATGAATCAATATAAATCTGTCAATCAATGACTCAATCTTCATTCCACTGTTTCTGTCTTTTTGGAAACCCCTTACTAATATAGTACATAACCCAATGAAACAAAATAACTCTCTCAACACACACACACACATACACACACACACACACACACACACACACACACACACACACACACACTATACTAGCCGTAACACAAGCAATGAGTTTAGGAACATGTCTAAGCAGACTACAGTCATTGAAATTATTGCATGGGTTTTGAGAGACTATACCTATTTTGTTGATAGTGTTCAGAGGAAAAAAATACATAAAATGGTAAGCCCTGTCTGAAGGCGAAGAGCAAGTCACTTTGGTTGAATGTCCGGTCTCAGCAAGAGGTTAATGAGCATTCTGTAGTAGTCAGGGGTCTCTAGAGGAGCAAAGTCTATACAATGAATACATCCTATTACAGAAGCTGCATCACATCGCTTTGTGTGATAGCATGAATGGTCCCGAAGAGGTTGCCTGCAACTGGAGAGATTGAGTCTATGGGTCTGGAAACCTCAGCAGCACCAGTCTGGCACCCAGGGCCTGGAGGATTGCTAGAGCACTTCTGGGCTTTAGTCCATGTTGAAAGTCTGAGGGAGCTGTGTTTGGGATGTCAGTAAAGATGAAAGGCTCAGCAGCAACAAGACAGATTCAGTCCCTAGCAAGAAACCAAGGTTGAACAGGTGGCAGCGTTTTCCCCTCTGACCTCTTTGTATCTGGGTCACTGCTGGGAGGTGCTGTCCACTCTGGAGGAAGGACTTTCCCCTCATCTAATTCTTCCATTGATTCTTCTGGAAACATCCCTTTTTTTTAATTTATTTATTTATTGAGGATTTC
>NC_022029.1:18148273-18156624 GCF_000317375.1 Microtus ochrogaster
ACCCCTCTGGACCCCGCCGCTTGCCTCTGCCTCCACGCCGGTCCCCGCCGCCGCTTGCTTCTGTCGCCGCCAGTCCCCCAGAGCCTAATTTTGATGGCAGCGCTGTGTCGCTCCACCGGCGCCGCGACTGCGCCGCTGCTCCGCCGGCACCGCGACTGCCTGGAAACATCCTTATAGACCTTCCCAGAGGCATGTGTTTCAGTTGATTCAAAATCTAACCAAGCAAGATTACTGACCACACATAACATGTACTGCTTCATGTACATAGCCATTGTTCATTTTTAGAACCCTTCACTTTACATGTGAGCTTTTTGTTTTCATGTATGTGTAGAGCCTATGGAAGTCAGGAAAGAGTTTTGGACTTGCAAGGAAGTGGAGTTACAGATGGCTGTGAGCCACCATGCAGTGCTGGAAACAGAACCTGGCTCCTCTGCCAGAGCAGCACAAGCTAGTACCATCTCTCCAGCCCCTTTGCTGTGAACATTTTGCAACAAGTCAAAGCCAGATTGTGGGTAGCCTGCTAAGGAGTAGAGAACCCAAGAGAATTTTTAGCAATCTCACAAAGATAGAAAGACAAAAATTAGAGCCCGAATCTTTAAGAGGACTGAGGACTTAAAACTTTAAGTTTCTAATGAGATCTAGGGTTCCCCAAACTCTAATACACCATGACTTACTTTGCTAGGTACTTGTTATATGGGAAAGTTGTACAAGAAAGATACTGAAAGCAAGCAACCTTCCATCTCCATCCAAAGGGAGTGGGATAAATTACCGCTGCGGGGATTGCTTTTCTGTCATAAACTAGACGAGCGGGAAAAACATGCAATTCATACATATCTGTTCAGCAGGTAACAGTATAGAGTTTCCAAAGACGACAAAAGAAAGGAACAGTATGACCTTTAAGTAAGAAAAGATTTCTTAAATGGGGCACAAAATAGAACAATAAAAGATATTAGACTACATTATAGTTAAGAACTGTTTATTGAATGATGCCATTAATAACTCCCAAGAGCAAGCCACACCAGGGGAGAGCGTATCTTGCACAAACGTATCTGCAAGAGGACTCATTTCCAAAGTATGTTTGCAGTAAAGACCTCACACCATATAAGAGAAATGCAGGCAATTAGGAAAACTGGCCTTGAAAGCCAAATAGGGATTTCACATAGGAAACTTTCCAAATGGCTGGTTAATGTGCAAGAAACTTCTTAGTCATAGTCATCAGCAGAGATTGAAGGTTAAGTCTTCAGTGATATACTGTTTACATGAAATCAAAATGACTAAAGTAAAAGACATACAATGCTTGGCAGGTCACTTGTTTGGCCACTCAATTATTCACCACAGTAAGAATTTGGGGGTGACTTTAGTGATCTTGTTTTGTGCCCGGCTAGCAGGCTACAAAGAGTTAAACTACACTTTCCAGAAAGTCTTCCTCTGAATGGTTCGGTAACAAGACTCGGCATAGGAGACGGTTGCTCAAAACTGGAAGGCAACCATGAGGCAAAGTTGCCTGTTCACATGTGAGAAATCTATGGTTCATGTTAGAACATACAAGCGATGTCAATGTTATTGGGGCGGTGGCTGGACCCACAGCACCTTCAGCTCCTACTGTGTCCCCTTCTCTGGCTTTTCTAAATCTTGTGTTGATATGTGGGAAACTCTAAGGAAAACTGAGAGCATATCACACATCACCTACATCATCATCTTGATGCAGGAAGAAACAGTCAGGGTCCTGGCATGTCATGGATTCCCCACTAGAACCATGTCTTGGTCCTGCTGACTACTAGATCCAGAAACAAAGTTTCTAGACTAGCTTCCTGATTCTATACTATTCATTGTTTTGTCTCTTTGATGAAGCCTTCACTGATTGGTAAATCTCTCTAATGTTGAAGATAACTTTTTTTTAAAGGGAGATTCTAATCGATGGATGTGCATAGGGAGAGAAGAGACCAACCTTACCTCATGAAGTTCTTTCACTTAGCTTGTGTGGAGATATTCCTGTTAAATGAAGCATCATTTCTGAGTAGGCCCAATGGTTTTCTAGCCTCTCTCCATTTCAATGTGTGTTTGTAGAGTTATTTGTTAAAGATTTTAGCAAATCTTTCTCTTGTACTGCTGGGAGGGGATACTACAGGCACTTTTGGAACTGTCAAAAATAGGATGATAGATTCTTGCTGACAGCATATTCTTTATGGTAGTTACTAGTATATTGAAATGTGTTAAAGTTTCCAATCAGTGAACCTGACTTCACTTTGTTCTAAGGAAGACTCATTCCATACCTCATTCCAGGTAACTGAATGTGTTTCAGGAAGCCAGCAAATTTCAAAAGAGCTTCCTCTCTGTAAGTAGTGATGGGCTAACTCAGCTTTGGTGGATCTTTTTTCCCTCTACAGTGAAACAAAGCATCATTGGCTTAATCTCATGGGATGTCCTTTCTAAGGAGGGATCTAGTAGGTTTGCTTGACCTAAGGTAACCCATGACGTATGAACCAAAAACATTTCATGTCTCTTGTGGAAGCAATGTCCAAATGGAAGCCTTTATAAATCTACACTTGCTCATGCTGGTCTGACTCAGAACAGTTGGGGTTTGTATTCAGATTGGAAGACGTCAGTGAATTCACTAAAACAGAAAATATGGGTGAACACATACTTGTACATTTCTGCTATACAAGCAGGCCTCTGAGACTATGAGGAAATCTGGGTCTCCATTTCCTCATCTATAATACGAGGGTTTTGGTGAAGGTAGTGTTGGCAGTCGCTTCTAAGAGTAACAGCTGCAAATTCCATGAAGCTACATCTCTGGAGAGCTGGCCTCACATGCATTAGTAATTGGTGGCTCCGGCAAAGGAGGACTTGGAGAAGTGCTGAGACAATGTTGGGTAACATGCTGTCCCCATCCAGGCACCCAGTTATTGCTCTGACAGGCTCTCACAGCCTTTCTGAGCTTAGGAGTTGCTCGATTCTTAAGATCTGCTCAGCATTTCTTTTTATGAAGACCATTTGAGTGTTTCTGTTATACATCTTGGTTGCCATGCAAACTTGGCTCACAGAAGCCTGCAACAAACCCCAAACACCTCCTTACATACTTGCTTTATGACATTTTATTTGAATGCCAATATAACAAGTTTATAGTAAATGGAGGATATGGCAGGAGACTAAAATAACACCATAGGCTTTGAACGCTCTAATCTGAGCTTAATAATTTTAAGATTTTTTAGACATTTGTAACTCAACCTATGGGCATAATCTAGTAGTAATGGTACTGGGGTAGGGATGTGCTGGATCAAATAACACAGTGGTTCCAAAGGAAACTAAATCTTTTTAAACCCCTCAAACATCAGTTTAAACTGCTAACTTTAATTTTATTTCAAATTCATGTTAAAGTAATTGCATCAAGCTGGGATTAGGTACTGCCTCTAACTCTCCTTCTACAGAGCTAACCATTTAAAGCGACCAAAGTCCAACTAGAGTTAAAGGAGGTTTTGCTTGCTTTCCAAAGGAATAGCATTGGGTACTTTATCTCCAGGTTGGGTGTTATATCTTCTCTCTTCATCTGCTAAAAGGGCAAGCATCCATCTAAGCAAATTACCAAGGGGAACCCATGAAATGGTACTCAAGCCCCTAGACAGGGAGTTCTCAACTGTTCAGCAACCTCTAGCTCCAAAAATATTTACAATTCACAGTGGTAGACATATTACGGCTATGAAGTAGCAACGAAACTAATTTTGTGGTTAAGGAGTCACCGCAGCATGAGAAAATATACCAAATAAAGGTTATGACATTAGGAAGGTTGAGAACCACTGCACTAAACACAGTATTCCTTTGGCTAGTACTTTTTTCATGGAGATTATGTTTTCAAAGTTGACCCGATGGTATCCTCGAGACAGGAACTCTTGCAACAGAAGCCTGGAGCAGCATCAAGAGCACTGTAGAGGGAGTTCTTCCCTCTAGACCAGAACTCCTACAGCCGCTGATGTTCTCTAAGCCATCCACACTCAGTATCCTAAACTAGGAAGGCAGAGGCTGATAAGATCTCCAGCATCCCAGCAAAGCCTGATGTCCTAGGTACTTTCATTTTGCAATACTCTGGAAGAGCAGATAGTGAGGGGCCATCCACATGACTCCAGTTAGTGTGTCTCCCCACTATTTCTACTATTTTTCTTTTTTTCTCCCTGACAGTGTCTCATCAGAATGTGGTCAGGAGGTGCCCAAGTATGATAACTTTGGTACGTTCTGGCTATTGTGCCATTAATTCTACTTTCCATGGCAAAATAATAACCCACTTTTCTGTCTATAAGGGAGGGGCCCTGCATTCCCAGAAGTCCTTAGAGCTCTCCAGAAGAAGAGCTGCCAGTGGGTTCATTGAAGTCTGTATGAGCAGATGGTCCAGAAAAGCACACTAGGGGGGCTCAGGGTTAAATTATTGAGGAGTCAGCCAAATTAGAAGTGAGGGAAAATTCCTGGTCTTGGCCATTTGAGATCAGCCTCAATTCAGAAGCTCTTCTAAAGGGACCAGAATCATTCACTGTTCCTCACGTCCTTTCTGTTGGCTCCGATGAATCAATATAGACAGATGAGCTATCAATAATAAGATTTGAACACCTATCTACATTTTACCTTCTAAGTTCCAAGTCAGTAATCTACCTACCTTGGACAGAAGTCATGCCTCTCCATTGCACTCCAAAGAAACCCCCACATGATTTTTCTTTAGGTTCCCGGATATGATTTTAAAGCCACCTGATTCATCTATCCAGTTCCCGTGCTTCATGCCTACCCCAAAGTCTTGGATCTTCTTTTTAAGACAAACATTAAGGACTTGGACTGTAGCTTTTCCCATGCTGTAGCTTTCACGCTGATCCTCCCAAACCATGTTTCTTCTGCTGAATATAAAATGAGGTCGCCTGTTACATAATTTCAATTAAATTTTTATTTATATTTAAAAGAAAATAAAAATTTATCTCAATACCTTTATTGTACATGGAACTTTTAAAACATAAGAAAAAATAAAAGTATGGATTGTTATGATGTTTTTAAGCTGGCATATTTCATTTGTCTACGTAAGACCTTATTGGGAACAGAAAAAGACTTTTCTGAATAAAACTCCAAAAAGAAGACACTCTGAGACATCACGTGGTAACAGTGATTACTGTCTGTCATGGATTTGTGTCAAGATCTAAGTTGATCTTGATTGTAGAAATTCATTGTTTTAGGTTGTTGAGTGTTTGAGATAAACTTTATAGAAGAGAGATAGAAAGGGGCTTGTTTTCTCTAAGGAACATAATATAAATTTTATGGCTTGACTATAAATTATTCAGCATTTAATAAGCTCAGACTATGGTCAGTGGTGTGGATAGGAGGCCGATTTCTTGCTATTGAGAACTTCAAGTCTACTAATGCATATGCGATGCAATCAAGAAGAGACCCACATGCTTCTGTCTGGAGCACAGGACAGAAATCTCAAGGTCCAAATCAGGAGCAGAAGGAGAGAGAGCACGAGCAAGGAACTCAGGACCGCGAGGGGTGCACCCACACACGGAGACAATGGGGATGTCCTACCGGGAACTCACCAAGGCCAGCTGGCCTGGGTCTGAAAAAGCATGGGATAAAACCAGACTAGCTGAACATAGCAGACAATGAGGACTACTGAGAACTCAAGAACAATGGCAATGGGTTTTTGATTCTACTGCACGTACTGGCTTTGGGGGAGCCTAGGCAGTTTGGATGCTCACCTTACTAGACCTAGATAGACGTGGGCAGTCCTTGGGCTTCCCACAGGTCAGGGAACCCTGATTGCTCTTCAAGCTGATGAGGGACTTGATTGGGGGAGGGGGAGGGAAAGGGGAGGCGGTGGTGGGGAGGAGGCAGAAATCCTTAATAAATAAATAAATTTAAAAAACCAAAAAAAGAAACCATGCAAATAATAAGTAGAGGGTCAGGCTTTGGGGGGAGCCAGGGAGGATGAGTGCTTACCCAGTGGCTTGGGGTTAAGTTTGCTTGGTTTGGAGCTTCTGAACTTTGAACTAAAGGTCAGCCTTAGCTTTCTGGAACTTGAGCTTGATGACTGCAGGACTTGGAAGTGGCTGGCCTCCTGAAATTGTGTGAGTCATTCCCTTATTATGAGGAGATGTGTTCTGTTTCTCTCGAAAACATGGTCTAATTTGAGGATCTTTGTCTTTCAATAATCAATGCCCGAAGAGTATTTTTAGCACATCTCTCCAGAAATTGAGAACTGAAACTTGTTGGGCACAAGAGAATCTGTGCTTGTGAACAGGTGCCGGTGCTGGTATGGACTGAACCTTCCAGGTTGTATAATGGCGTCCACAAAGTCTGAAGTGATACTTCCCTGCGTCTCCAGCTTTTAAGGGCTAGAGGATGTAGTCGTTCCCCCACACTGTGAGCCCATGTCTGGCGTCAGGCAAGATCTCAGGTTCCATTAAGTGCTGCTGCTTAGACTCCACTTCCCAGCCATCTGGAGGTGGTTTGGAGCTGTTCAAAAGGTTCCCTCTGCCTGGTTTTGACAGGCATTCCCCTCACTTCTCCTGACCCTCTGAGGTCACAAACTGTCCACACTCTGGCCCTGGGCCTCTCCTTACATTCTGAACTTCCCTTGAAGCATGTCACCCAAAACCTCATGAAGCACAATACTGTGGTTTGAATATTTGCGTTCCCTGGAAATTTCAGGTTGAAACTTAATGCAACGGTATTAAGACATAGAGCTTTTAAGAACTAATTTTGTCATGAGAACTCCTCTTATAAAAGGCCTGGAAAGAACTAGAAAAGCACATTTTTGCCTCCTGTTCTTTCCACTCTTACGAGGACCTAGTGTCTGTCCCTTCCAAAAGATGTAGCCCTTTTATCTTGCTCTTTGCAGAGAAAGCAGCCTTCTCCAAGCACCAGTTTTGCTGGTACCTTCTTCGCTCTGGACTTCCCGTACCTGTGAGAAATACATTTCTATTTATAAGGTACCACTCTGTGATATTTTGTGATGAGCACAAATGGATGAAGGCAGGAATGATGCAGAGGTGGACAGCCCCTTTTCTCCCACTCACCCAAACTGCCAACCGACCAGGCTGCTTGCATCTTTACAACTGAACTCTTAACAGGAGACAGACGTCTACCAGGGAGCAATCTGGGCTCCTCGGGACCTCAAGTGTCCTCACTGGATACCAGTGACTCTGCTTCTAGTTATACAGTGTCCCAGAAGGGTGCAACCCCCAACACAGGATTTCCACACTAATCAAGGAGTACAACCACTAGTGGAGAAATCGTTCGTTACAGGAGACATGAAGCCAACGACAAAAACTAGGTTCAGAAGCCTGATTGGTAGAGCCCTCTTTACAAAACAGAGTAAGCACTACTCAAAGTTACAAACTGAATTAGCTATGAATGTGAATATTCATTCAGACTGAGAAAAAAAAAACTAAAAAAGGTGCATAGTTTTCAAAGATGGCAAATACCATATACACCACAAAACCTGGGAAAATACCTTTTTAAAATAACTAATTGCCTGATATAACTCCATAACAGATATCCCCCACACTCCCAGCTGAGCTTTCTTTGATGTAAGAAACTTTTTACAAAAGAAGGGAAGGGTCTTTTTCCTAACATGACTGACTAAAACTTATTTTTTTTCAGGACTCGATTGTTTAAGCAATTTTATTTTATCTTTATACTTGCTATTGGTAGTACTGCAATTCTTTTTGAGAACTAAAAAGCCCATACAGACGGTATTGCAAGTTGGAGCTATATGAAGATAACCCTGCTCAGTGCGGAGGAGAGTGTTCCACCCTGCTGGGGCCTGGCTAAGGGCCTTTGCCAGTGAGGAGATTAATCTTTGACAGTATGGTTGCAAATCACTCCATAGATTATCTGTCCCCAGACACCTGCTCTCTGGATTCCTCAATTGTTCCTTATTTGTAGTCTGTGTTTCTTAGTTTGATGTCACTTGTCCATGAAGACCCTTCCCGAGTTATCCTCAAGAACAAAGGAGGTGCCCTCCTCTGCCGTCCAGTAACACCCTTGGCTGCCCTCTATGTATTTCATGCTACTCTGCCCGACTGGGTCTATCTAGTGGCCTCATGTCTGGGCTAGAAATGCCAGGAGAGACAAAGGCTGAACATCCTTTATCAGGGTATCTCCTGGCCTTGCATCTTGCCTTGGGCGACTCAGGCAGCAATGACATCCTGTTCCAAACAAGGTGGTTTGGGTAACGCTTATGTCTCACTCTTTTCGAGGCTGGAAATGTAAGATAAGAGTGTGACCTCAAGCCGGGCAGTGGTGGCGCACGCCTTTAATCCCAGCACTCGGGAGGCAGAGGCAGGCGGATCTCTGTGAGTTCGAGACCAGCCTGGTCTACA
>NC_022029.1:18156724-18205929 GCF_000317375.1 Microtus ochrogaster
AAAATAAAATAAAATAAAATAAAATAAAATAAAATAAAATAAAAAAGAGTGTGACCTCAAGTGGCTTCCAGGGAGGGCCTTCTTTTTTCTAATAGATGACCAATGGGTCCTTTTGTGCCACATGGCCTTTTCATGTGTGTAGGGGGGCAGGGGATGTCTTGTATGTGTTTCTGTGTACATATGTGTGTTTATTTCTTGTACATGTGTGTCTATATGTGTATCAAGACCCAAGTATCCTCTTTCTTTTATATCCTATTACAGCAACACCAAATGGACTGAGAGTAAATCTCCCTTTCAAATGTCTAACATTTGAGGTTTGGGTTTCCCAGTGGATTTAGGGATGGCATAATTCAGTCTAAAGTACAGGGTATCTGAGATTCATCCTACTTGTTAACTGTAATTGGATAAGAATAAGCAAGTGTCCCGATTGTACCTAGAGTTTAGCCATCCCATTGGCCTTCCTTTGTACTCGGGCCTCCTGGACACATACTTTGCACTGACTACTTATTTAATTCAAACTTGACTTCCGTCTTTGTAGTTCATTCTTCCCAAATCTCTTTCTGTTTTGGCAACATCGCCCCCACCTTCTAGCACCACTGCCTCTTGAAGGCTGGCGGGACAGGGAATATTATCCCTAAGTCTTTCTTTCTGACATGAGCCTTGCTGTTAGATGCTTCCCAGTACGCACAGTATTTTCACATGGGTGCCATTTGATCTCCCCCTACAAAGCCGGCATGCAGCATGGCCCCAGCTATTGTGTACAGTATCATAATAGTGGGAGGGATGGGAGTGAGAGGAGAAGAAAGGGGAGAAGGAAAAGAAAAGAAAGGAGAAAAATTCAGAGCGGGAATGACTTAGCCAATGTCATAAAGGAAACTGATTAAACTACATGAACTTTTCAAGTCCCAAAGGGGGATTTTTCACACTTACCTGTCCCTTCAAGACAAGACAATGGAGTGCTACCATGGGCACTTTACAATCTAGTCATTATCAACTTGACTGGATTTGGAATCACCTAGGAGACGTGTCTCTGGGCTTGTCTGTGCGGCTATTACCACTGAGGTTTCACTAAATCACCCTGAATGGGCACTATCCCATGAACTAGGTTCCCAAACTGAACAAAAGGGCAAAGAATAAGGCAAGCTGAGTACTGACATTGACCTCACCGCTTCCTGATGCAATCATCTGCCTGGTGCTTCTGCTCCCATCCATAGATTCATTCTCACCCACACGCCTTCCCTACCATGAGGGCCTGCACCCTTGAGCTGAGTCCAAATACACGCATCCTCCCTTAAGTTGCTTTCATTAGGTATTTTGTTAGAGCAGCAAGGAAAGCAACAGATGCACACATCATTCATTTTCAGAACATCAAGACAGAGGCTTAAAAACTGAAATGGCCGATGAAACATTTTAGGGGAGGTAGGATTAGTTGCGGCTTGAGGTTTAGACAGGATTTGAATTTAGACAGGACTTTAGACAAGACACATTCTGGAGACAACAGGGAGTATCAAGTCATTGAGGGATGCTGGAATGCACAGTGAGTATACATTGTCTGCACCCAAACCTTGCCCTTTCCCCATAGAGGGACTCACAAGCATGTCAAATTATCAAACTACCACCAGCAAAACATGTACTTGTGAGTGACAGATGCTAAAGCTGTATGCATCTTGCCTTTGCCCCCCAGACGGCAAATCCATGGTGCAACACATTCTAGCTATTTTGGGGTGCACTCATAAGTAATGTGATGGGCAGATTGCTTGTTCCATGTCAGGGCCTGCCCACATTCACCATTCGCGAAGGAAGATGGAGGCACACAATCCACAGGAACGGAACATCTGAGGCTCCCAGTGGAGCTTAGAATTACCTTGATGTCCAGGAGCATCCCTATCCCTCTGGGAAATCCTTCTAAACCCCTTCTTCCCTGGTTTCCTAGTACAAAGCCTAATAAATTGGAACACTCTGGCTGAAACTTAGTGCCCGGCCTCATAATGGAGTGATTACATGTGTTTTGTGTGTCAGAGGCCTGACAGAAAGATTATACAGCACAGTGAAGCAATCTTTGGGGTTTTGGCAGGGGAAGAAGGAGATAAATATGTGTCCAGGGGAGAGAAATATGGCAGCTCGTGGAATGTCACTCAGTCATTCAGCAAAAATGTATTAAGTTTAGGTCAACAAACATTTATCAAGGGCCTCCCATGTGACAGGCACTGTGCTCCGCACAGTGAGTACTGAGGCACATGAGACACGTCATTTATCCTTGATGCTTAGGGAGATGCTTGCTAGAAAGGATGGGCACATAAGGGATGGTTTCAACATAATCTGGTAGGGTTTGTGATACAATACATAAAGACACGTGGCTGAGCCTGGTGTCTCAGTGGGGGCTTAAGAAGGATGAAGTAGAGGAACACCTAGGATAAAGGGGAAGAAGCAAACTTTAAGACGGGAAGACAAAGTAAAGAAGAAGGAAATGTTCTGGTTTGCGTGAGCTCAGGGGGTAGGGAAGGGAAGAGGAGGGCATGCAGCTTGGTGCAGCTTGGATTGCTTGAGTGAAAAAATAACATTTTGAGAGGTGTTCAAAGAGCAACTATAGACAGTTCTACAAAGGACCCTGTCCAATGGCCAAATGACCAAGTTGAGGATGCCTTCCAAGTGACTGTAATATAGAATCTTCTCATGAAGATTCTAGGACCAGTCACTAAGTGACAAGTGACAAAATAAATTGGGAAATACACAGCATGGGCTGGTGGTGAGAGGAGTGAAAGCCAGTTTGTGATGGAGTAAAGTGAAACTGGAGCAGAAGAGGGAACTGTGTGGGAAACTAGGAAAGACACGGAATATTGTATCAGGTCAAGAGAACTCCTTAACTATGGATCAATCAGGGAATCAACTCTAGTCATGTTCATATTGCACAGGAACTAAGGCCACATTAAAAAATATTTTAAAAAATTATAAAATGTTCAAAAAAACTAGAGTCTTCCTCCACTAAGTATTCTATATTGGAGACATATTTCCCTTAGAGGTTTGCTGGGACAGGAACACAAAGAGAGCAGTCATGCAGTGACTGATTGCAAAATTACAAGAAAGGTGTGATAGGTGATGTTGTTCATGTAAGCCCAGCATCAAGCTGTAGTCAAACAGCTCTCCTTAAAAAAAAAAGAAAGAAAGAAAAGAAAAGAAGGAAAGAAAGAAAAAGGCAAGGAGAGAAGGCAAATGTAGTGCTGGAGTCAAGGAGAAACTCTAGGAACCTACAGCAAGAAGCCTGGCTGCTCACATGTCAGTGTTACCTGTGGCACATTCACAGTAGCTAAGGGTGGCTACTACCTAGGGGTCCAACAACAGAGAATGGAGACAGAAAACATGGCTGCCCGCACAATGGAAAACTCCCCAGCTGTAAATAAGAATGAAATCATGCGACTTAATTGCATTAAGTGAATTAAGCCAGTGTCAGTACGACAAACATTGTATGTGTTCTCTCATAGGTGGTTCCTAGATTTATATACACATATAAAGTCATATATTTATGTAATATCAAATATATGATATGAAAGTAGAAATGAAAATGTCTGGGGAGACCAAGAAGATGAAAGGAATAGCAGGGAGAATGGGAAAGGAAGAGGAGTATGGGGGATGTGCTCAGTGTGTATGGAAATCCAGTGCCCATTGACAATGGATAAATTCAGTGAAAACTAAAATTTTAAAAAAGAAGGCAATACAATTGTACATATGTATGAAACAGTGAGATCCATTATGCTGTTTGCTAATTTGAAAGTTAAAGTACATAAAAGAAGCCTACTTCATGCGGGCGCTTAAAGACCTTCCCCTGTAGCCTATTGGTGGAGAACAATATACCCAAAATGACCTTACATTTGGTCATCAGAAACAGGACAGTTTTATCTGGGACAAATGCTAAACCCGACAAGATGCCAGGAAAACAAGGGTGAGTGAGGGCAATCTCAACACACTGGGACATACAGTTCCTGTGACAACCAGGATCTTGCCAGGAAAACAAGCCACACTGGGCAACTCAACAGAGAGAAACTGATATATAAAGTGGCTTGAATAAATGACAGAGTCATAGCACTGGGTGGGGTGGGGGCACCAATGTCCGAGGGAAGAAATAAGGCATGGGTTGGTGTTCTGGAACCTAGAAACTCAGAAGGTAGACACTACAGAAAAAGTTAGACCGAGCCTTTGTAGAGCAGATGCCTTTAGAACTCAGAGGAATACATCTATGGTGTAGGGACTCCGCTGTCTGGGACAAGACATTGCCTACTTACTGGCAGTGGTATAATGGGGCAAAGGAAGACGTTTGCAGACTGGACCTTGCTGGTCAAGGCCTGTCGCTCAAGCTCGTGGACAGAAACATGAGCAAACTGCCTTCTAGACTCAGCCCTATGCCCTTTACTGCAAGCCTTACAGTTTCCAGGCCTCCTCTCATCAGAGGGCAGAACTGAGCAGCCTTGTTTTTTTTTTTAAATAAATATCCTAGTCTTATGGCATCCATCTTGAAAACAGTCCCGAATTTAAGGAGGGATTGCCACCACCCAAGACTGCTTGGTTAAAGAGGTGAAGAAACTGACATCAGAAAAAGCAGCTAATCTCTTTAGTTCAGAAGCTACAAATGCTGGCTCATCCATCACAACCAAACTATAGAACATGTGCATTCACCATTTTTAAGATGGGAACGTGGCTGGTTCAAGTGGTTAAGCAGTTTGTCCGAGACCAAGCAGCAGAAAACAAAGTCAGGACCGGAAACTGTCTTATACTGCCTTGAAGCCCAGTGTTTTCCACCGCTTGTTGGTTTATAGAAAGAGTATTGTGGCTGGGCTCACCATGGAGGCTTAGGGTCAGTGACCTCTGCTCAGCAGTGGCCTCTTGAGCTGAACACTGAGATGCAGGAGGATGTCCATCCTGTTTCTGTGCAGCCAGACTCAACACTTAAAAATTTATTCCTGCTGGAAATGGCTTCTCTTCTTTGGGAAGAAACCAGGCTTAGTCTGAACGAGCTTGACATCTCCTGAAGGAAGCGTCATGCTATAGCCACCCACAGCTCTGTTCGTGTTGTGTGAAGGGTGGGTTTGTGTCTTTTTGTTCTTCTGTGACTTTGGGGGGGTCTCATAAAGTCAACCTTTCTCAACAGGATGACATTCTCGAATAACAGGCTATTCAGCCATTTCACCAAAAATTGCAAAGGCAAGAGTTACTTTTTTTGGCTGAATCAAGTCTCTGGATTTAGTTGAAGATGGAAGCAAATTGTGCTTGTATTTTCTGGAAATGCTGACACTGAGATAGGACCTTAGCGAGGAATTCATCATGGCCCAAGGGAGTTGAGAAGATAAATGCTACCAGGCGGCTGCAAGTTGAGCAAAACTCAAAAACAATACGATGTCAACTTGAGATCATAGAAGGCCGTGGCGAGTGTGACAGAACGCAAGGGCAGCGACTTGGTATCCAGACCAACGAGGATGTGGGTAATGGGCGGTGGCACCACAAATGCTTTGAACGAAGCCTGAGCAGAAGAAGTTGGCTCTCCTTGGCCTGCATCCCTAGCTCATCACCAAGGAAGAAGCAAGCTCAGCCATGGGGTTGGCAGCATGCCCTCCCCAAAACCCTGGTTCCAGACTTCACAAGGTCTCCCAAGAAGCTTGGGAGGGCCAGGTATGGGTTTCTTCTGCCATGTCAGTGTTCTGAAACAGACAGCTCGGGGGCCCTTTTCGAAAGTGACTTGGCTGGAGCCACACTCTTGCCAGCATGGCAGCTGTTACCACTTACACCAGGAACATCTGGCCTGAAGATTGCAGTAAAAGTGACACTTGTCTACAGAAAAAAAATGTTGAAGTATACATTTTGGACATGAAGAAATAAGTAATGACATTTAATGTTTTCATAAAGCTGCTACAGCGAAGAGCAATCACCCAACCCCCAGGCCCCCGCATCTAGGCATCGGTACATCCCTGCATGCAGCCTAGAGGGTGGTGAAGGGCCCCTCACCAGAAGCATCATTGCAGAATGTAGGCCTCGTCCTCTACAAACAGAGTAAACAGAGGCTGTTGATGAGCCCCATCCCCTTCCAGATCTAAATCACAAAACTGGCGAGTGTGTCTGTGAATACAAAGACTACTCGCTCACTGCTGGGAAAGTTGGTCCCAAGTTGCAGCCTGGTTTCTGGCTAAGTCATATTTCAGGCATCAAAATTCTTATCTTTGAAATGGGAATGGTAAGATGTTAAGTCTAAGGTGCCTCCAACATTTTATATACAGGGTGTTTTAATAGCGAGAATTCCATCTTTTCTATGGTTAAACATGATTCTTTCCAGATATTCCTCTTAAAATGCACAACCCCTAGATGTAGTGATGATGTTGCTACTGCCCCTAAACTCCAAATAAGAGATAGAGAGAGGACCAGAGAGAACCATCTGAATACACTGGGCTCTCAGATAAGGAGATATGCACAGAAAAAGGAGAAACAATACCTTCTGGACACTACCCAGACCACAATGCCCTCAGGTGCTTTCCATAGCCGGGTTCCTGTACTCTGCCTCAACCTAGGAATCTTCTGCATTTGATTGTAAAAAAAAAAAAAAAATAAGATTGAAGAGATGGAATATACTTGTTATAATTGACTTCCTTTTTGTTGATGAAGCATCAACTGGCAATGATATAATAAACACAGGGGACTTAATAGAGATCTGGAGATCCAAGACACAGCACACTTCCAAACCTTGTGAAAATCAAGGGTTCAGTTATTGCAGAATTTTAACGCTGTTAATTAGCAATACCTCTTGAATTTAAAAATGGTACTGTGCCAAGATTATATGAAAAAGACAACCTTAACAGCACATGAGTATCATCAGTGTCTTGTATGTGGCTCTCATTAAATATCTATGAGCTGGTATTTCTCCTGTTTGGAGGTGGGAGAGTGAGCAGGTCCCATTGCTACCCTGTTACCATCAGGCTGAGGCTCATCTCTGGCTCATACTTTCAGAAGTCCAAGTTCGGAAGCCTACGCTTTCCCATGTACAAACTGCTTGTCTTTTTCCATGACTCTGATTTCCAGGTCCCAAGGATGGGCAAGGCCACTTGGGAGAAAGCCAGTGAGGCTGACGGCCAGCTAGCATTGATTGACTGTCAGGCCAAAGCAGACAACATCCTCGGGATTTGTGATTCTATAAGCACCTTCATCTTGTGGGCTTTCTAAGCTTTAGTGTTTTGTTTGTTTCTCCTTCTTCTAGTCTAGAATGGAGATTAAAACAAGGCTAATGCCTGGGGACAGGGATCAGAATGGTGTGTTACAGATATCCATGTGATGACCTATGGGTACAATTGTTTTATTAAAATTCAGTTTCCAGGAAAGTAGGCCAAGGACAGGGTCTATGCTTATGCATTGCCACAATGCTGCCTGGTAACACCGATGTTCCTAACAGACCACTAAGAATCCAGAGTGCTGCCATTAGGAACTGGTTTGAGTCCTAACTGCAGGCTTCCCAAGCTATGTAACTTCAGGACAAGCTGTGTTTCATCTCTATGTTGTTCTCTGCTCAGATCTAAATAGAAACAACCACCGTGCTGGACTTCTTTGTTTGCTAAGAGAATGCACCCAGTTCATGTAGGTGTGTAGCACCTCCCCAACTCCAGAGAAGGGCATGAAACTCCATGAAAGCCCTATGTCTGGTTGCTGCTCTCTGGTTCCTCATTCTACTTCTAGAACTCCATTTAACAGTTTGAACCCAGCCACCATCACAGCCATAGCAGGGGCCCTGGTTCTCACTTCTTTGTCTATAAGAAGGGGGTCCCAGAAGGGTGACGTCTGTTACAGGCAATGCACACACATGTACACAAGAAACCTGGTTGCATCAGTGACCTTGGCTCTTTTGATGACCAAAGTAACTCAGCTGGTCTTAGGGGTTGGACTGACGGGCACTTTCTGTTACACTGGGGTTCCTGGACAGCTCCACCCTGAGGCCATCCTTATAAATGGTTTCATAAATAGTGCATGTGTGTGTGTGTGTGTGTGTGTGTGTGTGTGTGTGTGTGTGTTGTTATCTATGTACAGGAAATGTAACTAAAATAAAAAGTGGCCAACAATTTATACCACTTCTAGAATTATAGACAGGGAAGCTGAGATTTGACCAAAACAAATTTGAGATGTACTGTTAAAATAAATGAATAAAAAAAATTAAAACAAACAAATCTGTTGGTTGTTGCCTAATGTCCTGACCCCCGCTAACGAGAGAACAATTGGCTAGCCTAGTGTTTCCTTTTTGTTGTCTAGACTGCCTCTGTGTAGAGTGGAGAACTCTCTGCCTAAGAGAAGTTTAATGTGTGCAGCATGAATGAACACACCTAGGGCTCCCCATTCAGCCGGCTGAAAATTCCTCCATGCAGCTTCTGATAACACAGAGCAAGCTGCCATGTAAGGGGGAGGTTATCCCTTGGATTGTTTTAGAGACGTCTTGATCTCAACTTTCCTTGCAGTCTGGTCTACAAGCATGTATCTTTCCTCTGAACACCGTAGGCACCGATGTTCACTGCTAGTCTCCTGCTTTTCTGAATTTCCAAGGGACCTGCCCCACTCCCAAGAAACTACTTTTCCTTTTTGAACTGAGGTGGCTATTTCTCTAAGAGCCAGGATGAATCATACACGTAGATAAACCCTATGCGTTGGTCACCACAGAGCCCTCTATATGATGTGGTTAGAAACAAACCTGTGTATCCCGCCTCCAAATAACAGTCTGTTCTACTTGTAGGCAGTGGAGTTTTGGAGGTTAGGAACTCAAAGAGCTTTTCATGAATGTCATGTTGAACCTCTTTCTTTTTATAAAGATGAGAAGTATAAGGTGTTATTCAAGAACCTTGTTTTTGAATCTCATTGATTGTTCAGTCCTGGGGATTGTCTTTAGGAAAACCTGTGTGCCTGCAGGGATGCGGAGGGCACTTCCCAGGGACATCAGCGCCAGATGGTGGGCAGAGCTGTGGTTGGCAGTTATTCTCCAAGTGTGTGTTAGCTAAAGACTTCTGCAAGAATCACTTGTGATTCTTTGAAAAGAGGCACAGACCCCAGGGCCCACTGCGGGTTCCCTAAATCATAAATGCTGAAGATGAGGCCTGGGGACTTCATTTTGAGAAACTCTGAGAGATTTAGCATCGTGAGATGTTGTCAAGTGCCTTCATAAGCCCAGATTAACTCTTGGTTATCATCCCAAGTTGAGCTACCTCACCGAACCGCTCTTGAGCTGAGCTGATGGGCGTTAGACTATCACTCCTTAATCTTAGCTCATGCCTTTGGTGCCAGGTTACCTAAGGCTGGCATATCCTGTGTTAAGCATCTTGTGCTGCTGACACCCCAAACTTTGAGTCACTTACATACATACATACATACATACATACATCATGAGCTCCTCTGTCATCCATACTAGCCAGGTCGTCTTTTACATTTACCCCTGGCTATCAGAAAGTTAAGATGAACATCTCTTACCACAATACATGGTTGTTTCCCTTTAAGTCAATCTCCTAAACTATGTGTTATAGACTGAATAGCTAGTAAATAAAAAATATGAACCCAGTAACTCTTTTAATCTATCATACACTGGTAACAATGTTTAGTTTTAAAGTTTTTGAATCTTCATTTCCTTGTTGTTGATCTATCACATGCAAGCTAGTTCTTAAAAAACAACAAAAGAGAACAGTGTATCCTTTAAGATTACAAGTATCACGTGATACTATGTTATCTTTCTTACATTTTGTATTTGCTCAAAGTGTTTCAGCAATGTTTTAGCGGAAAGATTCTCTTTAGGATACTGGATTCATTATTAGCAAATTGATTTTCCTGGGATCACCTGGGGAAACAGGGCAATGTTTGAAGTGGATGTTCTGTTACCGGTTTAGACTGTGGAACAAGGTTGGTCTTTGTGAACGGTTAATATAAAGAGCTGTGATTTCTAGTTCTGTGCAGATAGATGGTTCACTGGGCTGTGATGTGACATACATAAACCATAAACATCTCCTTATCTGATCTCACAGAAATCTCAAAGGTCATTTTTCTAGAAGAGTGGTTCCTCTCAGTTTGTCCTTCCATCCTGGGTTAACCCTTTGTTCAATGTTCTAAATTCCAATCCCATGCTCACGTCTACCCAAAGTTGGTATTCAAGTTCAAGTCTCTCTTAGTGGGGGAACACCATGTAGAAAAAACTGCACTCAGAAGGCGGATTTCCAAGCTCTAGGGTGCAGCATGGCCTCTAGAAGCCCCCTGACATAAGCAGTAAGGCAGAGGCATCTGCTTCCCTTCCACGGGTAGGTAATATCACTGAACCACCAAGACAAAGCACTCTGTGGGTTTGAGTTACTGAGGCATGAGTTGTGCACATAATATTTTCCTTGCCCGTCTAGCTGGGTTCCACTCTCTTGGTACCCTTTACTGAAAGTTCAAGATGAGAAAGAAATTGCCAGAGTCTACTCCTTAGAGGGGCAAAGGAAGTGATAGATACCAGGAAGGATGCTATCTAACCTGTCTAAAGCAGAGCAGAGTATGCATCTTTCCCTTGCTAGAAGCTTGTCCATCCCTGTGTGTGTGTGTGTGTGTGTGTGTGTGTGTGTGTGTGTGTCTCAATAATTTGCTCTAAGGAATAGGGTACCAGAGAACCAGAAGAATGTAAATGAACTTTTTCCCCCCAGGGACTTTGTCTATGCACAGCGACTTGAAGCAAATTAAATCTAAATCTTGGTGCTCTGTCTGATTTCAACTCTGAACTTCCAGGAGTACAGGTAAAGACCTGTTTTAAGGCCATGGACAGAGTCGAAAGAGATAACTGTTACTACTATGTTCTCTTAGACTTTTTTTCCCCGGTATGGGGACTGTTCAGAGGTGTGCTTTAAAATGAAGAATGTTAAGGTTTCTGTCTGGGGTCTCTATCCAGAGAGCCTGAGCATTGATACCAAGGAAAAGAGAGGGTCCAGCTAGAACACACCGGGAAAACTCAACGATGGAAAGGAACCAGCAAATGGTACAGGGCAGGGGAAGGAACAGGGAGTTTCGAGAATTTAGAGAGAAATTATTCACAGAAACAGATTCTTTCCAGTTCCTATGCTTCCTCCCAAAGTCAGATACGGATTTGTGGGGATTCTGTGCTCCAGTGGGTGCTGAGCCACCCCGAGAAAAGGAGAGAAAACCTCATCTCAGGGCACCCTGGAGGGAGGCACAGCCCAGTTCAGTTCTGAGAACCCCTCCCACCCCCATCTTGGTTCATCTTGGGTCCCAAGATGAGAGGGTGTTGGTGGCAAACAATTGCCAAGGATTTCAGATTATTTAAAAAATTAAAATCAGAAATGTCTGGTTTGAAGCCGGGAAACAAAACCTTCACAGGGCATGTATGTGCTGGGGGAGGCGAGACTGCTCCCTCAGCTCTCTTCCAGAAGAGTAAAAGTTCGCTTGATTTTAAAGGAAAAACGGCAAATTTGGTGAGTTAAAAAAGGAAAATAAAAAAGAAAACCTTTGAGTCCATTACATTTAAAAACGGATAGCTGGATTCCTGGCTAAAGAAAAGGAACCTCAAGATGTGGCTTCCTCGACAGCAGGGGGCGCGTTTTCTTCAGGATTGCGTCCGGGGAACTTTGTTAAAAACTTCGCAGCCAGACGTGTTCAGAGGCCCCATCCGGAAATCGCTGTGCAGATAACAGCCCTCCAGTGTCTGGAAATGTTTAATTACCTGGAGTGCTCCATCCTCCAGCGTCCCTGGCCGGTCCGGCACGCAGGGCAGCGGGTGTGGTAGGTGATTGTAATCCAGAATTCCGTCCCAAACTCACGTAACTCCACTGCAGCAACTCTTCTGCACGCTCTATTGCTTTATTAGACACCGGGTCTTTTCTGAGACACCCACTTACCACCTTAGAGGAAAGAAAATTTCAATACCGTCAGAGCACAGCTGGTTGTGTGTCAAAAACAAGGCTAACCCTTTAGATTTGTTTTATAAAAAAACAAAACTCCAACTCCTTCCCAACCTCTTCTGTGCCCTCCGAAAAGTATTTTGTACAAGTCATTATCATTTCATTTTACCGAAGAGGACGACCAGAGTTCGAGCAACCCCACGTGCATAGTGTTGTTTCCCACGTATCCTTCAAACAGAAACCAAGACAAAGGTGGATACCCACGTGGGTGTCTTGCTATGTCTATTACCAGCTAGAAGATGCTAAGACTTTCACAAAGAACTTAGGACGCGGGAAATGCCTGGGAAAATGGTGCTCACTTTCCCTTTCAGTTTGTTACTTGTCTGTCGCTGTCACAACAATAAACATTCGCTGTAGCATCCATGGGTTTCTAGTCTCAGAACCCTAGCTGGGCTTGCACACTTTCAGAAGCCTTAAGGTCGCAAATGTGTACATAAGCCATGCTACCTTCCTCCGGAGTTTAACCCCACCTCTTCCGAGCTGGATTTCGACCTGATTGACTATAATGGTTCCAGAGGAACTATTAGGCCGTTACAATTCATCATCTAAATGAATACAGAGGGAAATCTAAATCTCCTCGCTATTTGAAGGCTCCGTTCGTGCATACAGGGAGGGGTTAATGAGAAGACTCCCCCAGCCCTCTCACATCCACAATATAGTTCCAGGAAGGTTTGCTGTTCAGTAAATTCTACTTGGCCATAGATTGAAGTCGCTTCATGATCCTGGGCAGCGTGGAGAGGCACGGTTCATGATTAAAAACGAAACAAAGCAAAAAAACCAAAAACAAGGGGAGACCACCCAAACCAATTTTAACTCCAAGACAGGCTGTATCTTGTTCTTTCCTGATAAGCTGAAAGGGGTTGGGGTTAGGACGAGAGGACTAGTGGAGGTCAATACCATCCCAGGTAAGTCTTGGGGTGGGGGTGAGGGGCAGCCAGGACTCATAGCAGAGGCTGCACCTCTGTCCCCGGTGTGGTCAAAGTTCCAGAGGAGTCTCCTGAAGGGCTGGGACTCGCGCTCCTGCCGGATTCTATAGGGACCAGGATGCCCAAGGCAGCACGCGGTGGGGGGTGAGGGGTGGGGGCGCAGAGCTAAAACTCTTATTTCTGCAGTGGGGACCCTTTCCGGAGTGACCAAAGCCAACAGAATCTGGGACTTCTCCGAGCGTCCGCCCTGGAGTCAGGCAGCAGGAGGTGACCAAAAGAGAAGCAGAGAGGGAGTGGTGAAGCCTCTGAATCTGCTCACAGGCTGCAGACCTCAGACTCTTTGCGAGCCTAAGCTACTGTCTCGTCAGTGGAAGCTCCCTCCTCAGAGGGGCGGAGTCCTTGGACCCCAGGGATGAGGCATGGGTAGGCTAGGAGTTTCCTCCCCTTCACTGGTGACTCTTAGATTGGTGGGACCAACAGGACCTCTGGGTACAGACCATCTATGGCATATAAGGAGTTTGAAATGTGCGATTCTGGAGAATTCTAAACGAATGCAACTCCTTCAAAAAGTGCCCCAGTCTTCCCAGGTATTCTGGGCCCTGCCCTCCACCCTCTCCTTCAAGTCCGGCTTAGTCGGGCCAACTTTTCTTAAAACAGATAGGGGGAAGGATTCCACCATTGTTCCCTTTTGCACGGGGAATGGAGAGGACCGTGTCTTCCAGGGTTTCTTCCCGGGGTCCCACCCAGAAGAAAACAGGACCCTGGATGGCCTCCAGGACATCGGGCAGCCACACTTTGGGGGGTTATTCTCCAAGGGACTCACAGTGGGCTGGAGCACTAACCAGCCTCTAGGGTATCTTGAATTTCGTTGTTTCCTAGTATTCTGAGGCTGTGGCTCACTCAGGAAGCAGTCCCTTAGCAGCCAGGGATCTAAAGCCCATTGAGGTGACCTCAGTACCCAGCCACACACTCGTGTGCAGTCCTGTCCTCCCTTGTTAAAGAGCTCCCTGAAAAGATCTGAGAGCCAAAGCCTGTGGTCCCAACCTTACCTCCCCACCCCTCTTCAGTCCTTTCCCTTCTAGCGGTTGCTGAGAGGCTAGATCAGTCTTTCCAGATAACTCGGTAAAGCGGCATGAAACAACCCACTTGCACCATCTTTGCCTTAGGACCTTAGGTGAGCACTGTCTCACCAATGTACGTAACCCACTGACCCCCATGTCCCCCTTCTCCCCCCACTCAGTGGAGGAGCTGACAGGGGCCTTTAGGCATCTGTAGGTCTCTGGAAATCCTAAGACATAATGACCAAGAGTCTCTTTTCTTTTCTCTCTTTCCTTCCTTCCTCCCTTTTCTAAAGAAAGACAAGAAGAAAGAAGATATAATCAGAACTGAGTGGTGTGGACCCCTCAGCTAGAGAGGGGGTGTGCAAGCCCCAGGTGGGTCTTTAGTTTAGATGTGAATTGCTCTTCGTAAGTGCATGCCAGCCAATTTGGGAAACTTTGACCCTTAGTACGGAAATTCTCTGAGCTGTGCCTACTTTGGGGACCTGAGAATGGCACCCAAAAACTTCTTTAGTCAAATTGGTAGGAAGTCTGTGAAGTCCAGGAAGGGAATGCCTGACGGGATGTTGTTTCTGTGTTGTCCTGCAGCTCTTGGAAGAGGGTGATCTCAGCTCCCCTCTGCTCCAAGAGGCAGCGCTGTGGCCAGGATCCAGCCAGTACTAACAGGTGCTAAGCTTCCAGGCACATGGGGACAATTACGTGGGTTCCCTGCTTGGACCCCAATCAGTGGGATGTAAGAATATAACCCTGCTTCTCTTGCTCTTCCCTCCACTAGCCAAAGATAGCCAGAGACTAGAAGTCAGGTTTTGTTCTAAAGTCTTGCGAAAGTCTGTTTCAGTTATGGAAGTAGTTATGTTTCAGTTTTAAAAGTAGTTATGATTCAGTTATGGTGGGTAGGGATGAAGGAGGTGTGTGGGTCATCCTCCCTGACTAGGACCTAGAGAGTGCCTGCCTGCCTGTCACTCTGGAGTCCTAATTCTGGAAGTCAGAAAGTCACGGCAGAAATCCTCACCTACTCCCCCCCCCCCCGAAGAAGCCAGGTCAGGCATTCCAGAAAGGTGGTAGGTAGAGAGAAGGGCTGACTGGGGTCAGCGATAGGTCAGTCCTCAGGATCAATAGTAAAGAGGGTAAGAAAGCTAGAATGTAGTTATTTTAGGCCCGACACCCTCTGCAAACTCAACCCAAACCAGCTCCCCACGACTCAGAGCTCTCAGCTGCCCTCCAAACTCCCACCCACCCTAAACAAGTCTGTGACTGGAGCACTAGAGCTGAATCCCGGGGTTCTGAGTTCCCAGGGTCTAGCACCACTCCTCTCCACAAGCCCTGCCGCGGCTGTTCCTGCGGAACTCCACACCCCAGGGTCTGTGGTCAGCCATAGGCACTCGGATGTTATGGCTCACTGCAGTCAGTAATCTCTGCCCTTCCGCACCAGGAACTAGCTAGCTCTGCCAGAGTCACCGCCCAGGACCCAAGCACTATTTGGTGTCAGAGCGTCGCTGCTCCACGCAGGGGTCTGTCTCCTCTGGGAGGAAAATCTAAGAAGAACAGCGACTTTGCCAGGCTACGAACTGCTTACAAGCCTAAGGTGCTGGTGTTGGGACACACCGGGCTCCTCCTGGCTTTCGTAGGCACAAACTGAGTCCTAAAGCACCACAGCAGAAATCCGAAATGCTCGGCCCTATCCCTCTCTTGTCCGGTAGGAGCTGTTTCCTCTACTGCTTGTCCTTGCGTGTCTTAAAAACACACACACACACACAAAGTGTCGAGTGGGACTGTCGGGGAGTGGACATCGGTCGGGAGAAGCAGAGGCCAAGCTAGCAAGACTGCCAAAGTCGGTTGCCCGGGTCAGCAGAACTTTGTTTCTCAGTGCGCAGGCGCAGGCAGAGTTGGGGGGCAGGGGAGGGAGGGGAGGAATCGCGAGGCAAGGGGCGGGAGGGGTAGGGGGTGGTGGATTAAAATAAGTAGGCGGCTCGGTGCTAAGGGATGAGTGAGACGTAGCTCGGCCTCTCCCGAGCAAGTTCTCACCGGCTCGGGTTCAGACCCAGAAAGAGAACCAGGAGCTAAGCTCACCAGACCCCGGCGGGCAGGACTCCGGGGCTGCTGAGCGCTCCCGCCTGTGGGGCGCTTGGAATCCCTGCGGCTAGAGGCGCGTCAGGACTCCAGTTCGCCAAGGGTGCCAGTGGGCTCCAGTGTCTCTGGTTCCTTGAGTCCGGCACAGCGAGCCTCAGAGAAGCGCTCAGTTGGGGGGACCGCGGCAGAACAAGGTAACTGCAGCCCTGGGGCGCCTGGGCTCAGTGAGGCGAAGGCGAGCAAGACTCCTGGTTCCTTGTTGTAGCCTGTGCCTCCTCCTTTCAGTGTCCCCAAAGGAAGTTCTTGCCAAAGGCAGGCTGCAGGATCTTGGTGAAAGTGAGAGCAGTTGCAGCCTAGGGTTGATGGGGATGCTCCTTCAAGGACTTCTGACTCTGCGCCCTTGTTGGCCTCTGACCTCCGTGGAAAGGTGGGGACAGAGGGGTCTGGACCATTGAAGCCAGAAGAGTTTGGCTAGGCAGAATTCTGGTAAGGTGACCACGGATTTTGTAAGGCAGTTTTCGGGCTCCCTTTAAGAAACCGGAGCAACTTCAGAGAGCACAAACTTTTTTTTCTAGGATGCCCTTTTAATTCAGACTGGCCTGCCTTAGCGGAAGAAGAAGGGAGAGGGTGTGGATGATCATAATCCAAGCCTACAGCACCCGGGACAGGTGCAATGCCCCAACCCTGTTGCGCTTAAATGCGAGTTGGTCTTTTGCGGAGTTGTTCTTCAGACAGGAAGCCCTCAATCCCCAGGACCACAAGGCTGCTGCCTGTCTGAAGCCTGCCTCACACTTGGGCGCTGTGGTTGGGATGATCTCTATTGGAGGGTTTCTGTGTGTCCTTAGGCCTGCAGCTCTTAACCTTCGATTGTCTCTGGTATGGGGAAGCTTGCTGGGGGCACAAACGAACATTGTTTTCTAACTGGAGACCAAACAGAATCATTATGGAGTTGCAGATGTCTCTAGGGTGGAGATTTTTTTTTTGGTAGTCGCCTAACCCAGGGTTAAGTGGGAAAGATGGGAACCTTAAAAGAGAGAGAAATTGAGGACGGCTGTTTGCTGAATGAATCTTACTTTCGACCAGCAGCCCTGATAAAAATAAAAATTATCCTGCGCAGCCCTTTCTCAGAAGCGCGAGCACAAATCTAAGCCGGGTGGGCTCCGGAACAGAGTTTAGCTGCAAGGGTTTCTTTGTCGCAAAACTCCAATGAATTTCATCCATGATGAAACCCGCAAGTTGGCTCTTTGAAGAGAACCACGTGCAAAGCTATCTTCCTAGTTTCAAGGCCGAGCAGGGATGAAGTGGGCTGACTGACAGGGATGGGGGAACCAACGACGACTGACAACTGGTGGGTAGATGGTCTATCCCAGGCTCTCTCCAAAGTAATTGCGGTTTCATTAAGATTGGGAAGCCCACTCCTGGGGACACAGCGGGCATCCCAGTATAGCAGAATGGCGAATGAAAGTGGATTCGTTCTATCTCGTTTGTTGGAAAAATGTAGCCAAAGTATCTGGTGCTGGTCAATCCTCTGGAGCTGGATCCCAAAGCCTGTCACCATTCAACTGGGGATTTTATGTCAAGGATGATTTTTTTTTTTTTGCGGGGAGGGGGTGCCGTTGGGCTTCTTTAGGCACAAGCTCGTGGGGTTTGTTCTGTCCTCATTAATGCAAGCAGTTAACTCGCTCACGCTCAATTAGCCCCAAATAAACCACTTTAATAGGCTGCACACTTCATTAATGCCCTGCACAAGGCTGGCGGCAGACGCGGGATTGGCGGTCCACTGCAAGAGGGACGTGAATGACTATGTCGCCCAGGGACCCCTGCTCTGAGGCTCCAATTGAGTTCACTGCAGCGAGTCGGGACACCTACTAGTGCTTCCCAAGTCTCCAGTCTTGAGTTGCCAGGCCTGAGCTCCACGTGGAGTGGATGCCGGGGCTTAGAATAGGTGGTCCCTGTCGGGTTAAGAGATGAAAAGCTCAGGTTGGAGTCTGGGAGGAGGAGTGGGGTGCGATGGAGTTGGGGAGGCCCGATGTTGATGTTTGCTCATCTTTTCTCACCGCGGAGGCATATCTGCAACTGTGTTTTTTTCTGAACTGATAGCCTGAAACCAGATCTTCCATTCGGGTCCATTTGTAGCACTGGTGTAAAGAGCCACGTTTCGAACGAAATTGTCTCCGCGGGGGAAAGAGTGGATGGCATGACCCCTGGAATCTCAAGCCTCAGAAAACTAGAGAAAGCAAACTGCTTGGTCCGCTGAGAAAAATAAATGGAGTGTTGGAGGAAATAAGATTAGGCAGATAGGCTGCAAGTACCACCCCTCCAGGATCCCAAGGCCTCTCCAGTCTTTTTTGGCTCCTCAGAGGAAGTAAGAAAAAAGTCAGGCAAAAGTTCTGCCACCATCACTCCTTGACTTCCCACAGGCCTAGCAGGAGAGGAGCCAGTGTGGACTCCCCTTTGCCCAGGCTGTCTCCTATAGAACCTAATATAGGGATCTAGTTTCCAATGCCTGGAAGGGGTGACAAATCAAACAGCATTCAACTAGCCGGAGCCCCATAGACCTTTGAAGTTGGCGGATGCCTCGCTCTCCAGTGCAAATGGGTCCCCAGCTTCCTCTTCATTCCAAAGGTACTTTGCTTTCTCCTTGTCCCAGATCTCCTCCTAGGTGGCCCCTCATTTGGCTGGCACAGGTTTTGTGAGCTGAGTAGTAGAGAAGGCTAGGGCAGGCTATCATGCTAGTAACCAGGTTGGATGACAGCAAATTTGTGCTTTCCTTATCTGTGAGGCCAAATTAATTGCAGGCAGATTTCAGCCAGTCTGCTCTAGTGTTTGGGGCACCCATCACCCCAAGCAATACATCTTTCTTTGGATCTAGCTGTACCACCCGTCACCTTTTTAGCAATCTGCTAAAGTGCCCTGGGTGATGTGTCCTCCGGTAGCCCCCCTTCGCCCAATAAAAAAGGTTCTGCACATCTCTGAACTAGCCAGGCATTTTTAGAGCCCCAGGCGGAGAAAGGAAATTGACTCCATCCTCTCTGTCTAGCCTTTAGGGCTGAGGGTGTTTAGACCTGCAGGGGTGAGTCTGAGCTCTGAAGACAAGAGGCAAAAAAGTAGATGGTACATCCCAGAGTAGAGACTGGAGAAAGAGAAAGAGAAGCATGGGGTCAAGGAAGAATCAGTAGCCAGAGGCTGGCCTTGGGAAAGGAGAAGGAAATACAAACATTCTGCTCTGAGGAAGACTTGATCCTTGCCATTGAACCCCAAGCTCAGAGGCTTCCCAAGGGTCCCTGGTGTTTGTATTTTCCCTACTCCCTCCACTTCCACTATAGAGACTCAAATTAGAAATATCTGGAGGGACAAAAGATGAAAAGTATCTCTGCAGAGCCCCCCACTTTCCACGCATACTGAGGAACTTGACCAAAGTGGCCAGAAGATGACAGCTCTGGAGCCCCTGGTCACTTTGGTATGGCAACAACCATATTCAAGAACCCTGATCTGTATTTGGAGAATAAACAGAACACAGCAGCGAAGGACTGGCATTAGTGCTCCTACCTACACACAATGACCTTGCCCAAGGTTTTCATAATATGTAAGAAGCCTGAACCCCCCAGAAAAACAGCTCCCCTAGGGGAGGACACATGAGCTCCCTCATACGGAATTGCAATTGTTTGACTGAACAAATGAACAAAACGTGGATGTCAGTACCTTTCTTGAAATGAGGGTCACCACCAAAGGTCAGGGAGTCAGTCTGCAAGCAGCTACCAAGAGGACAGAGTCCACTGGGTTCACCAATTGTATGGTACAGAGCAAATCTAGGTCCAAATGAGAGCTTGAAAGATGATAGCAGGATTCTTTTGGCTTCTGGAAATCAAGCCAGTTACCCCCAAACCTTGACAGGCAGGAGGTGGATGATATGTCTGTCTGAAGGCGCCTGCATTTTGTACAGGGTTGTCCCATAAAACACTGGCAATTCCACTCTGCTTCCTGACCTTCTTGTTTGATGCCTTTTCAGAACGTGTGAACCGAGTGTGTAAGTGTGCTTCCCCAGATTTTGTTATTGTTGCAGGACCGTGTAATTCTGCGTGGCCCAGGTTTGCCTGAGTGTGGATATCGGTGTCGGCTTGCCATGCCTGTATTTCTATGTGTGCATCTTTCACAGCTGACAGCAGGCATTTAAGTTGGTTGTGTCTGTGTTTGAGGACTTAGTTTTCCATTGATGGCTCTGTCAACAATATGTGTCTTTGCCAGATACCATTTGGAGGGGGCTTGACCATCACAGAGAATTCTGGCCAGACAACCCTTCTATATCTTATGTTCTCATCTGTTTTGAGAGGGCAGTGGGGCTCATGGGTGGGGTCTTCGATTCCGACCTCCTGCCTGCCCTAAGGGAAGGAGAGTGTGTGTGTATAACTGGACTGGAATTCTGAATATCTCTTTGGCTCTCTCTCCCCATCCTTCTTCCTGTCTTTGCAGATCAATAATTGAAACCATTGCCGCTACCAGCTACAGAAATGGGCAGCAAAACCTTGCCAGCACCGGTGCCCATCCACCCGTCCCTGCAGCTCACCAATTACTCTTTTCTTCAGGCAGTGAATGGCCTGCCCACAGTCCCTTCGGACCACCTGCCCAACCTGTATGGCTTCAGTGCTCTGCACGCTGTACATCTGCACCAATGGACCCTGGGCTACCCGGCCATGCACTTGCCACGTTCCTCTTTTTCTAAAGTGCCAGGTGCGGTGTCCAGCCTGATGGATGCTCGCTTCCAGCTGCCCGCCTTTCCCTGGTTTCCTCACGTCATCCACCCAAAGCCAGAGATCACCGCGGGAGGCAGCGGTGTGGCGCTTAAGACCAAGCCGCGCTTTGATTTCGCTAACCTGGCCTTGGCTGCCACACAAGAAGATCCCTCCAAGCTTGGCCGAGGGGAGGGCCCTGGCTCCCCCGCTGGTGGGCTGGGCGCCCTCCTGGATGTGACCAAGCTATCCCCAGAAAAGAAGCCCACGAGGGGACGCCTGCCTTCCAAGACTAAGAAGGAATTCGTCTGCAAGTTCTGTGGCCGTCACTTCACTAAGTCCTATAACCTACTCATTCACGAGCGGACGCACACAGATGAGCGGCCATACACCTGTGACATCTGCCACAAAGCCTTCCGGAGGCAAGACCACCTACGGGACCACAGGTGCGGCACTATAGCGTCGCGGGTGGCCCCCAGAGGGGTCTGTTTTGGCTGCTCTGGCCTGATGTGTCCATCCCCTGCCCCCCTTTAAGGTTCCTAAGAGTCCCTGGTTGCTGTTAAGCATTCCCTTACCTCTGGGAATTCTCTACAAACCGTGAACAACCACCCTCCCCGTCCCTCCCGCCCCGCTCCAGGATAGGTTTTAGAACGTGGGGAAAGAAATATGGTGACGACTAGGACCTAAGATTAGGTCTTCACAAGGTTGGGTCTCTTTGCCTCCTTTCTCGGTTATCACAGTGCCCGAGAGATTTGGAAGGAGCACTTGGAATAGGAACTCAGAACGTTTTAGTTTTACTTAATTTTACGCATTTCTAGTTTTCAAGAATCTCTTGGGCTAGTGCTGACTGCTCCGGCCGGGCAGATCTAGAAACTGTCTGACTCCTGGTCTGTTGACTGACCTCCAGTGTTGACTCAGCCTTTAGAAGGAGGTCGTCCCCACTTATCAGCCTCAGGAAGGCAGGTGGTCTATCTGTCGAATCTGTTTACAAAGCTCCCCTCCACCTTCTCTTTCTTACCCACAGTTTCTTACCCACAGTCTCGGCCGGCCTGTTGCCGATCTCTCCTTTGCCCCCTTTGTCTGAACCCACAAACACCTTAACGTCAGTGGGAGGGGACCTCGTACACGCATTCGTAAACAACATTGCATGATGTTGTCTGTCTCTACCCGTAGATATATTCACTCCAAAGAGAAGCCTTTCAAGTGTCAAGAGTGTGGAAAAGGATTCTGCCAGTCCCGGACTCTCGCTGTCCACAAGACTCTACACTCACAAGTGAAGGAGCTCAAAACCTCCAAGATCAAATGCTAAACAAACAGCGCCTGCGGGGCACCAGGACCCTGGGACAAGCTGCTGCCTTCTTTTCCTGAGGGACCCAAGCTGGAGGCGACTCTGCGGGGCAGCGGGAGGGGCTTTGGGAATCTTTCTTTCACACCAACAATGTCCCTTGGGTCCCAAGCGCTTGCGGCGCTCCTGAGCCTTGCCCGGGGCCGTGACTCCTACAGCCTGGGCGGCTCCCCCAGGACGCGGCTAAACTCTTGGCCAAAAGGCGGTACTTAACTCACGTGGCGGAAGGGAAACTGCATTTTTTAAAAAGAAGAAGAAGAAAAAAGAAAGGAAAAAAGGGAACGAAAACTCCGCCTAGCCGCAGTGGCGCCTTTCCCAAAAGTATTACTTTTTCTATTGTTATTTTATATGTTTTCTTTATTTTTTTCCCCCTTTTGACCATATAAGCTTGTAAAGTCTTGACTGCGGAGAGGGGGAAAAGAAAAGATCTGCGCGCCCTGGCAATTGCCAGTCCCTCCTCCCTTTCCCATCCCCACGTGGGAAGCCTGCGAAAGTGTAATTCTTGTATCTGCTTTTGTCACCAGCCCCAGGGGCTCCTGGCTCCCTGCGACTCCTGGGCGCTCAGGCTGCGCCCCGCTGACCTCCTGCTCCGGGCGCGGAAACCGGGCTAAGGACCAGGCATCCCGGGCTGGCGGGACCGAGCCTCCGCTCCCCTGCTCCATCGCTGAGCGCGAGCGAGCAGCCGGCCAGGAGCAGGGCGTTGTATTGCGACTGGCACTTTATGCTGACCATCGGTAACGGACATTTATCACTGGAGTTTTTTTTTTTAACTATTAAATAAACGGTTATTTTACAGGCATGACAGAATGGATACTTTCCTCTCGGGTCGCAAGGGGGGGAGGAGAAGTTCTTTTATTTAGAGAGGAACAGATTTCTCTGTTCAGTTTCCACCTGTCAACTTTTCTCACCTCGTCCAGTTAGGATGGGATGGTGGAGGAAGCCCCGCTTCTGTGGTGTTGGTCCATCTCCGTATTTATGTAATCAGGGCCCGGGTCTCCTAACTCCTCAAATCCGAAAAGCTGTGGGTTGTTGCAAAGGAGGGTCTGGTGCCCTCCCATTAAGCCTTGAGAAATCCCAGCCTCTCCGAATGCAGGGGTCACGCAGGGGGGCGGGGGCAGGAGGGAACCGAGTCGTCGTCACCCCTCCCTCTAGCCCGCCCCCGTGCAGGCACACCAGACTTCCCCTCCCCCCATCTTTCCTACCGGCCCTTGGCTTTTGTTTTGGGGTGAGATCTTCCTTCACCGGGGCTCAAAGCCCGTTTGTCCTCTGGCCCCGGCCCTCAGCACGCATCTGCAATAAGCTATCCCGTCTTCCTGAAGTCCCTCAGTCGATACCCTTCCCTGTTTCCTTTAGGAACCTCTTACTCCCAGTTCTCCCCTTGGAGCTTGTCCCCCTAGACGAATCACAGCCCCAAATCCATGACGATTCTTAATTCCTCGCAATTTGGAAATCTTGTGAGGGATGGTGGGGGCGGACGCCCTGGAATCCTCACTCCAGGCTTAGAAAGGCAAAGTGAACCTACCCTTGGGCATTTAGTTTTCCCACAATTAGAAATCTGGCGGCTGGGGATCTTCAACTTGGGGGCGGGGCCGGACTCCCCCTTAGCTCCAGCACCCAGACTGCAGGACCGCGCAGACGGTGGCGCCCTTGGCCTTTCCCAAACCAAGTTTAGCTTTCCCCAGGCACTATGTAGGGGTGAGGACCACTGGGCTATGCTTCCCTTCATCAATGACCCAAACCCTAGCCTCAAGCAGGGTCCTGAAGACCAAGAAAGCTAGTTTGGATTGCAGTAGTTAAAACACTCTCGCCTTTCCTGGCCAGTCTTGTCCCAACCTCTTCTGGGAATTCTATCAAGCCCGGTGGAAGATGGAGACCTTTGCTTCCCAGGAGCCCAATTTAGAGTTGGGGCCTCAGCCTGGCTAGTCCTTGTGAGCACTGTCTGCCGAGTTGGAGGCCGTGCTGCCCCCTGCTGGATAGACCTGGATGGACGACCCAGGATTGGGGTACTTCCACGTGCATTTCCACACAAGAAAGGTCGCCACAGTACCTATCCGTTATTCAGCAGTGTATGTAAGGTGTGTCTCCCTCAAAAACTTCTTGAATGATCTCACGACCCATCTGCCACTGAGCAGTGTGCCAGGTCATGGGTGCTGGTCTGTGGGATTGCCCCTTGACGGGCAAATGCTCACTGTCTTCCATCAGGGTCTACAAGAACAAGGCCCCAAAGTGAACGAAGCCTCTCTCCAAGAGTCTTGGGGCCTCTGTCTGGGTTCATGGAAGGGCTATTGATTCGAAGTTTTGGAACTCAGATCAGGACGTGAGATGGTCGACATCACAGCTTATGGTAAGAGAGAGAGAGAGAGCGCGCACTTTGAGCACTTTCTGAAACCTTAAGAGGCATCTTCACTTTTTTCTGGAATTTCGTTCCCCCCAGCCCTGACCACAGCTGTCCCCTCACTCTTTTCAGGACACTCAGAACCTCTGCAGTTAGCCAGGCCCCCGGGACATCATTAATGCTGTGGAATGTTCCAGAAGGTTTGCTTGGGATGTTTTCCTTTTTGGCACATTCCACTTCTGGCATGGTGAATCCCAAGCCCCACCCTGGGTCCAGAGGCTGAGAGACTTTCAATATCAAACATGCATCCTCAGAAGAATGAACTCCCTGGGGCAGAAGTTTTAGCATGGTGTAAGGGAATGGGGCACCAGTCTAGACAAAAATGTCCAGACTACTGAGGATACCACATGTTGCTCTCATGGTGTGAAACCAGAGCCCAGTTTTTAGTAACATTTGCTCCAAGGAATGGCAAGATTATGCAGTGCCAAGGATTGCAGGTGATCACTCAACAGGCTTCAATTCTGGAAGGATGTGACTGGAGATAGTTTCTCCTCTGGTACCCAGTATGCCTTTTGCACGCCTGCACACACACACACACACACACACACACACACACGAGATGGGGGGATGACAGACAGACAGACAGACAGACAGACAGATATGGGATAGCTTTTTCTTGCCTGCTTCAACTCTTCCCCTATACTTCTAGAAAACTTCCTCTTTTCTGGTTCCAATCCCCACCAAAGTAAGCTCTTCAATCTTTCCTTCCTCCTGCCTCACCTCTACTCTGCCCCATGCCTAACATGACCCAAGGTGAGTGCTGGGTTGATTTGGAGGGCAGAAACCTTGGGAGATCTTTGGTATAGCTTAGAGTTCCTAACTAGAAAGAGATCAGAAGCATCCTGGGAGACAGACCAGCTTTCAAGGATTCCTTAAGAGGAAGAAGTTTAGGTTCCTCCAGTTTCCAGAATTTGGAGTTTGCAGCACTATAGAAAGCCTTTTTTTAGCCGCTGAGTTCTCTGTTCATAGGGGAGAGGAAAGGATTAACTAGAAGATATGGAGATTCTTGGAGTCACCCCAGTTTCAAGAATGCAAGACCCGTGACGTTAAAAAAAAATCCTCTAGAATTGGCCTGTCTCAAAGACGCGCTCCTTCCACCTTCCAAGGCATTAGGTCGTTGTGACGTCACTGTCTCCTCTTTTAGTCACAGTGACATCACATCACCCTCTTGTCAGAACCCAAAAGCACCATAACATCTACAGCTGCAACGCATTAGCCGTAGCTTTGTGGAACCACAGACCGGTTCTGCCTGGAGCAGCGATGCCCACTCATCCCAGACACGCCCCGAAAATAGTGCCTTCGGGGGCACCAAGAATACTTCGGTTCCCACCAACGTGATCCCTAGACCAAAGCACTGGCAGGTGCCCTGTGTGAGGAGCAGTGGCGGTTGCAATTCTCATAGCGATTCCGTGGTGGTGGTTTAAGCAGTCTCAGACCACACGGGCTCCAGAGCCAACTACCGCTGTGCACCCGCCCAGTCCACGCAGACCACGCCCAACTTGCCGGCCTTCCCCCTCCCACCGCACAAGCTCTGTGCGCGCAGGCGCAAGAGGAACTCTCCAGCCTCTGCGAAGGCAGCTGAAACACTGTACCCAGCCTAGGGAGGTTGGGGTAGTTGTTGCTGCATTTGGTGTTCCATCTTCAGGGATGGGACGGGACCCTGCATCGGTATCCTGCCATAATCCTCTGCGCTAGAGGTGTACGTTTACTTCGTCGTTAATGCAGCTTGCAGACTGTTGAGACCCTGGGAAGTCTTTAGTCCAACTCGTCGCTGACAGAAGCCCTGCAGATTCAAGCTATAGGGACGGTATGGTGGGGGCTTCGGAGCACTAGAAAGTCCATTGCCGACCAGGTCCTTCCGGATAGGGTGTCTAAGGCAGAGGTCTCCACCAGAGCTCTTAGGTGGACTCTTGAAAGCAAGGCCAGGCCTTCCTGAGTCTCCTACCTATCCAACCTGGTTTTCTTTATAGCTCACCAGGCCCAGTTATCACATTTCATGTGGAAAAATTCACCAGGGATATGAAATATTAGTTGGGAGGGGTCAAACCTCATGTCAGTGGCAGAGGAAGAATTAGAAGCTCCATTTTCTCTGAGGCTCTAGGACAGGAGACTTACTTTTCTTAAAATACACAAGTTTGGGGCAAGTTCCTGTGTTTGTGAGCCTCAGTTTTCCATCAGCACCAGGGCCAATGCTCTCCACTGCAGCAGGGCTAATGCTCTCCCACTGCAGCAGGGCTAATGCTCTCCACTGCAGCAGGGCCAATGCTCGCCACTGCAGCAGGGCCAATGCTCGCCACTGCAGCAGGGCCAATGCTCTCCACTGCAGCAGGGCCAATGCTCTCCCACTGCAGCAGGACCAATGCTCTCCCATTGCCACAGGGCCAATGCTCTCCCACTTCACCAGGGCTAATGCTCTCCACTGCAGCAGGGCTAATGCTCTTCCACTGCAGCAGGGCTAATGCTCTTCCACTGCAGCAGGGCTAATACTCTCCCACTGCAGCAGGGCTAATGCTCTCCCACTGCAGCAGGGCTAATGCTCTCTCATTGCAGCAGGGCTAATGCTCTCCCACTGCAGCAGGGCCAATGCTCTCCCACTGCTGCAGGGCCAATGCTCTCCCACTGCAGCAGGGATAATGCTCTCCACTGCCACAGGGTCAATGTTCTCCACTGCAGCAGGGCTAATGCTCTCCACTGCAGCAGGGCCAATGCTCTCCACTGCAGCAGGGCTAATGCTCTCCCAGTGCACCTGGGATAATGCTCTCCCACTGCACCAGGGCTAATGCTCTCCCACTGCAGCAGGGCTGATGCTCTCCCATTGCAGCAGGGATAATGCTCTCCCACTGCAGCAGGGCTAATGCTCTCCCATTGTCTCATTCAGCTGATGTTGAGAGGAAAGTCCTATATATCTAATATCACTGTTATTGCCTTAACCAAAAACTGTGCCCTAATACAATGTGGACTCGCCAATCCCAGCATTTATGAACCACATAGATGTAGTGCTTTGTCAGTTCCCTGCAGTTACTGCCTTTTCAGCTACATTATTCCTAAAAGAGTCCACCCCTTTTTAACTTTTTGGAGGAGGTTCCAAAATTGTGTGTGAGGTGAGAGAAGACAGCTTGGATTGGTGGTGTGTGTGCGTGTGTGTGTGTGTGTGTGTGTGTGTGTGTGTGTGTGTGCATGTGCACCTGTGTGTGTGTGTGAGCCGTGTGTGTTTGTGTATGCATGTGCACCTCTGTGTGTATGTGTGCACGTGTGCATGTGCACCTGTGTGTGTGTGCCTGTGCACATGTGTGTAAGTGTGTGTGTGAGCTTGTGTGAGTGTGTGCACCTGTGCATACACATTCAGAGGTGTGAGAGGAGGGCTTGGATGTTTTTCTTTAACACCTCCTTAGTGTTTGAGACAGGGTCTCTCACTGGAACTTGAAGCTTGCTGTTTTTGATGGACCAGGCTAGTAAATACTGAGCTCCCTAGTCTGGGGAAAAAGGAGTTCACAGGGCGTTCTAGCAAAACCATAATGTCAGCATATGTCTTCACCCATTGACCATATCCCTAGCCGTAGCTATTTGCTGTCAGCCTAGGACAAGGTTCCTAGCTAGTGCTAATTTCAGTCCCAGAGATGAGAGAGAATACAGGATGGACCCCGAACAGTGGCATGAAGAGACAAAGAGTTGAGAGGTTTGTGTTTTTCTTTTTCAAATACTGATTTTAGCAGTTCAACTGTCAGTAGAGATATAATATATATATATATATATATATATATATATATATATATATACACACACAATTAATTCATTTAAAATAATTTATCTGCATTGAACTGTCCTATGACCTAGAAAATGTTACCTTTTTCATGATAATGGTACAGTTAGATTACTTTCAGTTACTTGTAGGAGATGGTGCCATTGAGAGGAGGGATGGTTAACTGTTTGGCTCCTCTGGGATACTCTGAGTGAAGAATTGTCGTGGACTATACATTGCAGGTGATTCATGCATTGTGTAAACATGCATGCTTATTTTACTCTACATTGTGACAGGACATTGTCATCTACAAAATTTGTATTCTAACCATGCAATTGCATTATGAAAAAATATCACAGTCTAATGTTTTAAGAAAGTTTAGGATATCCTGGGCTATTTGTGGCCCCCAGGCTATGGGATTGAACACCTTCGACTTGAAACTTGCAGGTATGTAGTGACATGGGATGAGAAATTATGGAAACTTGGGTGGGAAGGATGGTTAGACTTCTAAAGTGACCAAAGAGACAAAAGACTTCCATAGAATATGGTTCTTACATAATTAAATTTACTTGTAAGCTTAGTTCTCATCTTGTTTACCTAAGTAGAGAGTCAAATGACTCTGTGCAAGCAGACATTGATAACTTTAGTATCTCCAAGGTCACACCAGCTTCTGTAGGCATCCAGTAGAACAAGACATGAACTTTAGTGCCTGGACTATAAAGAAAAGTCTCTATGGCCAGGCTGCAGAGGTCAGTTAGCAATGATATATCTGATCAAGGATACTCTAAGATGTTGGGAGAAACTAGAAGAGTTATTATTACCTGTTAGGTAAGTGTCTCTCTCTCTCTCTCTCTCTCTCTCTCTCTCTCTCTCTCTCTCTCTCTCACACACACACACACACACACACACACACACACACACACACACACGTTTATTTCCAAGACAGGGTTTAAGATACATGTTTTAAAAGGCTTATTTATTTATATTTTTATGTGTGAATATTTGCTCGCATGCATGGATGTGCACCACATGTACACTAATACTCTTGGTGACCAAAAGAGGTTATTGGATGGCCCAAACCGGAACTGGAATTACAGGGGGCTGAGCTACCATGCAGGTGCTGAACCTGGAAACTGAACCCAGGCCCTCTGCAAGAGCAGCAAGTGCTCATGGCTGCTGAACCATCTCTCAGCCCAAGATTCATATATTTAATTAGGTCCATATCTTTCATATAGTGTATAATTTAAAAATTTCTTTGATTCCTGTGGTCAGCATACACATATCCATAGTTAGTACACGGGCAGTTATTGTGGTGATATTTTGCTGCTAATGTCTAGTGTACTTATATTTTTCTGGTTGCCTGTTTCCTTTTCTTAAGCCACCATGTCACCACAGGTTGCTACTCTGATGCCCTCTTCTTGACATCTTGTTAGAACTGTGCACTTCAGCTACTTGAGTGCTCACCTTTAATGCCTTGAGTTAGTTAGTCATCATGCCATTTGCCTTTTGAATGATATAAAGGGTCCCTTAACGCCTGAAAAGAATCCAATTTTTATGTTACCTAAAAGGAACACAGTCTTCATCAGAACCACTCTTGTCCCCACTCCTGGGTCAAGGATGCTCAAACCCGGCCATCAGCCCTCTGTGCTTTAGATGGCTGTTCCAGAAAGCAGCTTGTTCCTGAGGCTAGCCCAAGGGAGCTCAGGCTTGCCTCTCCTTGACAGTAGCACTTACAGGGACTCTTAGGTGTGGTGTCTGGGACAATGGCATGTTTTCCTTTGGGAAAGGCTTGAGGCAGTGTTAGGGTAGCTAGCCAGGGAGCCAGGCACGTTTTTATCGAAAAGGATAATTTTAATTGTCGTAGCTATGTATTTAACTGTGATCACTGGGATCGAAGGGCTGGGAGAGGCATTGTAGTGACACATTTCCCCTGCATCCTCTCCTTCTGGAATTTAATTTGAGCATTTCTCAACACAGAGAAATCTAATTCCATAGTGAATACCCAATTGCCCACCACTTAGGTTTTAGAATCAACATTTTCCTACACTCGATTTATTACATGCACCCACCAATCCATTCTTCAGACCATCAAGGTGAAAACTTAAACTGATGAGATGGGCTGGTGGGTAAAGGTGATTGCCCGCCAGCCTGAGATCCTGAGTTCCATTTCCTAGGATGCGATGGTAGAAAGGGAGAGCCAACTCCCACTAGTTATTCCCTGATGGCCACTCGCACACTGTGTCGCATTGCAACACACACACACACACACACACACACACACACACACACACACACACAGGATAAACAACTGTAATAACAAAATCTTAGGAGCTGGAGTGATGGCTCATGTGTTAAGAGTACATTCTGTTCCAACAGAGGACTGAGTTTAATCTTCAACATCCCCACCAGACAGCCCACAAGTGCCCGAAAGTCCAGCTCCCGGGAATCCAAAGTTCATGGACTCTATAGGCACCTTCACTTACATTCATATTCCCCCTTCCACATAAATAATTCAAAATAAAAAAATTAAAGTGAAAACATACAAACATACCAATCTCGGGTATTAATTTGACACTGAGGAATTGCTTTTATCATTTTGGCCTGATGGCAATGTCTCTGGGGCATTTTCTTGATTGCCAGTTGATGTTGGAGGGTCCAGCCCAAGTGGGTGGTACTAGCCCGGGTCAGGCGTTGCTGGGTGGTATAGGAAAGGCAGCTGAGTCTAAGCCTAGATGCAAACCACCACCCATCCACGGTTACCACTTCAGTTCCTGCTTCTAAGTTTCTGCCCTGGCTTCCCTTGATGATGGACTATAACCTGCAAGCTAACACAAACCCTTTGCTCCCCAACTCACTTTTGGTCTTGGTGGTTCTCATAGCAATAGAGAAACCAAGTAGGACATAAATTGGTAACGAGAGGGGTATGTAAGAAGTGTTTGGAGCTTTGGGCTGGAAAAGCCAGTGCATGCTCAGAGCTTTAATGGGCCATCCTGTGAGAGCTTGGAAGTTGAATCTACGGACAGAAATGCGGCAAACGGAAGAGTGACTTGTGGAGTTTCAGACAGCAGTTGAGAGTCCCTCAAAGATGCTATCAGGGCTGTTTATATGAATGAAGAATCAGTGGTTTATGCTCAGTTGCAGCTGAAGAATCAGCTATGATTCACGGGAGCCCAGAATCATTGAAGTGAAACCTTTGCTTTGTCCAAGTGGGACTGATCAGCTGTGATTAAGAAGAGCCCCACATCACTGAGGTGAAGTTTTCTGGGAAGCGTTTCCTCAGGGTCAGCACACAGAAGCTGTGGTCCACTGGGAGGGAACGAGGCTGAGCAGGAAGCTGGCAGTGGAGCTTGGCAAATAACGTGTAAGTGTCTCCCACCTGGGATTGGTTCTGAAGGCATGAAAGGGTTACGGACAGCGGCTGAGGCTTGGCAGTATGTGGCAGATTCGGAGTCTCCCTGAAGGGACCCCATAAGAGGGGCACCGGCGAGGGTACAACCTCAGTTGCTGCAGAAACCCTGGCATTGAAGGCATCATGGGGAGACCTTGGCCTCATGTGGTAGTGTTAGTGTCCCCAAGGAGACGCTGGAAAGCTACTAGTTGCAGTGGAGATCCTAGAATATTGAGATGTTTTTTTCTTTTCTGTCGTACTACAACCCAGTTAATGGATCCCTGAACCAAAACAAAGCATATGGGCTGTCATGACCTTGGCATCAGAATGGTAGCCAAATAAAATTCATTTTTTTAGCTTTCAACATTTTGTTATGACAATGTAAAACAGACCAACACATTGTGCCATTAAAGACGTTATCCTGCCATATTGTTACACTAAATAAAATTAATACATTTTTGGTCATTTAGCATGCCCACCTTCAGATTTCCCAGAATTTGTGGTTTTTCACAAGACTGTCACAAATTGCCTGACACAGGCTAGTTATGAAGTAAGGATGGATTTATCTTAGCTCATAGTTCTATGGGATAACAGTGCCTGGAATCTATGTTATGGTAATATAATCCTTTTTATTTATGCCCCCAAATAAACAAAGGACCTTTCACTAGCCCTCATGTTTTAAAGATCACCAACTCCTCTCAGTACCACTGTCATGGGGACCAAGTATTTACACAGGTTCAACCAATGGACACGATCACATTCCATACCACATTACATCTTGGCTTATCACACATATCAGAACCAGAAATTTGATATTATCACAGTGTGTGTTTATGGATTTATATACTTTATTGTGTAAAGAAATTTCTGAAATTGCAACCATATTCAAAACTTCAAATTATTTCATCACCATTAAGAGATGTCAACATTTTATCAAATTGATTATAAATTCTTTTGTGTCTTATTAAGTCCCTTTATTCTCCTGCTTCTGGTCTTGTTTTAACCATTTCCTCTGCGTGTTTGAGATCCACACAAAATGATGCCATTTGGCTTTAACAAGTAAGTATAATTTAGACTCTCACAGGCCAGGGACTCTTCCCTGTAGTTGACCCTGCTTCTGCTTTCCTCCTTGTTCACTGGTCCCTGGTGTCCCAAATGTCCTTATTTTATTTTCTTTCTATTTGAGATCCTTTAGAGTTAATTTATTGGTACAAGCCCTGCGGGCATAAAATTTAGTTTTTATTCATCTGTCTGCCATCCCTGCAGGAAAATGTCACCAGGTCCAAAATTCTGGGTCGATGGTTATTTTATTTTGGAACGTGGAAAACAATACTGGGTCCTTTAATTCACATGGTTTCTAATGGCGAGCTATTAGAAACTATTCTTCCTTACTATATATAAAATGGACTTTCTTGGGCTGGGGAGATGGCTCAGCGGGTTAAAGCATTTGCCATTCAGGCTCAAGGACATGAATTCTGATTCCCAGAACCTAACCCTCCATATGTTGACAAGGTTCTCTGGAGTCTTATGACACTATAAAACTTTCACCTGTTCACAGCTATTGGTACTTAAGGTCTTGGGGATAAAAGCAAAAAATTAACACACACACACGCACACACACACACACACACACACACACACACACACACACAAATCTGTTTTCAATAATCCCATCCCTCCAATTCCTATCTACCCCACCACCCATTTTCCCCCATATCCACCCCTCCTCCATTTCCCTTCAGAAATGAGCAGGCCTTCAGAAATTAGCACATGACACAATAAGACTGGATAAGATTATGCACGAAACCTCATATTAAGGCTGGGCAAGGCAAGCCAGTAGGAAGAAAAGGGTCCCAAGAGCAGACAAAAGAGTCAGAGACACCCCTGCTTCCACTGTTATGGGTTCACACAAAAATATTGAACCAACAACCATAGCATATATGCAGAGGGCCTAGCACAGCTCGCTGCAGGCTTTGTGGTTACCACCGCTTCTGTCTGTGAGTCCCTACGTGCCCTGCTTAGTTGAAGTCTGTTGCTTGTGTTCTCCTGGTGTCCCCACCCCCTGTGGCTCCTACATTTCTTCCTTAATATTTTTAGGTTAGCTGCACCCTCTTCAGGTTTAAGTCATTAAAAGTGTGTCTTCTAGTGTTTTGTTATGGTGAGGGGAATGGCTTTCTTTTATGTGCTGGTCCCTGGTCTGTTACGCAGATATAATTTTAAACATAAATTTGTGTGTAGAATTTTAAGCCTCATTACACTTTTGGCAGTGGGATTTTTAGGAATCGCTTCAAAGTTGTCGAGAGTATGTTTCCTTTAGCATCAAAATATTTCCTAAAGGAATACATTCCTTCCTAGAATTATTCCATATGTATTTCTCAGTGTTGCTTTGCTTAGAAAGATGAATAGTTACTGAAACAGAGCTTTTCTGCAGTCAATATTATTTACTGGGTAAAGTCTGCTAATGGAGAAAGTGCCTGGCTTCTCCATACACAGGTTACTCTAACAGTTTCTTCTGCAGCCAGTCAGTCAGATTAAAGTACACAGCATGAGAGAAACTGGAAAGTGGCAATCCCTTACTTGGGACAAACTTCACACAGAACATTATGTGTGTGTGTGTGTGGGGGGGTCATTTAGTCAAATCCTTTAGTGTCTCAGTTTTTACCTGTAAATGAGAATTAAAAATACCAGTCTGCAATTTCCAACATTTTCCTTTTTTCTTTTTTTTTTACAGATCAAAGTTCAGTGTGCACTATAGATGTAGGCGATATTGTTGACACTTAACTACTTTCTGTTTAGTTCAACACATCCTTGAACATTGCTAGCTTTGGAGCTGACATTCATCTAAAAACCTGGGATATGTATCAAATTATTTCAGAACGAATTTCTAGGATCGGCTAAGTTCACTTTTTAATCAGTAATAAACAAAACTCTTATTTCTACCTAGGCACTAGAATTTTGAGTCTGGCGAGGTGGTTTATGCCTATAATTCCAGCACTTAGGAAGCAGAGGTAGAAAATTACAGTGTGTTCTACAAGTTCTAGTCCAACCAGCACTACATATATGCTTAAAAATGAAGCAATGCAGAAAATTCCAAACCAAACACAACAAACAAACAAACACAAATCAACAGCACCCACACCCCCAACTCTGACTCCTTAGTCCTCTTAGGTATAGATACAGCACTGTGGATATATGGATTCCAGCAGAGAGGAGCCCTGACATGAACTGTGTGCCAGACAGACACGGATTAAAATAGCTCCAATTAGTAAATCAATTTCACATTTGGGAAGCACGCTGGAGCATGTGCCTCTTCTCACTGGTCTCAGACGTACATGAAAACAAAAGCAACTGCTCTCAAAGCAAGGACAGTGACAAAGCCCCAGAATTTTGAAATAATTAGCATAAAGGTTCGAGTTGTAAATATTTGTTTCTAGAGAAACAGATGAAGTCCAACTCATTTCAGATTTCAAAGGCAGAGGGTAGTTAGGCAGGACTGACCATACTGCTGTGTTGAAATGGAAATGCTTGCAGGCACCCCAGCCACACTCTTAGGGTGGGAGGGACTCTCCCTTCAACTCTAGACTGGATCTTAGGTGCGGTAGGGGACTCTCGTAGAATCCATACATAGTTTCACCCCTACTTATACACTTCAAAATTTGAAACTAGAGATGAGCCAATGCCAAGTATTACATGGCTTCAGCTGTGGATGTTGGAGGCCTCTCATGGGTTACTAGATGAACTTGGGACTGAACACTAACAAATGATGTCTAGAGTTTATGTGTGTAACATTGATGTACTTCCTGGTGTTATGCACAGAGAAGTTATCTCCAGATTGTCCTGTAGCCACCAAGAAACCAGGGGCAAGCCTGAGCTCATTCCGGCTGGCAGATCTCACTGTCTTCTACAGTCGGTACTTGTTTTTACCCTGTCTGGCTGACACTGGGCTCTCTGTAATGTGGGAAACCATCCTAGCAAGCACACAGCCAGAAACATGGGTCCACAGCTGACCCTGCATCGCAGATGGGCTTTGAGGCATGTGCGACTCTGGCCTAGGAAGGTTTCTCTGGTACAGAACAGAAACATCTCCCTCTAAAGGCTCTTGTTGACAAAAGGATATCACTGACACTGTGCAATTCTCTTTCTCTTTGAAAATCAGCTTACCAACAAACTGAGCAACCAGCACCTGCTCGTCCTCTTGGAGGTTAGAGCTCCTTGCGTTCTACTGAGTCTCTTCTCTCTTGGTGAGAGATGCTGTTGAGAATGAGAAATTCTGGGGAGAGGATGTCTTATATAGCTCTAGCCACATCCAAAATATGCTGTGAGATTGTCAACCACAGACTGAATTTTCCTTTTATTTCAATGAGGATATGGAGAAATATATGCTTTCCCCCAAGGTGACAAACTTAGCTGCTTTGGGTAAAAGAGAAATTTGGGTTTTCTAACATGGGCTGTTAATATGAAGACAGCATGTCTTTTTTTTTCTTCATTTTTTCCCATGTCTTTCAGAGGACACATTTCAAATAAACCTGCTGGAAACTTATAGGGCAAATTAGAGCAGTCCAGCTAATAAATGAAGATGGGGATGTAGACATGGCTTTTATGAAGTGTCAAGAACTCTCTGAAGAACTGGGTAGAAGAGGTAAGGCAGGAAAAGGAGGACCTAAAGCAGTGATTCTCAACTTGTGGGTCGCAACCTCAATGGTTTGTATATCATATGTACACATTTTATAGTTATGAAGTAGCAACATAATAATTTTATGGCTGGGATCCACTACGACATGAGGAACTGTATTAAAGGGCGGCAACATTAGGGAGGTTGAAAACCACTGTTCTAGAGACTCATTCTCAGAGTCAGGAACTTTTTAGTTCAGAGGAGCGGAGAGGGGGGGGGGCTCTGCTAGGAGAAAATAACCCCAAGCCATCAGCCCCATGGATTTCTTTCTTAACTTGCTTTCTTTTCTTTTTTTTTTTCGTAGTGAGATTTGAAGAGCGGCCTGGTCAACGCTTGGAGTGGATGGACTTCTCTGTTACCTGATGCCAGGAGGTTGGTGTTGAGGACAAGCTTCTGCTGGTGCCCTCTGTGGTATGCGGCGTATCTACAGAGCTGGAGGAGGGGGAAGGCTCTGCCCTCTTGGGTGTCCTTTCAGTAATTCCCTCATCACAGCCACCTCTTGAGGCTTTCGCCCCGACACAGGGATATGATGGGCAGCCTGTCAAGGAGATTGGGAGTGCATTAGTAGGATTAACAGAGAAGGCTAATATTGTAGTGTTTCCAGAGTTCAGCTGCAGTGGCAGGCTGTGCGCCTGCCAGACCGGGCAGGCATAGGCATCGGGATTGATGTCACACCTGGGACTGGCCCCATCGTGGTCAGAGGCATAACAGCCCCATTGTGCTGAACTTGTGTTTGTGTATTTTTCTTCCATAACAGAGTTTATTATATAATTTTAGTCTGAAGATGATAAAGTGTTCTTTCCTATCTCATTGATTAAGGAGCTGACATATGTTGGTAGTCTTCAAAGCTAGATTCTTATCTCGATGGTTGTACACATATGGCTAGTTTTGTTTCTTTTTGATAATTTTGGAAATGAATGGATAAGAAAGCATGTGAGTATAAATATCCAATCCTTTCATCTGATATTACATTGAGGCCATCTTGATGTATTCCCATGTAGCATGCATATGTAATAAAATTGTATTAATGCAATATATTTGTGTTTAAAATATTATATTATAAACATTTTTATTTTATTTCATATATATAACTATGTGCGTGTGTGTGTGTGTGTGTGTGTGTGTGTGTGTGTGTGTTTGAGACAGTGTTTTTCCGTATAACAGCTTTGACTGTCCTGAAGCTCACTTTATAGACCAAGTTGGGCCTGAACTCAGAGACCTACCTGCCTCTGTCTCCCACGTGCTAAGATTGAAGGCATGCACCACCATGCCAGGCCCAGCTTTAATTTTTTCAATCACCAGAGGAATTTTTACGTGCCTGTGTTTACATTATTTTATTATCGATAAACAATAAACCGCCACAAAATTTGGCAAAATTTGAGGGCACTTCTAGTGGTTTAACACCTGCTGTCTTTCTTTCGATGTTTTCCTCTTTGTCCTCACACCAGGAGAGGTGCCCTGAGTTACTGGGTCTTCGGCTTCCTCCTCTGGAATCTGCTGGAGAGGACTCTCTAACGAGCACACATGATCAGGTCAGGTCCAGCGAACAGTCTTTGCCTCAGTGTAAAGTAAAGGCTATCACAGAAATCATTCCCAGAACTCCATGTGGCATAAAAAGAGGGGCAAGACATCATGGAGCTTATTTTTGCATAGCATAACGCTGTCATTTCCTGAACAGTTTTAATATATTAAAATCTGAGTTTGTTTCAAGACTTTTATTAGTAGTATAAGAAATGTTCTTGGAAGGGTATGTAATGAGTATTAATTTAACAGATGAAAACAATGCTGTAGATTATTCTTTATTTTTAATAAATTTCAACATAGATTTTTATAATTGAATGATGATTTGAATTTTGTATGAATGGCTCCCAGTTTTCTATTTTGTACGTATATTTTTTCTAGTTGATATACCATGTGTCTACAGTCCTAAGAACATGTGCTCTTTTTGCATTATTTTGTCTAAAATATTTGTGAAAACAACTTAAGGCAAGCAGGATTTATTTTGGCTCATGGTTTCAGAGGGTTCAGTAAATGCTCACTTGGCCCCATCTTCTGGTCCTGTGTTAAGGCAGCATGCCAGGATGGCAAGACTCCCTGGAGGAAGAGCTTCTTTAGTTTGTGACAGTCAGGAAGCCCAGAGAAAGACAGGAAGGGTCCAGGGAAAGAAAGACACATCTTTCAAAGTTAGTTCCAGCAACCTATTTCCTCCAGCCATGCCCCACGTTACAGTTATATAGATACACCCAGAAGTACTTTATCAATCTCCTAGGTATTTAACAGTCAAGGATTGATTTGATAATTGAAATTAATTGTCACAAAAATAATGCTATTCTGTTTTTCTACAAATATCTCATCTAAACACTTACTGATATACAAAGGCTTTATATACACACATACAGCTGTCCTTTTGTTGCTTCTAAAATCTCAAGGTTTTAGAAGTATTGATTTTTGTTTCTCAGGGTTTTTAATACATGGATTCATTATTTGCATTTAAGCATCATGTACATAGAAGTTACCTTGGTATTGTGCTGGTTAATTATGATTGTCAAATTGACAGGGTTTAGAATGATCATGGGAAGAAACCTCTGGGCATTTCTATGATTGATCGTCCAGTTTAGGTGACTGAAGTGTAAAGATCTACTATAAACATGAATGGTTCCTTTCCATGGTCTGGAGTCCTGAACCGAATAAAAAGGAAGAAATGAGGTGAGCATAGACATTCATTGATTTTTGCGTCCAGAGTGTGGATGCATAGTGACCAGCTGTATCCTTCTCCTGCTCTCATATCCTCCCTGCGTGATGGAGTGTAACACTGGACCTCAGAGCCAAAATAAACTCCGCCTCCCTCAGATTGGTTAGTGTGGGTCTTCCCACATGAAAGTATCTGATCAATAAGACAAGTCACAGAAGTGCCCACCATCTTGCTTTCAAGTTGATTTCAGTTATAGTCAAGCTGACAACCAGGATTAGCTGTCACAGTTCCCAAAAGGATTCTTTAGAGTCAACATTTGTGTGATCTTGGACAGCAGCTGGATTTGTCTTCCTTGGCTTCATTCATTCCTTCCCTCTGCAATTACTTCTGCAGTACTTATGTATCAGAGAATGTTCTAAGTCATGGGGGTTATGACAGTATAAGAGATAACTTCTGGAACTTCTTGTCAAACTCTGTGACAAAATACCTAGCTGAAGCAGCTCAGGGAAGATGGAGTTTATTCTGGGTTAAAGTCTAAGGGGTTTGGTGGTGGTAGCACACACCTTTAACCTCAGACTCTGAGGCAGAGATAGGCAGATCTCTGTGAGTTTGAGGCCATCTTGTTCTACAGAGAAAGTTCCAAGACAGGCTCCATAACTTCTGTAAAACTTTGTCTCAAAAAAGAAAAAAAAGGTCTGAGGGGAAGCCCATCATAAAAGCGGAAGACACTGTACCAGGAGTATAGAGTCGTTGGTTCTCTTACATCCGTTCTCAGGAGGCAGAGAGTAATGCATGCCAGTGGATCATTTTCTGCTTTTTGAGGAATCCAGTGTTCTAGTCCATGGCATGGTGCTGTTCACACTCTGGGAGGTTCTTTGTATCTGAACTAACCTAACATAGATAAGGCAGGCATGCCAGGAGGCTAACCTGAGCTAGACAGCTCTTCCCAGGTGTGCTCACAGATAATAAATATCTATCCCGTGAAGTCAGCAATCAGTTGCCACCACAACTGTGTTTTAGGACTCCTCGGCTTTATTATGTATAAAAGAGGGGATGTGAAAGTGTAGGCTTACTTGAGCTGTTTCAAGAGAAATGCTGGCCATGTGGTGTGCTCAGTTCAGCTTAAGCACTACGGAACCTGCAGTAGGTGTTTCCTATAGCTTAGAGGTCATGAAAAATATGACAGGCTTACTATTGGCTCCCATGGCAATGCAATGATCCAGCATATCCAGGTGTCTTAGTTACTTTTATATTACTGTGAAGGGGCACCATGAGCAAGGCGACTTATAAAAAAACCGTTTAATTGGGGGCCTGCTTACAGTTTGAGAGGGCGAGTCCAAGGACATCATGGCAGGGGGCATGACAACAGGCAGGCAGGCATGACGCTGCAACAGTAGCAAAAAGCCTACATATTGTCTGCAATTTGGAGGCAGAGAGTGTGAGACAGGGCCTGGCCTGGGCTTTTGAGACCTCAAGGTCCACACCATAGTGCAATGGTTCTCAGCCCATGGCTTGTGACCCCTTGGGGTCGAATAACTCTTTTACAGGTCACCTAATACCACCGGAAAATACAAATATTTACATTATAATCCGTAACAGTAGCAAACTTATAGTTATGAAGTAGTAGAAAACACATATATTTACATTACAGTCCATAACAGTAGTGCAATTACAGTTAGGAAGTATCAACAAAAATTATTTTATGGTTGGGGGTCCCCAAAACCTGAACTGTGTTAAGAAGATTGCAAACCATTTCCCTAGTGACACACCTCTTCCAACAAGGCCATACCTTCTAATACTCCCCCAAATAGTTACAACCAGGGACCAAGCATTGAAATATGAGCCTATGGAGACTATTCTCATGCAAACCACCCCCGTGAAGAAGGAGGACTGGAGGAGGGTTGCCATCATGAAAACACATCTTTCTCAGATTGGGTATTTCCAAACAAAGCAGTGATAGGGTAGCCTCATGAGGATGTGGCAGGATCTCCCACAGGGGAGGGCCTGAAAGACAGACAGGAACATCACAGTCTTGCCCGACACCTACTCCTCTGTTCTGCCCAGAGCTTCTGGCAAAGTGGAGAAATCTTCACTGCAGAACCAAAACCCAGGAGAGGATGATCCAAAGCAAATGAAGATGTTTTGGTGTGTGGAGGGCATCACTATTTTAACTTTTGGATTGCCTAAATGGATCTTCATACTTAATGATGTCACAAATTCTCATATCTTAACTTTCAGTATTAGCACCGATGGAAAATACGCAATGAGTCAAGAGCCATCATGACTTAAAAAATGTCATGTTTAAAATGCATCACATCTTAGAAACTAGTTTTGTCGCTGTGAAATGCATCAGACACTCCTGGACTTCACTTTGCCTTGGGGTCACACTTGTGAGAGCTGGATATTTTTGGAACTATAATTTTGGCTAATTTTCTCAGAGTTATCCCTGTAACATCCTTAACTGGTATTCTGACAGGAAACCCTTACTGTATCAATAGAGGAACATTTTGATTCTATACTGTAATGTGTGATCAAATTGAGATCACTCCTTCGTGAATCTTAGAGAAAAGGTATGACATGTGAGACGAGAAAGTGAGGACATCCCAGGCTTCAAGAATTCATAGGTGAATCAGAAATAATTGCTATTCTTAAGAAACCAAACACCAGATTGCAACCAAAGTATATTGTACATTCACTCACACATACGCCTGCTCATGCATGCTAACATGCATATATTACTTTCTTTTTTTTATGATTTATTTATCTTTATTTTATGTGCATTGGTGTGAAGGTGTCAGATCCCCTGGAATTGGAGTTACAGACAGTTGTGAGCTGCCATGTGGGTGCTGGGAATTGAACCTGGGTCCTCTGGAAGAGCAGTCAATGCTCTTAACCGCTGAGCCATTTCTCCAGCCCCTCTTACTTTCTATATAAACATATATTTGTATATGTGTTTGGGGGGAACAGTGTGCTAAAAAAAGAGAGACCCAAAGTTGTGAATGTGTTAGTATGATGAGCCCTATGTCAGCATATGGACTCATGATTTTACAAGAGCAGAGATCTGTAGAAAATCAAAGGAATGATGCTTAAAGTTCATTTTGTTGTTCCATTGGTGAGGCTATCTTCTTAAGTGGGGCTCCCTGTAGAGTGGTATATTATTTGTGTTTTAATAATTAAAGCTTTCCTGAAGATCAGAAAAGCAAAACAGTCATCCACTAGCTCTTACTTCTACCTCAGACCAAAATGGCTGTCCTGCCTCTATGAATCCTCAGACTGATCCTGAAACCCGTCTCCTCCCATCTAATGTTCCCATCTAGTGCTGGGATTAAAGGCATGTACTATCACCACCCGGCATCCATGGCTAACTAGTGTGATTTCTGGAATTAAAGGTGTGGTGGTACCACTCTCTGGCTTGTGTGACTGATTAGTGTGGCTACTTTGCACTCTGATCTTCAGGCAAGCTTTATTTATTATAATACAAATAAAATATCACTATATTATCATCTCTGATTTATAGCCTACTTAGAGAGATTGTCATAGTCCTATGTTTTGGTTAAAGAGAGTACAACCTTATATATGTCATGGAGGAATGACTAGGATCCAGTTAGAGTTCACTGTTCAGAGCTGTCGCACATGAGGAACGGGAGGGAGAGGGCTCAGGGTCCCAGCGTAGAGAAGGAATCCTTAGAAGCGAACACCGGGTCTGGAAGGATATTGTCCAAAGACCTGGCCACAACCTTGTCCAAGTGGGGAGATCAAAGCCCTTCTGCTAGATTTAAGATGAGGCCCACATCCTTGAGAGCCAGGTGCTGCTGTGGCCAAGGACCCTGTTGCTTGTCTGGCCGCCTCTCAGATACATAGCTGAGAATAGACATGTGGAACTGATTAGGAAATTGAGATGCTTGGGAAAAATGTAGACATCAGAGACATGAAAACAAAAACACATTCAAGTGTTTATATGTGGAATGTGCCTATCACAGAGATTTATGTGCCCAGAAGACCTCATGTTGAGCTACCTGTACATCTTCCTGGGGAGAGGACTTGTCTTCAGAGGCCCCCCCTCTCTCTCACACTTCTTAATGGTTTTCCTTGTACATACCTAATGGTTATCACGTTTCCCTCTATGGGACAGAGTGTTAGAGGCTCCCTTAACTGGGGCCTGCATAACACTCCCTGAAGGCAGGCTTGGGGAATGTGTGTGTGTGTGCACGCACGTGTGTTAGCACAGATGTAAAACACAGGAATGAAGGATTTGTCATGAGCTTATTAGGCTTCACAAGACTCTCTGAAAGCAGGGTGTGTGTGTGTGTGTGTGTGTGTGTGTGTGTGTGTGTGTATGTGTGACTGTGTGTGTGTGTTTATTTGCACAGATGTAAAATACAGGGATAAAGGACTTGGCTTGAACTTACTAGTTACATTTGGTAAGTTACATAATTTCTCAAGAGCCAGGTGAATTGACCTTTCCCAACACAAGAACAGATAAATTAGAGTAAAACTCAGTGTTGTATTCAATTTGTCTAACATATTATTATCTTTGCTATATTTTTGGCATGTGATAATGGAATATGGATGTAGAGGAAACTCAGAATATTTTTTGCGTGGGGGGGGGGCATGAACACATGCATTGCTGTCCACAGTGCTGAACTATCATTGCACCTGGCTTGGCTTTGGGTTTTTAACCCCACACCAGCCGTTCATGACTTTTAATCCTTCTTCCAGAGAATTCTAAGACAGGGATGATGGATAAAGTGACCAGGATGGCAGAGAATCAACTAACAATAGAGTCTTGACACACGGAGAAAAGACTATGGAGAAAGAAAGAACCTTTCAGTCCATTTTAGGTATTTGTGTTATCCAAACCCCAAACACATGACTGAATAAAAGGCAAAGTTTAAATGTACTACACGATAGAGGCATGGTGAAATGTTCTTGTAGAACACAACCTTGGAGACTTAGAAGATCCCAGAAGAACAGGAATTGTTTAAGATATGTATCAGTATTAGTTGTGTTATGGTGATGTTATGTGTAAGAAATATTTCTAGAACTTGGTATAAAAAAGCATTTAATCTTTTAGTTTGTCATAGAACAGGTAAAACCTTATGCTACGATATATGGACAATTCCATGCAGTATTGAAAACTTCAACATTTCTCGATATAGGATTTTAAAAACTTTTGATTGTGTTGTATATGTATGATGGGGAGGGAGAAGTAGAGAGAACAGGAATGGATATACCATCATAGACATAACATGTAGAGGTCAAAGGACAGCCACAGCTCTCAGTCCTCAGCTTCCTCCTTGTCCGGAAAGGTCTCTTTAGTTGTTTGTAGATGCACAGACCATTCGATCAGGCTCACAAACTTGCAAGAATTTCATTTCCATATTCTCCTCCTCTATCACTGCAGAATGTTGGGATTATACACGCAGACACACGTGTCCAGCATTTACCTGAGTTTTGAGGATTCCAATTCAGGTCCTCAGGCTTTTATAGCAAGCACTTTACCCACCAATCCATCTCCTCAACTTCAAGGTGTGTGTGTATGTGTGCATGTGTTTGTATGTGTGTGCAGCTGTATGTATGCACATGTATGTATGCATGTATGTATGCATGTATGCATGCTTGTGTGTGTATATATGTGTATGTGTGTATATCTATGTTTAATTTACACACTTTGGATGAAAGGTGTCTTTATCACATCCTTCTTTTGTATTTTGGTGATAATTTCTAGAATATGTCTTTGGGTCCTCTTTACTTATCATCTCCCTTTTATATTAGGATGTCTTCCAACTGGTCTGTTCATCTATAGATCTCGCAGCCTGTCTATCTCTTCATCTGTCCGCCAATCCAACCGACCAATTAGACATTTAAAAGCATACACTGCATGTTATAGGTGCTGTCACTCTGTTGGTATTTTTCACTAGGCCATGTTATTTGGTTCACCTTCTATCACGATAAGCTCTGCTAGTCTGTGTGTTCTGTATCAATTCCCTGACTCAGCGTTTGCCCAGTCTTTAGTATAGGACAGATATGTTTGTTGATACAGGGGAAACAGAAGTAAATGTTACCATCAAGTATGTGGATTATCAAAATAGCCTTGTGATTTGCTTCCAGCTTTTTCATTCATCTTTCATAGCTCAATATCAATAAAGCTAGAGTTGCTTACAGATCCTGAAATTATTTTTTTCCACTGAGGCAGTGAATTTTGTTTTACCTTTTATCATGATAAACTCCGCCATATGATTCTTGGGATAGGTTTCCATTTCACTAAGTTGGAGAATAGTGGTATAGGTGATGAGATGTCATACTTTGAATGTAAAGCCCAGTGAATTTGATCAAATGTGAGATAAATGAAATAAGAGAAAAATGGGCATCAGTAATACTCCCAGTGGTTGATGTCTCCCAAGTAAATAGGACTGCCAGTCTAATCAGTGGGTTGGAAGAGATTCAGAAAAGCAGATTTGGAGAAGAAAATTTCAAATCCAGTTTGGGGCAGGGTATATTTTATATGCCTGCATAATATTTAGACAAGTATTCTGGGCAAGCAGTAGGATATGAAAATAGAGTTCAGCTGGAGATGCGTATTTTGGAGTCATTTGTATACAAAGTGGATTTATTCCATGGGCCTATGGAAGTTGCCACTAAAGGCAAGATGAAAATTCCCAGCACTGAGCACTGCACAACCTGTCGTTTAGAAGTTGGGATGATGGTGAGATAGATACTCATGAAAGAAATGAAATAAGAGATAGCAAAATTGAAAGCAAATCAAGGGTGTGATGTTCTGGGACAATGTACTTCTCTCATAAGGGACAGGTGAGGGCTACAGCAAGATTCTGGTTAGCCCAGAAAGACTTGGTAAAAGCAGTCTTCATGTAACTTTGAAATTAAAGGCCCAAGAATGTTTCAAAGAAGAAGAAGAAGAAAGAAGAAAAAAACAAAAACAAAAACAAACAACAACAGCAGAAATAGAATACTAAGTAAGGAAGATTCATTTAAGGTTAAAATCACCCTCCTCATTAGCAAAGAGCTGATTACGTGTAAGCTGTGAGCTGTGGAGTATTATTTTAAGGTGTGCGACTTTTGTTTATGCTGCATTTGTTTAACTCTGTGAAGCTGTGATTCTTTGGCTGTCTAAAACACCTGATGGCCTAATAAAGAGCTGAAAGGCCAATAGCAAGGCAGGAGAAAGGATAGGCGGGGCTGGCAGACAGAGAGAATAAATAGAAGGAGAAACGAGGAGAAGGGAGGAGCAAGGAGCGAGAGAACAAGGACAGGAGGGCATCAGGGACCAGCCACCCAATCAGCCATGGGGTAAGAAGGAAAGTAAGATATACAGAAATAAGAAAGATAAAAGATGGGATAATTAAGTATATCTGATAAGAAACAAGCCAAGCTAAGGTTAGGCATTCATAGTTAATAGTAAGCCTCCGTGTGTGTGATTTATTTGGGAGCTTGGTGGTGGCCCCTACCCCCACAAAAAGCCAAAAGAGTGAAACATCACCCAACAGCCATGAGTATTTGGTACAGGTACATGGTTCCCTTATGAAGTGCTTTCCAAATTCTTTGTCAGCTAAAGCAGCTGGGTTTTAGAATGCGTCTGTCCAAACTAGAAAGGAAGGCATTCAGTCTGCAAAAGGTGCATGTACACCCCAGCTTCTTTTGAATCAGCTCAGTGCTTGGGTGGAGCTTCTTAACATACTACCAAGAGCTAGTAGTAATGGGTAAGAGTTATAATTCCGTGTCAAATATCCATCAAATTTTATCATTTAACCATTGTGCTGGTTAACATTTGCCAACTTGAAGCAAACTAGCTCACCTGTAAAAAGGCACGTTATGTGATTTGCCTCTATTAGTTGGACCTGTGGGACATTGTCTCTATTGATAATTCATGTGGGTGAACTTTAGCCTCGCCCTGGGTGGTACCACCTTTCGGGCGGTTGGTCTTGGGTTGTGTAAGAAAGCTGGCTGCGCCAGGAGCATGGCAGGAAGACTGTAAAACAGCATTCTTCCTCGATGGTCCCTACTTTCGTTCCTGCCCTGACTTCTTGCAGAGTTGAACCAGAAGTATGTGATGAACAAGCCCCCTCTTATCCTAAGCTGATTTTTGGCCATCGTGTTTATCACAGCAACAGGAAGCAAAGTAGAACAAGTCATAAGTCTGAGAGGTGGGCACTTGAACTGCACTGATAGATACTGTAGCTTAGAGAAAACTGCTGTCCTTTCGAAAACTGGGGAGACCCTGGCTTTTTATCAATTTTTTTTTCATGTGGACAGAATTTTAAAAACCGAAGGACAAGAATGTGAAATGATTTTGCAGACAGGATGCCCTGATAAGATGAAAAGGCTGCTTTCCCCAAAGACTCCTATGTGGTCCGACACTATGCTCTTCCGTTTATCCCCCCTTCTCTTTCAAAGTGGGAGACCAAGCATGGCATCTCTGGGGCCTTGTGTAGTTCTGAGAAGCTTGGCATTTTCACCATGACCGGGCTCTCCTGACTTTCCTCCTGAGTGTCGCCGGTGGAGTGGGGGGACTTACTTCATTCAGAAGGAAGCAAGGTGCAGTGTGAGGTCACCCTTTGGTTCCTGCTCAACCTTAATCTTTAATTCTCAGAAACATTTCAGAAATGTTTCCTAAACATTTACAAGAAACAAGAGGTATTTTGATAGGCTTATAAACTTTATTTGCTTTTCACAAATACTGGAGTTACTGCTTTATTATAGTAATAGGAATTACATGTTGTGCTATAAAGGCAAAGGGCAGAATAGTTCAGGGATAGCTGTGACTCTAATTAGGACTTCAGAGCATCGAGGAGTGTAGGGACACTAACACTGTACAACCCATGGCTGAATCCTTTAAAAACTCTTGAGCTACTCGAGTTCCATTTTATTTAATAGAAGCCCTTTATGGAAAACTTAGAGTACATTGGGTTCATTAGCAACATTTGCTGGTTTCCATGAAGAGCAGATGGATCTACTGGGAAGGTCAAAGAGAAAGTATGACTGGATGCCCAGTCTCCAAATCCTACCATCACGTATGAATACAACAGTGAAATAATGCACTGGTAGGTAGGAGCCCTCATGAACCCATCAATCCTCCCTAAGAAAACTCAATAGCCAGGGACTGAGATGTAAAGATTTGGGGGCGAGGGTGCTTCACACTTAAAGCCTAACAAAAGAGCCTTGCACCTCCAGGGAAATTTTTGGCATAGGAACTATTCAAGTCAAGAGTATGCAAGGCTGGGGCTTGCAGCTCACGGTAGAGTGCTTGTCTCTCACTTGAAGAAGCTGAACATCATCAACTTCATGGCTCTAAAAATCAAATAAATAATATTAAGGATGAGAAGGAGGAAAAAAACATTAAAACAGAGATTGAAAGCTGGTAGTTTAAAAAAATTAATTCATAATTTTTAAAAGCATCTTGCTGCCGAAAACCCCTTAAAAATCACACTGGGAAGCCCCAATCCACCATTTCATTTATAATCCTTGATTTTTTTAAATTGACTTTGTTTCTTGAGACAGGGTTTCTCTATGTAACCACCACACCTGGAACTCACTCTTGTAGACCAGGCTGGCCTTAAAATCACAGAGATCTGCCTGCCTCTGCCTGCCAAGAACTCGGATTGAAGATGTGCGCTGCCGCCACTACCCAGTTTTTTAATTAATTTTAAGTGTTAGTTCTTTGAGAATTTCTTACATGTTTTGTTCATATTCACTCCCCAAACTTTTCCCAGATACATGCCCTTCCCTACCACCCAATTTTGTGTCCCTTTTTATTCTCTCTCTTTTCCTTGAAGGCCAAATTATGCTGACAAAGTATTCTTGGCTATGTGGTCATCTTACACTGAAGGGTGGTCAACTATCTGGAGTTACATGCCTTATAGAAAACTGTTTCTTTCTCACCCATAAACTGACCATTGCTAATAGCTCCACCACTAGGGGTGGGATAGTGTTCCCAAATCCCCTTTCTTTTATTTTATTTTTTAATTTATTTATTTATTAAAGATTTCTGTCTCTTCCCCACCACCGCCCCCCAATTAAGTACCCCCTCTCAGCCCGAAAAGCAATCAGGGTTCCCTGTCCTGTGGGAAGTCCAAGGAACCCCCGCCTCCATCCAGGTCTAGCAAGTTGAGCATCCAAACTGCCTAGGCTCCCACAAAGCCAGTGCGTGCAGTAGGATCAGAAACCCTTTGCCATTGTTCTTGAGTTCTCAGTAGTCCTCATTGTCCGCTATGTTCAGAGAGTCCAGTTTTATTCCAG
>NC_022029.1:18208139-18244564 GCF_000317375.1 Microtus ochrogaster
ATAGAACCTTCATCTGGTGATGGATGGAGATAGAGACAGAGACCCACACTGGAGCACTGGACTGAGCTCCCAAGGTCCCAATGAGGAGCGGAAGGAGGGAGAAGATGACCAAATCCCCTTTCTGTGCAGCTGTTTGGTTTAGCTTGGGTTGCACGAGCTATGTCTATGCTGTTACAAACTCCCTGGCTTTGTATGGCTTCCCTGTTGCGTTCAGAAGACAAGGTTTCTTTTTAGACACCCACTATTCATGGTTCTTAAACCCTTTTCATCCCCTCTTTACAATAACCCCTGAACACTGGGAGAGAGGGAAAAGTACATATGTTCCTTTTAGGTCTGAGCCTTCTACAGTTTCTTATTCTCTGCATTTTTTTTTTCCAGGCATGAGCCTCTGTGTTACTCACAATCTATTTCAAGTAAAAGCTTCTCAGAGGAGGGCTATGAGATGCCTTAATCTATGGGGACAATGATGACATTAACAGTTTAATACTACATCCATATAGTAGCATAATAGTAGTGGGCTCTCCCCTAGGGCCTGTGATCTGTCATTATCAGGCCTATTCTTTGCTTGATATGGTATCAGGTGTGCTTTCATCTTGGGAAGCAGGACTTAAATCTAATCAGAAAGTGGATGGTGACTCTCATGCTGTTTGTGCCACTATTGTACAAAGGGGCACATCTTGCCAGGCCAGTCATTATTATAGCTTGAAAAAGCCACAGGAAAGAATTATTGATAAGTGTTTTCACCTCCATTAGCTTGCACAATCCTTACCAGTACCATGAAAGCCAGCTAGTATGGACAAGGTCCACACGAGTTTGACCTCACTGTGTTCTACAACTCATGTATGTGGTGTCTTCAGCAATAGGGTCTTACTGTCAGGTTCTGAAGGGTAACCAAGAGCAATAATTTTTAATGTTTAGGAACTCTATGGGACCAAATTACCCAATAACTCTGAAAGAAATAGCTCATTCCTGCCACTGGGCTTTTTAGTAGTAGTATTATTAGTCTCCTGTGTCTTCTAAGGGCATTTTTGCCCGTGTGTGTGTGTGCGCGCTTCTATAGTAGTTGGTTTGTAAGATTTTTAAAAATTGGTATCAAAAAACTTTGCATGGACCTGGAGAGATGGCTTGGTAATTAAGAATACTTGCTCCTCTAGCGGAAGACCTGGGTTCAATGCCCAGCACTCCCAGAGCAGCTTACATCCATCTGCACTTTAATTTCCAAGGTATCCAATGACCTCTGCTGCCTCTATACCAGGTACACATGGAGTACACATATGTACATTCATGCAAAATATTCTTACACATGAATTATTTGCAACAGTACAAGTATAGAAAGCCTTCTTATATATCTTAGCTACATCTTCAGCTTAAATGCATTGTGCTAGGAGGAAGTTCAAACCCAAGGCAATTATCTAGAGGAGTGTGGAAAAACATGACACCCTTACAGATGAGCCTCTGTTTAGAATGGTTGTCATCAACATTGTCACCATCATCGTCAAAGGAAAATGCATGCAAGCCATAATGCGCATTCAAACACTAGTAGAAAAAGTCACAGTAAGATAGGGTGTGAAACTGCATGCTAATGTGTGTGTGCTAGAAACTAAGAAAGATGAGGTTATTGGGAATAGAAGACATAAGCACTCAATTCTAACTAAGGTTAAAGCTAATGGGTAGAATGTTGCCAAGTTTCAAGAAGACCCCTGGGCCCCTGTAGGCAGTGCTATTTGGATGGAAAATTTAGGAGGGAATAAATCACTAGGGGTCGTCCTTGAGAGTTTAAAAGCTTGCCCAACTTCCACTTTGCTCTCTGCCCATATTTGACATTGAAAATGGTGTTGAATATCTCTGTTTCCTACTCTGGCCACCACCACTTTCTCCCCTGATTAGGCTGGCCTGTAGTAGGCGTGTTTGTATGGTAGTCTCTTTATTATGTCAATTGGTGTGAAAGGAAGGATCTGTCTAAAAGTAGGTGCCATCATTCCCTGGGTTTGGGTCCTGGACACAACACACACACACACACACATGCACATGTTCTCTCTCTCTCTCCCTCCCTCCCTGTCTCAGTGTGTGTTAGTAGTAGATAAGCTGAGTTATAAGCACACATGCATTCATTCTGCTTCTACTTTTGACTGTGGGTTTAGGTTCCTGCCCCCTTCACTTCACTTTCCCACAGTGATTGACTAAAACTTGAAACCGTGAGCTAAGTAAATCTTTCTCCCTTAAGTCAGGTGCTTTTGTTTGAGCATTGTATCAAAGCACCAGGAAATAAAAGGAAGACAAAATGTAATGGATAATAGCTAGTCGGGGGAAAAAAATCCTCTGTTGGGAACTAGAGGTTTTTACCTAACAAAATGATATATTGTTAGACCACAACTTTCTTATGCATAAATTATTCATCCCCATTTCTGAATGCTTCCTTGGAGCTTGGCTTCCGAAGAAGCCTCGCCGCTTTGTTGCAGACCGGCAACTGCTCCTTGCTCCTCCAGGGCTGCTGCTGTGCTCTTTGGAGAGTCCTGTTTCTCTTTCATTTTGTTTTGGGTTAAAGAAAGTTCTTCAGAAAGACACAAGGGCAGGAGCTTCCGAGTTGTTGATTGGATGGTGAAACAGAAATAATGACAGCCTCTACCCCAGGAGACTTTAATACAGGAAAAGAGTGGGTTCTGTTTGGGGCTTGGTGGGTAAAGCAGAGAGGGTCGAACCTTTGCATCTTGAGTTCTGTTGCTGCTTGGAATCTCCCTCCACTCCCCAAGGCTTTCCGTGCTGGATTTTATAGGATTACAGTTGAGTTCATTGCTCAAGCTCAGCCAGAAACAATCCTGTCTGTATCCCCTTGAGCCACAATGTTGTCTTACTATGAAGAGTGGGAGCTGCAACCCTCAGGGCTGTTAGCTGCTCTAACTTTTGAGTGGATAGCCCGTGAAATGTTCGGGAAGACCTGAAACCCTCCTCCCAGGGCGGATATCACCTTCTTCCTTTGGATTTTATATAGAACCTGATCCTCTTTGCCCAAATGCAGCCAAATAAACAGGCGTCTCAGAGGAACCCGATGGCTCAGCTGTGGAAGTCCCACAGCGAGGTCTGGTTTTGATGTATTGCTGAAGGATACGATCATGGCTGGAGAGCTGGATGGCTTTTGCCAGTTTGAGAGAGAGGTCATGTTTTTAATTTAACTTAATTTCCTACACCAAAGAAAATGTTCAATAGGATATTCGACTTTTGCACCTTTAATGAGACCAGATGCTCTGGGGCCTGCAGCCACGAAGAGAAAACAGATTTTCTCGTTTACACTTCTGCTTCGTGCATTTTCTAAACCGGGCATGCGCAGCTCCGAAAGAATACCGGTCTCATTTTGCGATGCCCTTTCTCCTTTCCTGTCTACTCTCGCTTCCTTCCTCTTTCCTTCATTGCTTGCCTCCTTCCTCCCCCGTGCCCTTTCCTCCCCATTCTGCTCTTTCCTTAGTGTTGCCATCTTTTTATTCTTTGAAAGCTTCATTGTGTATACAATGCGTCTTAATCATATCCATTTCCCTTAGTGTTATCTTTGATTGTGTTTTTATAAGCAAATCAGTGTGCTTGGAGATTTACAGCCATATATTTAATTTTCTCTTTATAGATGATATAATATTTGGTGAGATGGAAAGGTCTAGGACATATTCTGTAAATTGATATGCCAAAGAACATAATGATTAAAACTCTGATATTGAAAGTAGATTATCTGAGTTTAAGTTCAGGTTTTAGATAGTTAAATGGAGTGATCTGGAAAAAGTTAAACATTTTGATGAGTGATCTGTGTTGGTTATTTTGAAGTTGCAGGTTGAGTTCTAGTTCTGCTGATGGCCATATGCAAACAAAGGGGAATAGTAGGTTATAGTTTATGAAATAGTAAATACCTGGTTTCTGTTCCTGTACAAACATTTGCACACTCCAATTCTGATATTGCAATCTTCATTATAAAATGAGGCCTGGTGGGGAGACTATGAAAGCAGAACCCTTAAAGAGGTTTCGTGGTCTTTATAAAACACAACAGTTCTGAAGGGCGTTATTATAACCTTCTGGCCTGCATCTCTAAAGACAGCCCTCACTGGATTTAACTGTGCTGCATTCTAACTTTGGACTTCCCATCCTTGGAACCATGAGGAATTTCTTATTGTTGGTAAGCCATTTTGTGAGTGCAACCTGAACATTCAGTTACGGCAACTCTGCTTGCGTCTCAGACATACAGACTCAACTTTACGCTCGGCTGCTTTTAAAGTTTACTGTAACCCAACTATTCCTGGTTGGTAGGCTAGAGAGAGCTTCCATTTCTGAATTTCTCCCCCAATATTTTACTTCAAAATTTCCACAAAGTAGTGAGTGTAAAGTATCATACATTGTCTTAACTAGAGTTTTTCATTTCTGATGACATTGGGCAACTTAAAATAGGCATATAGTTTTTGAGTCTCTCTTAGGTAAAACTCTTGCTAGTTAATTAATTTTATTTTGCCGAATTCTTCTCTTACAATCCCCTACCTATCCCAGTTATTAATTGAGAAAATGGTCCTTACAGCTTCATGCTCTGTGATTCAAAAACTGATATTTTGATGGAAATAGCTCTGTGTGGTTTTTCACACAAACTCCATGTGGTTTTTCTTTTTTCAACAGTCTGCTTCTGTGCTTTAGGGATTGATGTTCCCTCAAGACACTGTCCTTTAGGCTAACATGCGAGGATAGCATAGGAAAGACCCTTCCCAGCAGAGCTCAGGAGAATTTTCGGACTTTATTTAATTATTTTAAAATTTAATTGCCAGTAAAAATGAATACACTACAGCACTACAGTTAAAATTATATATGCCACAAAGGAATGAAGCTTAACAGGTACGCCTTTCCTGTTTCTTCACATCAAATATATGATCATAATTGATTTTCCAAAGTTAATAAGATATAATCCATTGCTACATTCTATCTCATGAGTTTCTTCAGATCGATGATAAAAAAATAAAACAAAAACCATAAACAAATAAAAAAACCCTTTCAAATTAAATGAAGCCAGCAGGCAAATGACCAACTAATTACTACTTCCACCACCACCAAAACCCAAACTCATTCTTTCACAATTAATGTCTTACTTTACTGTTTGGGTCAGGCGCTATCATAAAACTTACTAAAATTTTGTGTATAATTGTCTTGTCTCTTTTAAAATATTTTTTTCTCTTTTTTTTCCTCCCTCCCTTCCTGCCTCCATCCTTTCCTTCCTTCTCTCTTAACAGAGCAATGATTTCTTGATTACAGGGAATAATCGAACATCAAAAGTCTTGGGGTATGTCAATTGATTAAATAATGCTCTGACATCTTCCAGGGGTTAATCAAGATTCAGACATCTCTTCACAGCACTTTGACCTTGGGGGGTTTCATCCTGCCTTAGAGAAACCTATAAGACACAAGAAGTATCTTTCTTCAGCTACCTTCAGACTTCAGAACAAAGTTAGGGGTCAGATCAGAAAGTTATACCAAATCCTCAGAAGAAGGGATTATTTTTTTTACAGGGTTACTAGGATAGAGGTAGAGTAAGCAAGGTTTATGAGTCTGTTGGTTGAATATGGTGAGCCAAATGTTTGGGAAATACAGGTTTTGTATCATTACATTCTCTATTTATTTTAGTATTGGAAATTGAACCAATTCCAATTGGGTGCTTGTGCATGCCAGGCAAGTTCCCTATCACTTAGCTAACCTCATAGCCTTCTTTAGTTTCATGGTATAAATTTTCTTGGTGTTCTATTGAACACGTTCAAGGCTTCAAAGAGATGTTGGTGCCCAACTGCCCTCTTTAGCCAACGAAGCTGGCTTACCTCTTGATTAATTACTTGTCTGTTTGTGTAAAAGTACCTGATGAATGCAATTGGAAGAAGGGAGGGTTTATCCTGACCTATAGTTGCAGGAGATGCACTCCACCACATGGAAGGTATGGCGACAGGAGTAGGATTGGCTGCTCACAGTGCCCCCACAGTGGGGAAACACTCATCGTTATTCAGCTCAGGATCAGAGCCCTTGAATGCTGCCACCCATATTTAGGGTAAGGATTCCCACTTCAGTTAACTAAGTATATAGTTTATCCCTCGCAAATATGACCAGAGATTTTTTTTTCTCACTGTGATACTAAATGGCATCAGATCGACAAAGTTAACCAACATACATTTATGCTACACATTTTTGCCTCCAGTTAAAATGCTATCTAAGCACCAAGCTTTAACATTTAAAAGAGAAATAAGTAGAAGTAAAATTAAAACATAGGTAGGTGATTCTATCTACCTACAATCTATCTGTCAATTATTATCTGTCTGTCTATCATCTATCAATCATCTAGCTATCATCCACTATCTATCATTTATCAATCAGTCATTCTATTTATCTATCATCTATATCATCTATCATTTATCAATCAATCGATCTATCCACAAAAACCTTGATTGCTTAGTGCTCCCCACTGTGGAGTCATTACCTAAAATGTATAAAGCATAACAAGAGTTTATTCTTAAATTGATTGGAGGTATTTGCATGATATCCAAGATGAACAAGATATAAGCATTAAAAATTTACATATGTGAATCCTCCATGATTTAACTCTTGCCAAATCATGTATCAACTTCTCCTTCATTCCCTACTTCATCGTCTACCAGCTATTCCACCCTAACCCCACCATCACTAATCAACTCTTGTTCTCAAGTGCTTATGACTCTCTGTCACATGGTACTGTGTAGTCTATCCCCACTCCTTAGATCTCCTCATATTCCCGAAGGAAAAGTAAGGCACATGGTTTTGGATAACTTATTGACTAGGATTTTTGCTTCTTTCTGTCTATGTACTAGAGAGTACCTAGCAGCTAGGTGAATGCTTCTGGGCTTAAAATGAGCAACATCTGGAGAGCTTTAGCATGCATACAAGCCAGGACCCTGTTCTTAGTGAATATGGAGGACGGTTGGAGAAATTTTCCTTATAACAATATACTAATGTGGTTAGTTTGTGGCCTTTAATTTGCTTACCATTCTTATCGATGGGACTTCAAAAATCAGTAGAATTTATTTACATGCCTGTTAGAACATGCAGTTGTCTTGTGGTTCCTAGTTAAGTAATATATTGTTAAGAAAATTTCAAATCACTTGTTATTTCTCCATAAGTTATTGACTCTCTCTGGGCCAACTGCTGGCCTTATTCTTACTCATCGGTAGTCAGTTCACATGGTGGGCAGGAGGCATATGTTGACTGAAAAGAACGAGAAGGAAGACCATGATCCGTGGGTGAAAGCTCACAGCATGGAGGCTTCACCCTTCGCACCCTTATGCCACATTTTATCCAAACTCAGGAAAGTGCTCCCTCTCACTTCCTGTTGCAACCCACTGGCAGCCTGGGGACCACCCTGTCTTAGGCTGAGAAGTGAGAAATTCTGAAGGCAATCGAACACTGTAAATTTCCGCAGCAGTTCCACAGAAAGCTGTTGGGCACAGATGTTTCTGTAATTGTGATATGCTGGGAACATTCTCTAGGCTCCCAGCGCAGAGGGCCTGCCTCTCATTCTCCACCTGGGTGCCTCAGTGGGCGAATCGCTGCTACAGCAAGGCTGTAATGGGAACCACGTGGCAACATGTGGCTGCCTTAAAAGAACTGAGCAAGATTCATGTCGCAGATCTGGTCCCTCCTTCTGTCTTTCTCCAGCTAGTTCCCAATAGAGTTGGCTTTGGTGATGGCAGACCCCTCAGCTCATTCCAAAGGTGGGGGGTGGGAGAGGCTGGGGTTTGTTCATGGCTCTTTGTTGAGATGGGAGTAGACTCTCGTGTTTTATTCTGGGTGGAGCTATAAAGGCCTTCCAGCTGTTCATGGATGAGTTTTAAGGGAAGCAACAGGAAGAGGCTTTGGGACTATGAAAGGCTATGACTATTCCAATTGACCTCCATGCAAGGTAGGTCATGGCATTGATTTAAAAATTGGCAGAAGGATTTCGAAACTGTGACATAGTCCCTGTAAATGGATATTTTTCTTTTAGGGTATAATATTGCTGCTTTAGCTGGAGATAGCCTCGCTTGCTTCAAGGCTCTTCCTGTCCATGGTAACGCCAGGGAGCTATGAATAGCACAGGGGAAACATCTGCCACTTTTGAAAAGCTGATGAAAAGCGCAGTGAACCTGGAACACTTTTCACAACTGTTTCCTGCTAGAGGGCTTTAACCTGGGCAGCCAGTATTAGCCCAGGACACAAGAGGACAAAGGATGACGGCTGCGGAAGCACAGAAGTGGATATAGGACACGGTGTGGCATTAGACACGGACAACATTCTGGGGTTAGTTTGCAGCTCAGAAGACTCTGAGTGCCTCCTGCTTAAAACTGTCAGCGGCACCACGGAGCAAACACTCTTCCACTTTGTTTCGTGAGGTATTTGCTTAACGCAAATTCTAGAAAGACTTGTATTTATGAGCCTTCATTATAGCCTTTATGTCTCACTTCTCTGTGTGTATCACTATCTCCATTGTGAGAAATGCAGGTTTAGGGTAACTAGTAGTTATTTACAAATTTATCAAGGATGCAGGTGAAGTACTCACTTTCAGTTGTAACTTCCTTGTAGAATACATTGCACACTAAAATAGTCAGATCTTCCTTCTGAGTTCACATAATAATAACAATGTGTATTATTATTATTGTGACTATTATAGTCTGTATTATTATTACCACATTGCATTCACAGTCTAGAAGCAGAAACAATGAAACCAAAAAACAAAGTTAAAATCTATGATTAACTAACTCAACCTTCAAACAAACGGGCAAAAAAAACAACAAAAGAATAGTTTTCAGCCTAGAGATTAATCTACATAATAATACCCTGTAGTCACTAAGATAGTTCTTTTGAAAACTTTCCATTAAAAATCTAAAAGGAGTACTTTCCATAACCCAATGTCTTAGTTATTTTTGTATTTCTGTGAAAAGACACCATGGCCAAGACAATTTATAAAGGAAGACATTTAATTGGGGCTTGCCTATTGTTTCAGAGGGTTAGCTCATGATCATCATTGTAGGAAGCATTGCCAGAGGCAGGTAGGTATGACCCTGAAGCAGGAGCTGAGAACTTACATCTAATCTACAAGCAGGAGTCAAGCAAGAAATTGGGTCTGGCCTCAGGTATTGAAACCTCAAAGCTCATCCCAGGTGACACGCCCCCTCCAATAAGACCACACCTCCTAATCCTTCCCAATAGAGTTCCACCAACTAGGGATTGAGGATTCAATTATTTGAGCCCATGGAGGTCATTTTCATTAAATCCACCATACTTATGAAGTAATGGGTAAGATTAAAAACAAAGAAAAACTTCTGTGGGCAAAAGGGGCAAATCCAGATATACTGTTATAAATAATGAGCAAGTCCAATATTTGCTGGATCTCAGATTAACTTAAATATATTCAATGTTATTTGTGGAAGGAGTGACCAATGGTCAGGTAAAAAAAGTTATAAAATGTGGATGAAAAGCTTTCAAATTTCTAAAAATATTCCACATCTCTGAGTTAACTTAAACAATTATATAAAAGATTTATACAAAATCTTTAAATTGTGTGAAAGCATAAAGATGTTGGTAGCAGCTCTATTCCTAATATCCAGAACTTGAAAACAACCTAGATGCCTCTCACCTGAAGAATGGATAAAGAAAATGTGGTACATTTACACAAAAGAGTATTAGCTCTTAAAAACAATGACATCAGAAAATTTGAAGGCAAATGGATGGAACTAGAAAAAAAATCATACTAAGTGAGGTATCACAGACCTAGAAAGACAAACATGGTGTGTACTCACTTGTAGGTGGATATTAGCTACAAAATAAAGAATAACTATGCTGCAATCCACAGACTCAGAGAGACTAAGTTAACAAGGAAGGTTCAAGTGAGAGATGCCTGAATCTCCCTGGAGAGGGGAAATAGAAGAGATTTCATGAGAAAACTGTGGGCGGGTGGGGATGGGAACATGAGAGATCAGGTTTCAGGGGCTGGAGAGAGAGACTACTGAAAAGGGGGTATATTTCTGGGTCAGGTAAAATCCTGGCGCAAGGAATCTCCCAGGAATCTACATGGATGACCTCAGTTAAGACTTCAGCAATAGTGGTTGATATATAGACTAAATTGAACATCTCCTGTGACCAGATTGGTGTTTAGCCCAATTGTCATCAGAGATGCTTCATCCAGCAATTGATGGAGGCAGATGCAGACTCAAAGTCAAACATTTAGGCAGAGCTTGGGGATTTCTGCAGAAGAGGGGAAGAAAAACTGTAAGTCAGAGGGGTCAAGGGTACCACAAGAAAAGCCACAGAATTGACTAACCTGGGCTTATAGAGGCTTAAAGACACTTAACTGACAACCAGGGATCCTGCATGGGACTGACCTAGGTACTCTGCATATGTTACCATTATGTAGCTTGGTTCCCCTGTGGGACTCCTAATCCTGGGAGCAGGGGCTGTCTCTGATTCTTTTCCTGGCTTTGGGGACCCTTCTCATACTGGGTCACCTTTCCCAACCTTAATACATGGGGAGGTACTTCGTCTTACTGCAACTTGATATCCATGGGAAATCTACCCTTTTCTAAACAGAAATGGAGGAGGAGTGGAGGGGGGTAGGAACAGAGGAGGGGGTGGGTGGGGGGAGACTGGAAGGAGAGCAGGGAGGGGAAACTGCACCTGGGATGTAAAAAATATCCTTCTGGAGGCCTGGACAACGTGCGCAGGTCCAGTTGCACAAACAGGAAACTAGGGTTCAGACAGCCCCTAGAAAGAGGCTGTTGATCATACATGATTACAGTCTAGAAGCAGACACCCCCCCAAAAAAAACCCAGCAAAAAACAGATTTAAAATCTATGATTACCTAACTCAACCTTCAAACAAGCAAACAAAAACAGCAACAGAAGAATAATTTTCTGCCTAGAGATTAAGACAGGCTAGAGAGTGTTCGTATTTGATCTTTTGATAAATTTTATTTACTTATATGTTTGTTTAGTGTATGTGTCTCTCCCCCCACCCCCCGAGACAGGGTTTCTCTGTGTAGTGTTGGCGGACCTGGAACTCATTTTGTATACCAGGCTGTCTTTGAACTCAGAGATGTGTGTGCCTCTTCATCCCAAGTGCTGGGATTAAAGGTATACAGCACACCTGCCTGACTGTGTATGTGTCTGTATGCACCTGTGTGTTCAGGTGCATGCGTGAACCTGGGGCTCCTGCTTTCTAGGCTAGACTATAAGCCAGAACTATGTCTGCACTCTAAGGTTCATCACACAATGCTTACCTAAGTTCGTGGGCAACCTAAGATACGACATGGTAGAATTGGTGTTGTAGAAAATGTTGGAGGCACCGTGGTTCAAATGAGAATGAGATTCCTTAGGTGCTACTTAATTTGGAGTTCTGAATTTGGATTGACTCCTATGGTTTGATAAAACACTGGATAATTCTGGATAGAGGGAATTCCAACAAAAAGAAAATGGACCTACCGATGATTAGGATATGTGAGAGACTTCAGTAGCTAAGAAAAGTCACACATGAGCATGCCAATGGACTCCACTGTGAATAGTCTATAGATGGCTATCCCACAGGCAGACTCACTACAGTGCAGGAACAGTCCAGCCTTAACCTCCCAGTCATTTGCTTAGTTGTGCCTGTTGGGGAGCTTTGTGCTTGATGTTAGGAGACACCTGGCCAGTGGTGTTACATTGCTTAAGCCCTGCTGTAGCAGAGTCAGGGAACAGACTGGAAGAGCACCTCTGGAGGAATCATCTTACTCTTCTTGAAGCAAAAGCTTCACCTTGAAGGGACCTCTCTGGTGCTCTTGGGTCTACTTGCTGCGCTCTTGTTTATCATTCCCATTAAAGACAACATAGATGACTGATTGTGTAATCACCAATAACATCATAATCAATTCCAACTCCAGGTCAATCTCTAAATTAATCTTTGCTTCAGCTTATAAAGATCTCCACTAGGAAGGGGTGTGGACTCTTTCCCTCCTTTGCTAAACCATGCCAGCAGTGACCACTTCGCCGTCATTACACTGCTTGATATTGGGCATCAGGCAGTAAGGAAGAGAAAGGAATTCTGGGATTCCTGAAATTCTGGGAGAAAGTATCAGATGGAATTGAAAGGTATTTTCATTTTGCATGCTGTGGGAAAAGCTAAAGGACTTTCTTCCTCTCTTGAAAGCATCTATTTTTGCCTCTTATCATGAACCTTTTTGGGTCAGGACTTAGGTAGAGGAGTTGAAGTGTGCCCTGCAAATCATATTCTAAATTAAGTGATAGTAAGTAGCCCTGGGTTACTGTTCAAGAGGGGAAGATGATAGGAATCTTGTGAGTGAATGAAGACAGATAGCTTTTTCAAGAAGTGACTAAAAATCCCAGAAGTCTGGTCTCAAAGGGGGAAGAGGCACCAATATTTTTTGAGAGTATGAAGACTATAATGTTGTGTTGTCATGTGTGTGTGCATGTGCGTACACATGTGCATCCATGTACATTTGTGCGGATGCGTGGTGTGTTCGTGTGTGTGTGCATGCAGAAGATAAAGGCTGAAGTTACGTGTCTTTCTACCAGTTTTTTGATATATTTTGTTTGAGTTAAAGTCTCTCACTGAATCTAGGAATACTAGTTAGACTTAGCCGGCCAGCAAGTCCCTAGAATCCTTATGTAGTTACCTCTCCAGCACCGAAATTATAGGCATGTGTTCATGTACGTGGCTTCTTATGTGGACACTGGAGGTCTAGGGGCAGGTCTAAGGCTTGTGTGGTAGGTACTTTACTGACTGAGCCCCCTCTCCAGAACCCGTGATTTTTTTCCCATGACTTCAATTTACAAAGCTGGTATTGACACCTTTGAGGGATGGAGTGTGTTGTGCCCCCATTTTAGCTTGGTCCTGTGTAGTGCTTGGTATGGGTACATCTATATGGTGTATAGACTTCTGTAGAAGAATTAACTGTATTAATGTGGGAAGAAGGAATTCTAATGAATTTTTATGGAGGGGAATAAAATTTGTACTCCGAAAACCCCAGAGCAAGATCCTCCTTGGACTTTTAGTGTGTATTGCCAGTTCTGCCTAGTCTGTGGCTCAAGCCTTGTGATGGCTACACTCATGCCTACTTGACACAAGCTAGAGTTATCTGAAGGGGGGGGGAACACAGCTGAGAAAATACCTCCATAAGGTCCCTCTGTAATGCATTTTCTTAATTTGTGATTGATGGGGAAGGTCCCGACCCATTGTGGGTGGTGCCAACCCTGGGCTGGAGGGCCTGGGTTTTATAAGAATGCAGACTGAGTAAGCCATGGGAAGCAAGTCAGTAAGCAGCACTCCTCCGTGGCCTCTGCATCAGCTCCTGCCTTCAGGTTTCCACCCTGCTTAAGTTTCTGTCTTGACTTCCTTTAATGATGAATGGCAATACAGAAGTATAAGCCAAATAAACCCTTGCCTTCCCAGTTATATTTTGGTCATGGTGTTTCATAGCAGCAATAGAAACCCCGACTAAGACAAGTCTCTAACTTCTTCAGTTCTCAATTTGGTCTCTCTCAGTCTCCATGGAGACAGAAAGAATCTTACTATTGCCTTCTTTCTCCTCCTCACCCCATTCCTTAGCTTTCTGAGAGTCTAGCCTAATGGCAGAGGTACTGGCTGGAGCCATGTTTATTGCCACAACTCTATGGACTTTTAAGGTCCCTGACACTACTAAAAAGCATGTGATTGCTTATTCATCAACACCATTTAAGTGTTTGGTGTTGGGGGCCTCTTAAAGGAGCTGCTAGGATTTTGCAGCTAAAGCTGAGTCAGGAAGTCTCTCTTAAATGAGATGTGCTTGCCTCTAGCAAGCAGAGCCCACCTGAGAAAGTGCTGCTATCAATAAGCTGTGCTTAACTCTGTTCTTTTGTGCCTAGAATTCCTTTTCAAACTCTCAGGTTTTATGTGGATGCAATTGTCCATGATGGCACCATTTGTTGACTGAGATTTCTGACCTGTCCATCCCACAGCCATTCAATTCCAAACAAACACACAGAGGTCTACATAAATTATAAACTGATTGACCTATTAGCTCAGGCTTCTTATTAACTCTTATAACTTAAAATTTGTCTGTCTTAGCCACGTTGCTTGGTACCTGTTATCAGTGAGGCATTCTCATCTTGCTTCCTCTGCATCTGGGTGACAGCTGCAGACTGACTCTTTTCTCTTCCCAGATTTCTCCTGTTCTCATTGTCCCACCTCTACTTCCTGTCTGATTGCCCCGCCTATACTTCCTGCCAGGCTACTGGCCATTCAGCCTTTTATTAAAATAATACAAGTGACAGGATAAAAGACCATTGTCCCACAGCAGTTATACTTTGTCATTTAAGAAAAAATAGTTTGTAAGCTTAAATAATACCCATATCCAATAGACTAGATTTGAAGGCACTCTGTCTTCCAGTTTTTTAAAAATAGGACTCAATTCCTTTAGTTCTTGTAAGTAAAATCTTCTGTGGAAGGAAATTTAACATTTGTTGATCCTCCTCAGCCCCCCTTCCCTATTTTGATCATGTCTTCTTGCTATTTCATTTTCTACATTAGTATGCACTTTGGAGTTCACTCCCCTATTAAGAACCTTCTAAAGTGCACTTTAAAGAGGTTAGTCATGTGGGTTAGAGCAACAGGATTTAATCCATTTTACAAGCTTTTTTGACACAGTTTAGAAAAGGTAACATTAAGTGTCAGATTGGTTTTTTTCATGATTGGGGTCTTCAAGTGCTTATAACCTCAATCGTACTCCTAACATCTGGGAATTTCCACAAAAGACATTTGAAATAAAATTAATCCATCATTTTGGGTTAACGGAGGTAGCCAAGACCTAAGGGATAATTTCTGTTTAATATTAAACTTCACATTTTCCCGTTCTTCCAGGGAAGGCTTTTTATATATCAATATAAAGCAACTACAAAAAGTGAGTCTGAGACAGTTGGCACAACCATAATCTTCTCTTGTCAGTCCTTAACAAAAGGCAGAACTTCTGCTATTACTGTCTTTTCTATTGGCTCTCATAGGTACCATTGTTTGAATTTGGATTTCTGGCAGTATACACAGTATTCTCTTAGTTTGGCTGTGATAGCCATTAAATTTGTTGTTCATATTACTTTAAGAAGTTAATATTACAAGAATTTCTTTTCTGCAATAAATCAAGCGATGGGCCAATTTAATGAATACTCTGGCCATGTTTCAGGGAATCCTGGTATTTTTTGAGTATGTTTCATCTCCCCACAGTCATAGGAGACCTTTGCTTTCTCTATAACTCTCTTTCTCTGGGTAGGGGAGCTTGTACTACATAATTCTTCACGTAGAATCTGACTGTCTCAGCTCATGTTTTTGGTTGGGTCATGTTAGATGTGACTAGACATTCTGTTAGCACACTTTCTTTGCGTCCATTCCACTTTCTGAACCAATCATTAGGGGCTATTTACTGACAGAAGAAAAAGAAACCATTGAAAAGGCATGTGCAGAGAACTCAAGAACAAGGACAATGGGTTTTTGATCCTACTGCACGTGCTGGCTTTGGGGGGGCCTGGGCGGTTTGGATGCTCAACTTACTAAACCTGGATGGAGGTGGGCGGTCCTTGGACTTCCCACAGGTCAGGGAACCCTGATGGCTCTTCAAGCTGATGAGGGAGAGGGACTTAATCGGGGGAGGGGGAGGGAAATGGGAGGCGGTGGCGGGGAGGAGGCAGAAATCCTCAATAAATAAATAAATTAAAAAAAAAAAGAAAAGGCATGTGTACATGGCATATAGTTTCAGTGGATCTTGGTGTTATGACATATAACCCTGGCAGCCTCGCAAAGACATTTTCCCAGCTCGGATCTTTGCGCTGTCTCTTTTGATTGTCCATGACAGGATGTACAGATGGTAGATATATGGTGAGACCTTTTTATTATAGTGTGATAGGAAAGGATAAAACAAAGCACCCACATGTCTATAATGAAGGTGTGCTTCTAAGTATAAGAGAACAGATGTCAGAAATAACCCCTTTAAAATAGTGATAAGAAAGAGACCCAGAGGAGGGCCTTAGATATCCTATAGGCAAATGACATCAAATGTACCAGACCTCATATGAAGTAAGGGCAATGGTATGTGTATGAAGGAGTTGATGCTAAAGAGGATACATGACTTGTCACACACAGTACTAGTGAGTGAGAAAGGCTTGACTTGTCCTCAGGTAAGAAAGTCCCCACAGCAGGAAGGGAAGGTGTAAGGCAAGAAGTAGCTGAAGTTCTGTTTTCCAGAAAGGCCCATCTCTCTGCTTGGGTTCTTGTGTACATTTCAAAGAGTGTTGGGGAAGAATGAGAAAAGAGGCCTTGCAAAAGACTGGAAAAAGCGGGCCCCTTGTGTGAAGTGCAGTTGTAACCTGAGGCTGGCAGATTCCTAGGCACAGGGCTGTGCTTGTGACGGGAGCTGAGCTGAGGCTTTCTTTCATAAAAAGGGGCTTAGGTACCAGGTGGTTGTTCACTGCATTTGTTAGTTTCCAGGATTCTGTCTGTGTTACTCAACCTTCTTCTTCACCTCTGACTCCCTTGCTGGCTTATGCTTCATGTGACTCCCAGAATGACCTCCTAAGCTTTTGGTCTCTCTGGTCACTGTTGCTTAAAGCCTTCCAAAGGCTCTTTTGGGCTCTGTGAACTAAGTCTAACTTTAGAATTATACTCAGTAAACTTTCAGCTTAGTGTTCATCCACATCCATGTCCTTTTCTTGATGTTTGATGTGCTCAAGCCCTATTGAACCACTTTTCCTTCCCAAACAGGCCATCTGGGATTGATACTCACAGTTTTGCTCTGCTTGGAATACTTTTTGTCAAATTAGCTTGATAATCTTTCCAACTTTATCAATCATACTATTATTTCCATTTTATAGCTAAGAAAACTAAAGCTAATAAAGGAGTAAAAATGCTTGTTTTGTGTTCCCACACTGGTAAGATTGGAGATAGGATTTGAACTCTAAGCCAGGACTCTTCATCACCATCCTATTGTGGATCAATGGGCTCTTCCTTGTTCCACACAGTGCAGATCCACCGTCTAGTTTATTTCCCTTGATTACTCTTCTTCACACTGCAAGCTACCCTGTGAGACGAGCCACTCTGTGAGGGCTTTATTAAATTCAGTAACACGCCTTAACTATTCATTTTATGGAGTTCTGTGGTTTGCTTGAAAAAAAAATTCAAGTTCTGAAACTCCAATTCTCCATTATCAGTATTTAGAGTTAAGGCTTCCATGAAGTTAATCAATGTTAAGGTCAGAAGAGTTTAACTCTGACCCAGTAGAGTTTTAGAATTTGGATCCTTTCTAACAAGAAACACTAGTTTGCCCTTTGTCTTACCATGTGAGCACCCAGTAAGGTGATGACTTTCTATAAGTCATGAAGAGACCCAACTGAGAAACCAGCATTGCGGGACCTTGAGCCAGAACTTACAACTTGCTGAACTACCAAAAAAAATCAAACAAACAAAAAACAAAAATCACCCCAAACCAAAACAACAACAACAAAAATACCAAAAAAGAAAACAAAGCCACCCCCCCAAGAAAAACAAAACTCCACCATCACCAACACCATCAAAAAACAAAGAAAATGGATGTTTGATTCATTTAGTGGTCTAGTGTATGGTGTTTTGTTTGGGATTGGCAAAACCTCATTCTTTGATGAATGGGTCTTCCAGAATATGGCCATCTATACGAACTAGTAGCAATCTATTTTAGTGCCCCCACATCCCTAACGTCTGGCGTGGTGCCCCACTGAATGCCTGGCATGCAGAAGGCTCCTCAGAGGGTTCTCTGGGAATAATTTACTGCACTGCCACTGCCTATGCCCCAGGGTTCCACACCTAAAAACCTAAAGCAATCTCTTCTCTACTCCCCTGTTCACCTGTGCCCTGGGTTCTCGGGGACCTTCTGGATATGGAGTTGGCTCTGCAAACTTTGCACTGGCTGCTGTTTTACTAGTTTTTTTTTTCCTGAGTGCTCCAAAGCCTGCTGTCTCCTCAGGCTCTCATAAAGTAGCTCCCTCCCCATGCTCAGAGACAGCAGCCACCCAGACTGACTCCTTGGGTTGAATTTATGGCAAGGATTCATCAGATTAGGAGGGTTTGGACCTAGTCCTCTTCCCATTTTGTGTGCAGATTGTAGTGCAATGGTAACCTAGTCTTCTTTTCACTGGATGCAGAATGTAGCAGAACAGCCTTATTGTTGCCGCAGCTGCTGAGGGAGGCAATGTGGTCATGCTTGGCATTTTCTGACCTGAGGAGTCACTTACAAACATTTTGATTTAACATGCAATAACTAAAAAACCAAGAAGTTCAATATAAGTAAAGATTTTCAGGTCTCACTTGCATTCGAGGCTACCTCTATGTAAGCTTGGGGCTGCCAAATAGTACCAACTTCTATCTGCTGGCTGTTTATCAGGATGAAGACACATGGGGGGGGAGGGTTGCTTCACACTCTGCTTTCTCCTCTAAGACTGAACTAGTCCCATCCTGCTCTGAAAAGCACTCATTTTTCCGCTGCTGGAAGGCCAGATTTCACAGTGGTTCTTCGAAAATCTCTCCTTATCAGATTTTATACTTCACAGAAAGCTTTATAATAAGTTGAAAGTTATTATTTTTTTTTTGCATCCACTGGCCTTTGTTTTGTCACCTTGGGTCACAAGCAAATAACAAGCATCTCCCCAATCTTTTTCATAGAGACTTTTCTTCATGTTTATAGATGGCAGTGGGTTTAATCCATGAAGCATTAGTCAAGGGACTGCGTTTCTGTGCACAGTGGCTCTTGGGTGAGATGAACACAGAGTAACCGAATGAGATTTGTGAAGCTGTGCACTGAAAAATATGAGAAATTTCTTTACCAGAGAACACAGTCTGTCAGTTATAAGGGACTGTCCTGCATGGACATCATACTGTTCCTCTCATTGAGCTACTTACAGATCACTTAGAGGTCTTCCAGTTTTCACCTGGATGGACTTGCTTGGTTCTTTTTCAGTTATAGCCCCTTAGACAGGGAAAGCTTTCCATTTGCTATCTTCATTTTAATCTGTCGAGGGCATTTGTCTGTTTCGAAACCCTTTAAATCTGTTGAGGGCATTTGTCTGTTTTGAAACCCTTAAGCATAGTCTGAGACCATCAGACTGATTTAGGGCAGAGACTTCCAGTGGAGAGTATGAGCTGCCATTGGTTCAGCTCTGAGAAAGAGTCATTGCTAACATCTTGGTTTGATGAATGCTTTTCCTGGAGACCTTTGGAATGGATTAGGGGAAAGAGAAACTACCTCTTGGCAATATTCAACCAGGATTACATGAAAGGCTCATCCATCTCCTGTGATGAATGTCTTCACAGGGGTGACTGCATCTTCAGATATAGTTGAGTGCTTGGTCTAGCATCTCAGTGACTATGCAACAAAACATGTCTACCATTATGTGACTGCATCCTCAGATATAGTTGAGTGTTTGGCCTAGCATCTGACCACATAACAAAGCATGTCTACTGTGTTGCTGATTATTGGATGTGCTTGGTGCATAAGAGTCAAAATGGAGAAAGCTTAAAACCTGCCCTTCTAAAATCTGAGAGATGTACTCCGTCAATAAGGGGGTGAAGTTTGAGTTACATTTTTGGAAACAGGGGTGCTCCTCAGCCCAGAGTGTTTGCTACCTGTGTCCCAGTGGAAGGACATTGTATTTCCAGCAGGGTGGGATACTTCTTAGACCACAGCAGTGATGTACAGTCAGAGGAGAGGAGCTTGAGGCCTTTTCTGCAAAGACTAGACCCATAGGTGCTATTGGAAACCCCAAGAAGAAATGCTTTTGCAAGACTTGGCTTCATTTGAACTCCAGTGTCTCCAGAGACTTGAACATCAGGTTTTGAGGGGATGAAGGTGTTATGGCATGAGATTTATACGTGATTAGACTCTGTTGGAGATCACAAAGGTGTACCCGTTTTCTGCTCAACAATATAAGCCCTGATACTTATTTGATAAAAGTATCAGACTCATCAAACATGTCAAAGTTAAACAATAGAGAAAACAAACAAACAAAAAACAGAGGGTGAGACTTTCCAGAGAGAAGGCAGACAAGCTCAGAGGGAGGAAGGTGCCAATTCTGCCTCCTAGGAGAAAGCTGACCTGGTCACTGGGCCCTAGAAGTGCTTTCCTGGTGACTCAGGATCAGCTACAAACTGTAACAGCTTGTCCTGTCTCCACTCTAGCTAATTCCTTCCTGGTGCTCCAGAGAGTGGCAGAGCCAGACATTGGCTCCAGTCCTCTTGCCCTTCAGGCCATAGTTTTCCCTCCTTACAGATGTGATCTTGCTTTCTATTGGTTCCTGGCATTTATGCCAGCTCTGGGAAGACATTCTCAGTCACCTAGGCTAAAGAAAGCCCACTGGACTCTAGTTTATAATGACAAAACAAAGCAGCTTCAACTTTTAGTGTTTTCTTTCCTTCCATGTGTCTTATCCACTGCTTTTTCTGATTTGTCCCAGAATTCCTCTAAACTCATTTTTTTTTGTGGCACTTTGTAAATTTAACTTGAGGTTGAATTTATTACAGTATTTGGAAGCTACCTTAATTTTATAATTACTATTAAATGATTCATTCAGCCTTCTGTTTCTCGATGGCTAATCTGGCACTCGGACAGATCTCCGCTATTAAGTGGTATTTATTTAATTATGATTTGCTGTAGAGCTGTTTAAGAGAAGGTCACTAGGTTAAAACCATTGTGCTGGTGCTCGGAGCCGAGGGTGTTTGTGCTGACTTACATTTGGGTGTGCTTTCCCTGACGCTGAGCTAACACAGCCATGTTTATATTACACACACTCCCAGCACTGCTGACCTCCTCTTCCTTCTTCTTCTTCTTCTTTTTTTAAATCCCTCCAAGAAAGAGAAAGATGCAACTCAGACAAATGACTCTATTTGATGTGATAGGTCAGGTCAAGATGGTCTGATGGCAAATACTTTCCACTTGATTTAACTGTAGTGGTTTCTGATCCTTTCTCCTCTCCCTTGCTCCCAAATTAACACTGAAGAAGCAGCCAGTAACTTCAGAAGACCCGGAGTCTTTATAGCCCTTCCCAAGTCTTTCAGGCTGGATGGAGTCTCAAGGGGCTAAATGAATGGATGTCCTGGACACTAAAAACACCCTGAGAGTCCCCGCTTTGTTTATGAATGAGTAGGAGGTTGGAAATCTGTGTAGAACCTGCTTGACATGTTGAAAAAAGACAGAATTTGATAGCAGTAAATATGAATGTGAAAGCTAGAGCAAGGCTCGGCATAAAATCCCCACTGGAGACTCCCTTCAACTGACTTGTCCAGAGTTTCTCGCCTTCCCATTCAGAGCTGGCTTGGCTTTGCGTTCTCTGGGCAAATGTGAGGAATGCCAGTCTTTTTGCCAAAGGGGAACTGGCGCAAGGTAGATGACATCTGTCTCAGCGGGATACCTTGATGGCAACCTTATCTAGAGCCACATTGGAGCTACCCATGCCTGTTTGTTTATTTGTTCTCCCCCTGTTTGGAGACTTTCCCTGATTAATTACTTTCGAGCAATAGAGGCTAACTAATGTCTTGTCTGATTAACCAGTAATTTAGCCCTTGGTCCCAGAGGGTGGGCAGGCCATCCTGTCCGGGGAATGAAGGAGTAGGTCATTGGCTAGGGGCCTCTGGGATGCCAGTCCTGGGCTGGTTTATTTACTTTTACATCTTGTTTGCTATTCCTGCCACAGTGACTGGAGACGGCTCCCCCCCCCCCCCCCAAGTCCTATCTACTCTAATCAGCCTGCTGAAACAGCAGTGGACACAAGATTTAAGAAATGTTTTCTTTGAAAACTTCTGATTCGACAGACACTTTGAGCTCACATTTCCCTCTGTTTCGATTGCACACCCTTCCCTGGGACTTCTGGGAGACCTTTCCTGAGTCTCTCAGGAGAGCAGCTGTTCTGTGACTTGGGGAATCGTGGAAGTAGGGGGCTGATGGACTGGAGGTTGAAGGGGAGGTTTTGCCCAGGCAGTCCTGCATCTTCAGAATCTCCAGAGCATGCCAACGTTAACACATCTGAGGAGGGATTCAGTATCAAAGTCTCTAATATTTGGCTCCATAAACACAATACCGGTTGCAAAAACAAAGCTAAGGAGCTCGTGCTGATCACTTCAATAAGGGCTGTTTAATTATGAACATTTGGGAAATGAAGTTACCAACAGGACCAGGAGTGCGCTGGTTGTCCAAGCGTTTCTGCCCTCGGCATCCCGCTGCCAAGCCAGATTGTCCAGTCAGCTGAAAAGTCTGACCTTGAGCAGGCCATGCCCTCAGCCCCACAGGAAACTACTGCCTTCCCAACAATCCCCTCCCACTGCAATGGCAGTGTTCAGGAACTGATTAGCCACAGAACCATCAACCTCTGTCAGTACCGTTCCCAGGCCCTCCGAGAGCTAGTTTCGGCAGCGACCAGAGCTCCTGGAGACTGGCACGTGGGAAACCAATTACTGTTGGAGGGTAGTCTGTTGACCCTTTTCCTCTAGAAGCCAGGGTTCCAGGGTTGAGTGATGCAGAGCCCAATTGTGAACAGAGAGACACTGGGTGTGACCATAGCACTCTTCTGTTTTAGTAGAGCAGAAGTGAATTCTTCTGAACAACTTGTGGAGAAACAACATTTTTATGAATGTTTCTGAATTACTCTTCCTGTACTTGTGTGTTTAGATATTTACTTCAAATGCAGTAAGTTGAGTTAGCCATACAAAATTTTAACAAAAATTGTACTTGATTTTGTGAATGAAACAAAGACTATAAGGGTATACACAATGTCAAGGAATAAGATTTCTGTCGTGGAAATATATGTATATATGCATATATATTATACTGCATATATTATATGTGATAATAAGTTCGTAGATATGTTGTTTTTATCATTTTATGACTGTTTTATGTCTTATTTTTGGTTAAATCCCTTGAATATACACATATTCATCAGCAGATAGGGATAACATTCCTGCCCAAACTTGATAGTTGGGATTTATAAGATAGGGCAAAGCCCATGAACTACCAATGGACATATGGCTATTAAACCTGTGCATGGAAAGCTACGCAACATCGTTTCGCTTCTTTTTGAAAAGCAAGACATATGCAGCTGCTCTGTGGCATAATGAGACTAGACATGATGACTGTCAAAGTATAGCAGGTACAATATAGGGCCTGGAGAAATAGCTCTCGGGGAAACAATAATTGCTGTATAGCCAAGAGTGCTTGAGTTTGGATGCCCAGTGCCCCAAAAGAAGCCAGGCATGGCCATCTATGCCTGTAACCCCAAGGGCAAGGGGTGAAGAAAAGCTGGTCCCAGGAGCTCCCAGGCCAGTCTGTACAACCCAAATTGTGAGTTTCAGGTTCCTCGAGAGGCATGGACTCAAAAGTTAAAGTGGAATATTCTAGATACACATGATTTTCTCCAGTAGATGTCTCGCATGCGTGCACACCCTCAGACATGTTTATACATCCCATTCATACACATGCACAGCATACACACTAAAGCAAAAAGGCAACACACACTGTAGCAAGAAAGCCACACTTTTAAATGGGTTTTCACTGAGGTTAGGAACATGGTTTTGCTATTGCCTATAACTAACTGGTCCTTTCTTTTATGATTTAAGTCATGAATTGAGGTCACTAAACAAGTAATAGAATTTTTGAGTCACTGGGACTACCCTTGACCGGGGAATACTGTACAAAACAGAGGAAGAACCATAGACTGTGGGTTCAGGTCTTCCTCAGAGTTGTGGGCTTCTGGACCATGATCATCCCTAAAATTAGTTTTCATGTCCTATATGATATAGAAGACACGAGACACATTTTGTGAAGCCCCAGTTTTGCAGGTTAGTCTAAAAGGATGCTAGGTATAAGTAGGCATTTCATCCAGATAGACATTGCAATTATGTTTTGGATCATAAGTGTGCTCCAAAGAGCAATATGGTAAAGACTTTGTTCTGGCATGGCACATCATAGGGAAATAGTAAAAATTAATGAAAAAAAGATCAGGATAGATATAGTAGCAAGACAGCATGCAATTGTGTTGAGAGCTCCGAAGTGAGGATGGTATTTTAGCCCCTTTTCTTTTCCTACCAAAGAGATGAGCCCCTTTGCTATACCCCATGTTCCCACTATGATATACCATAAACACGAATGCAACTGAGCAAAATGACCAAGGAGAGTGAGAGAGGGAACACAATTTTCTCCTTACTCTAGAAGACTTGTAGTGAGAGGAAGCAGGCTACCCAAAGAACTTCTGGGATTCACAAGTGGCTGGAGAGATAAAAGGCTTGAAAGGAAGAGAACCTTGGGTTTGTGGAAGATGAAGAAGGGATGGATAGGGGAGGAGAGTTGGAGGGAGGGTCTCCTGGAGCTAAGCTTCAGGCCTTGGCACATCTGCCTGGGGAACATATGCCTATAACTGTTTTTTGTCTGACTTATTTAAAAATTCAGGTTCACTTAACTTTTTATGCATGGTAAGCAAAGTTAAAACAACACCTTAAATTCCTCTGGGCGTGGATTTGTTTTCTCTCCAAATGATCAGAGTTACCAAGGGAAGCTTAGACAGAATGAAGGTTATTTGAGGTTCACTAGACCCAGTGGGAAAAGCCCACTTAATCCAACAAGCTACTGGGACCTGGGGAGAGGTGATGGAGTATTATTACCTATCCTAATGGACAGAGGACCTCACTTGGTGCCTAGGAGCTGGCCTGTGCCAATTTTGACTGCAAATACCAGCTCTAACTTGCGGGGTCAGGAAAGGTGACCAGGCTTAAAATCCAGATACCTTGTTCTTGATCCAAACTCTCTTAACGCTTATGTTTTCCGATCGGATTCATTAGCTTCCCTTAGTATGTTCTTTTATTTATTGAATGAGTAATACGATGCTACTATGATGAGTAATACCAGTGCCCCAAGACCACAGATGGAACAAATGAACAAGCTCAACATCATGTGAGAGAATTTTGCAAATATTGAAAGATGCTACAAAGCCACGGTCTTCGTTCTACACAATTTAATCACATTTAAATCCCTCCTGACTCCATACATGGTGCAGAACAATGATAGGCTTGGTTGTTGTATCTTTATGCGTCCTGTCCTTACATAGAAGAGGCATGAGGGAAGACAGAAAGAGGAAGGAGCTTGTCCACAAAGTTACATAGCATGTTCGTGCCATGGTTAAAAGTAGCATGGCATGGAGGGCTGGCTCCCATAGCTGATTTTTTTTCTTGTCATGCAACTGTCTTTAATGGCCAAGACACATGATTAGTAAAGTGGAATTCTTGTAATGGCTCCTTGGGGAGTGGCAACAGGTCACTGAAGGTCAGGTACGGATGCCTAGAGAATACAGGTGTCAGGCCAACCTGCCTGCCTTGGTATCAGTCCTTCTAGGGATGCTCTCCATCTGCTGAATTCATTTGTGGTGCAAGGTTTGGAGGACGGTAGGCCACACAGGGCTTTCACTGGGTATTTTATATGGACAGTCTAAAAACTTCTCTTCCCCTCCATAGTGTCTTTAAGTTTACCTGTTGGCAACTTTATCATAATTTCTGGGAAAAGGTTACATGTCTCTCTCAGTTAAAATATTCTGATCAATTTATGTCTTATAAACATGTCTATGTTGATTCTTTGAGAATTATTTTGGTCATATTCACTTCCTATTGTCTCCCAACTCCTCCGAGATACACATAATACCCACCCAACTTCCATATCAGTTTAAAAAATAGTTCAGTGAGTCCAACTTGTGTTGCCTATAAACTAGTAGATGTGAGGTCAACCTAACAAGGGTGTGCACTTAAAGAAAACTGACTTTACCTCCCCCAAAAGCCATGCGTTCTCAATAACTTCGCAGCCATGGGTAGGTGGAGAGTCCATGAGCACTGATCCCTTTATGCTACAATATTGATTATTGTCTGCAAGTCTTATGCAGACAGCTGAAGCTGCTATGAGATCATAGTCCTATAATGTACAGAAAACACTTCTTTTCTGGTCCTTTCCACCCTTTGGCCCTTCTAATCTCTCTGTTCCCATCATTTTTCTATGATAGTTCCCAAACCTTGGGGAAAGGATATGTTATAGTTGTTGTATTTGTGGCTGAGCATGCTGAAGACACTTATTTTTTATACTTTGGCCAATTTTAAGTTTCTGTCTTAATTGCTGTCTCCTGCACAGAGAAACTTATCTGATAAAGTATAGATGTGAATTTAGAGGGAAGTTTGAGACTACATTATTGAAAAATAATACTAGTAGGTTCAGTCCTAATGCCTGTGAGCTCCCGTGGGTTCTTGGTTAGAATTTTAGCATCAGACATGCATTTCCTCCTGTGGAGCGGACCCTAAATCAAATTAGAAAGCAGCTAGTTACCCTTTAATATTTGCGCCACCTTTGCACCCATGGCTGCATCTTGCCATATCAGTTATTATTGTGTTTTATAGGGTTTATATATGAGTGAGACCATTGTTGATGACTTTCCTCGAGTATCCTGTGTAGCACTTTCTAATATGAAAACTAGCCAGGAAGCTTCCTGGTCAATACCAACTTAATTTCTTCACATCCTATGACCAACGTGTGTGGCATATTCAACAACATGGTCTTAACCTCAAATTCTGGTAGCATCCAAGAGCAATGCAATAGTCTGCATTATCTTCATTTTCTCTGGACCTTTCTGACTCAAAGGGAGATATTCCTGACTTGGCATTGGGCCTTTTATTTGGTAACCCCTGGCTTCTGGGAGAAGCATTGCCCTCCATGTAGAATAGGTCCAGTCTAACCTATTTTTATGTGTGTATGTTTAGAAAGTTTACAAGGCAATAGATTTACATATGACTTTTAAAAATAATTCTTAGTAGTGGTTATCTTGCCTCACTCCCTGAGCTGCCCTACCTTTGTATACCTTCCCCCCACCCCACTTAAACCTCCCTCTTTAGTATTCTTCTCCCCACCATCTCACCTGTGTCCCACTATCCCTTCTCCATTAAGATCTTTGTTCTCCCTCCCTACTAATTATACCTCTCTCGTTTTCTGGTTTCTATAAGGACTCCAATCTGGGGTGCTGAGCATATTGTCTGAGATGTTATTTTATTCTAGGTCTTTGCACTCTCAGATATTTTCATGATCTCAGTAGGTGACAGACAGCAAATTTGATTTTCAAAATCTTTCTTTTGCATGTACAGTTTGGGTGGACTAGCACCTTTTATTATGTAATATTTGGAAAAATCATATTTTAATCCATGCTGCCCCTACATGTGAGGAGGAGGTAAGAATGTTGGAGTCTTCCTTGTCTACCTGGAAGTATTGGTATAGGGGGGTCATGAAAGTCATAACTGGGAGGAGAAAAAGTGTTGGAAACTAATACTCTAGGGAAATATTATCATTAATACTCTTCTTTAAAATGTAAATCAGAAAATCTGAATTCATTAAACAAACAAGAATTTCTGTCTTTTAAAATAAGTTTGTTGAATCTTAAATGGATATTGATTGATGTTTTGGTCACTGAGACAATTCTCTAGCCAGCAGTAACTTCCAAGATCAAGGGTCAAACCACATGACTTTTTATTTAACCAAAAATTTACTTTTATTAATACTCAAGTGTCTTCATGTTTTCTAAAACGGTGACTCAGAACAAGTTACTCACGGACATAGGTCGGGAATATTTCACTTTGTCTTTTGGTTTGAACTTTTAGAACCCTACAAAGAGGAAATATAAATTTTTCTGCTTGCAAAGGAATTCAAGACCTCTATGAGAACCAAGAACTAATGAAACCAGTAGTATATAAAAATGATGGTTGCTTTCAGTATTCCACAAGCCAGTGTCTGATGAAAGATGTTTGGGAAGTACATACAAATAGTTAGAATTTTGGTTTGAGAATATCTAGTGTCTGTTTGGTAGGAGGACTCATCCCCAAATACTTATGTCCTTTTCTATGATTGTGCTAGAATAGAGAAAAAACATGGAATTATGTATAGTTACATTTTATATCTTAATTTGCCATCTAACAAGTAAGCAACAAAATATATTTAAAGGGCAGAGAGTTGAACGCATGATTCCAATTCCCATGCTTCTTTTCTGGAAAAGAGACTTATTTATTTTTATTTTATGAGTACATGTGAACATGTACTTTGTCTGTGCCTAGTGCATTCAGAGGCCTGAAGAGGGAGAGGGCATTGGGTGCCAGGAATGAGGTTATAGTTGGTTTTAAGCTGCTGTGTAGATGCTGGGAACCAAACTCAGGTCCTCTCTAAGAGCAGCAAATACTTTTTATTACAAATTTTCTCTCCAGCACTCCATTGTAAGTCCATTTGAAATTTCAAATTATGAACTAAAGCTATTTCATAGCACTGAGTATTGCTACTTCTACTTCTCCTAAACCCACCATCTCTTAGGACAAGACTGCACAGGTAAGAAATTTGAGCCTTCCTTTACCTTTTTGGATTGTAATTCCAGACACAAAACCATATCTGGTGTTTCCTTTTCTTTGCATATAATATTCTGGAAAAGTTGACTATATGTGCACACGTGTGCACGTGTGTTTATGCATAGGGAGCAAGAGGGAATGGGGTGTGGGTGCTACTATTATTTAATGTTGGCACAGAGGACTTATTGTGTGGGCCCCCTAGTGTGTTTCTGTCTTCCATTTGGTCTTTGGACAAATATTTATGGTCTTCCATTTTCCAGGAATTCTACTAGTTTCTGAGTCTATGCAGTTAATTAAATCCTGGTTCCTCCAGGTGCTTATATTGGAATCTCTTCCATTTGGAATACAAGAGTATAACATTTTAAAATTATTCATTATTATACAAAGTTATTCCTTATTTGATACCCAAACAATGAGATAATCCATGTGTAAATGCTTTTTTTTTTAAAAAAATTTTCATTTGGAAGTGCTTTCCCTATATAACATTCCTGCACGTGGTGGTCTTAGTTTTATAGGAAAGGGGTTTTTATGCAGATTTTCTTTATATGTTTGGAGTCACTGATGAAGTGGCAAGGTTGGATGATTTAGTGGGTGGCAGAGAGATATACACAACATCTCTAGAAGGTGCCAGAATCAATATGAACAAGATGTTCACAATCACAAGTTTCAACATTTGGATTCATAAAAGCTCTGTGATTATGTTTAGGACCAAAAGGCACTGTTTTTTTTATTTAATTATAATATTGTGGATTGAGCCATTGGCAGTAGAGCTTATCGTACCATTCTCTTGCAAGATAAAATAAAATGTGATTCCTTCCACTTCATTCTACAGGTAGTTTGTCTGTGGTCTGGGGTAGTTTAACTCTGCTGATGAATATTTAGGGCTAACGAGTCTTTAGTGGAAGTTCTGATTCTTAATTAGATCTCAATCACTCTCACATGAAGGCAGTGGGGTTTCATTTTCATTAGTGAATGCCTCAACTGTGGGCCAACAATGCTCATGGAGAGAATCATCAGAAGACAAGGAAAAGAGGGAAGCAATGAGGCTCTGGCTTGTCCCATCACCTTCCCAGAGGAGGGATTCATTGTACTTTGTGCACTGACTTTATCTGTATAAAGTTGTTGTTCATTTCTCAGGCTTTTGTGAAATGAACTGTGTAAGTCTGGTAGAGTGCAGCTTGCTCTAATAATGCCAAGGGGTCATATTGGAAGCTTATTTCTTTGTTTTACTGAAATAAATGGATCATATAACACACTACCCACTCAAGTTTATAATCCAGTTAGGCTTCCATGTTCTTATGGTTGGATAATACATGCCCTAATTATCTTAGACTATTTTTAATCACGTCAAGAAGAAATTTCTAAACCATTAGTGATTAGTCCCCACCCCATTCTTCTATACCTTCTCTCTTGTCTCCTTATCTTGAATCTCTCCTCTTCATGTTTCTGGCTCCAAGAAATTGATCAACCACTTTCATCTTTATATATTTGTCTTCTGACATCTTCCATCAGAGGTGGTGACCAAGTCTAGCCTCAAGGGACGAATCTACAAGAGCTAGTTCCAGGACAGGCTCCAAAACCACAGAGAAACCCTGTCTCGAAAAAAAAAATATAAGCTAGTAACATTGCCATTTATTACTGTCAAATACCATGCACAGTATGTACACAAATTTCTGTGCCATGCCTCATGACTGATAAGCAGTAGACTTGTGTGGCTTTTTTTTTTATTTTTTGTTTTTTCGAGACAGGGTTTCTCTGTGGTTTTGGAGCCTGTCCTGGAACTAGCTCTTGTAGACCAGGCTGGTCTCGAACTCACAGAGATCCGCCTGCCTCTGCCTCCCGAGTGCTGGGATTAAAGGCGTGTGCCACCACCGCCCGGCTGTGGCTTTTTTTTTTAAAAAAAATAGAAGTATCACCATGAATAGGTGAGTAACACATTGTATTATGACCTTACAATAACTAAGCCATTACTTGGCAATGGGAATATTTTAGCTGCATTATAATCTTGTGTGCGTGCTACTGCATCTGTGTTATAGCATTGCCCAAGACATTGCTGTATAGCATGTGTCATGCTTGCTATACAGTTAAAACTGACTAAGGCATACCCCTAATGTAGATTCATTTTCTGGAGATAGGGATTAGATCCATTCTTCTCTACAGATCCCTTGTGTACAGTAGAGTATTGTTAGGCTAACATGATATGCATAAACATGTAAAGGAGAATTTTTGGACAAAAGACTTACTGTATAAACTGAAAAACAACAATAATTTGACATCAGAATGGAGATGTGGACCCAGTCTTCCTATAGGTGAGCTTATGACCCTGTCCAGTAATGTGTTCACATAGTCCTTTCAGAAAGATCAAAACTGGCTAAGAAATAAAGGGCCATGGAATAGAATTTTGCTCACAGTAATTATTTCAGAAAAGCTCCAACACTGTGGGCATTGACCATGACATGGCCTGGTGAAGGCTGGTTCTTAATCAGTCTCACATAAGATATGTTAAACCAGCATGGCATAGTTATGACTTTGTTATTCATCAGTAAGCAGTACTATGAGATGATATTTTCTATTATATAGTCTTTATCAGCAGGATGTGCTTTCCATTCTGTTGAATTTTCTCTAGTTTATTAGTGTATATTAATTGTGTAAAATTGTGGGTTTCAACGTAATATTTCATCCATGTACATACCACATTTCCACATGTTACTACCTACTTACATTCTTCATCTCTCACCTCCTGTCTGTATGCTACATCTCCTCAACGTTCCATATTCTTTAATTTTCTCCTCTCCACCTAGTTGTCCTTCCTCTATTTCCTCCTCTTCCTTTTCCTGCTCTTCCTCCTTCTATATACCTTTCACAAGAGAGAGAAAGCATGAAGCATTTATTTCTCAGTCTGCCTTATTTAACTTAACATGATTTCCCAGCTACATCTTCCCTACCCCCAAAATGTCCCCATTTCACTCATTATGACTAAATAAATCTCCATTGTCTACGTATACCACCCTTTCTTTGTACATTCATTTGTTGATGGATGTCTAGGCTGAGTCTATAACTTAGTTATTGTGCCTAGTACCTGGGTACTAGGTCTTGATTCTCCCCACGATGCTGCTGGTGGTGTGATACTTCCACTGCCAGCACTGGCTGACTCTCTATCAGGGTATGTTGTCAGTTGATATTTGTCAGTTTGGACTTAGATATCCTGGTTGAATCAAAACTCTCAGAAAGCAGACTTTGTACTTTCCCAAAGGCGACCCAAGCTTGTAAGACACTCTTATGTATGATTTTTCTTAATATCTTGAACTTTGCACAGTGAACTTCTTGGATAAAATGACATTACTCCAACCAAACCAGCTTCTTGCCAAGATCTTCCATAAAATGCTTAATAGAACTGCCGTGTAAACATTGACCATATGTGGCTTTTCTGTTGGGGAAGTATTCATGGAAGGGCTCATTTTTCTAGAAAGGTAGGACACGGGTTGGCAATTTATTAGCTGCACTTAATTGAAGTGAGCAAAGAGAATAATAAACAAGTATTGGAAATTTGCTAAAGGATTCATGTACTTACTGGCTCTGTAGGAGGAAGGAGGGGCAGGTAAGGAGTTGTGGGTGATGTGCTCTTTTTCAATGCAATACTGAGGCCATTGTTCAGTTATTCATTATATTTTGAAAGGACACTGCCTATTCCACAGAGTGTAGGAAAGTGACTCTCAAAGACCCCATTTCTAACTGAAGCAAAGCTATAGTTAGAAGAACTACCACCCCTTTCTTTCTTCTTCTCAGGTGCTTGTGGGTATGAATAAGGGTAGTGGAAGGAACAGTTCCCTATTCTGATCTGATACAGATCAGCCAGACCCATTCCAAAGCAGATGACCGAGACCAAAGGGCACCCGGAAGCAAAATCTGGATACACCAGTAACATGATGTATACTTGGAGGATGCTTTGGTCTGACATGGACAGAAGGCTTAGGAAGCTGCTGCACCCCCCAGAACCTCAGAATCACCAGCACCCCAATCAGAATGTAAAAAGCTCTGAATTTGACAGTTGATGTTAGGTGTTGTGTATGGAGCATTTGTACCTCTGTGGGTATTAGCCTGAGGTGTCTGTGCATTGATTAGCATCTTTTAACCACCTGTGCACAGAGCATCATTGTGGGGCTTGTGTAGTCCCGAGCCACAATTCCAAAGGGATCGATCTGGAATATGGAAACACAAAACACCATAGAGGAATCCCCTGCATTTCTGACAATAGAGGGATGGGTCAGTGGAGGCAGCATTTGTCAGGGAAGACTTCAGAGGAGTTAATGTAGGAATGATGAAGACATGCAGCAGAAGGTGGACCTTGTCTCCTTACATAAGCAGCTGGAGCTAGGACAGCACCATGGTGGGGCTGGAATTCTTACCTAAGGTCATCACCTTGAATTTGTAGATGAGTGTTTACCTCCCTGTGGTGCAGACAGAGGGTTTCTATATATCTCTTATGACCCCAGTTGTTAGTTATTATATGCTTCTGCAGGCTTAGAGAATCCGCGGTTCAGGGTCTATTCTCTCTGTTTACCTTGAGCAGCCATGTTTGATCTTTCTAGATTTTCCCTGGACCATTTCGGAGACAAGAGGGAATTTCTTAATGGGGTTAGAGACTGTATTTTTAAAAAGTAAGATATTAAGAAAATAAGACAACTACTGCAAGATTTTGAAATTTGACAGAAGCAGACAACATTCTCCATCGCTACGATGAAACTTTGCCCAATTTCTTGAACCTTTAAATACCACAGATAAGCTTGGCTTTCTGGCTGTCGGGGAAGGGGTGCACATAGAGATCTGTGGAGGCTCAAAGTGACACCCGGACAGAGGCTGCCAGGGATTGGGGTTTCAAGTCCAAATCCCCCCTTTCTACTAATTAGCTTGATGTTAACCCTCTGCTGTAAGATTTGGCTTCAGTAAATCCAGTTGTATTAATAAATTTAGCTTCAAACTCATCCTTACCGTGTGATAGTTTCATAGGTAAGTTCACCTCTCTAAATTCCCGCTCCCTTCTTTGTAATGTCAGAAGAAATGTCATCTAGAACCCAAGAGGGTTTGTAGGGCTCACACTTGGTTTTATTGGCTGCATTTTATCCTAAGAATAATCAGAAAGACATGTCTTAGTACCTTTAATTTTCACAGAAGAACATCCGATGAGTGTTTCAGACACACAGAGAGGAATAGGAAGCAGCATTAACAATGATTCATTAATTGGACATGTACATAGGGCAGTGCATCCACCAAGGACCAGGAGAGAGGTATGACAAAGATCAAATCAATGGATCAAAAAATCTTATAGTTTTTTGAGTCCTTCTAGGTTGCCAAATGAAAGGACAGATATTAGGTATCTGTAATAACACAAAGATCACTATACATACATTTTGTGGAAACCCCATCAGATTCTAGCCATATCTGATTTCTATACTAGCCATATTTCTTACTTTATTTTAATTTTTAACAAATTCATACATGTGGACTGTTTAGGGTTTCTATTGCTGTGAAGAGATGCCATGACCACAACAACTCTTACATAAGGGATACATTTAACTTGGGTGGCTTATATTTTTAGAGGTTTAGTTTATTATCATCATGGTGTGCTGAGGTGGTGTGCAGGCAGATGTGGTGCTGGAGAAGGAGTCCTACATCTTGACCTGCAAGAAACAAAAAGTGAACTGAGACACTGGGTGTAGCTTGAGCATAAGAGACCTCAAAGTATGCCCCCACAGTGACACACTTCCTCCAACAAGGCCACACCTACTCCAAAAAGCCACACCTTCTAATAGTGCCACTCCCAGTGAACTTATGGGGTCAATTACATACAAACTACCACATATACAATATACTGTGACATTCGGTTCCCTATACCTTGTCCTTTCCCATCCTGCTCTTGTTGCTCCCCAATCTCTTCCTCTTTCATGCCTTCTTTTGTGCAGGTGGCCACAGCTGCTGTGTGTTCATGATTGTAATGGCCATGAAATCTAGAAGATACAATTTTATAGCATTCTTCTCTGCTTTTTTTCCCCTTAAATTCTCTCCACTTCCTCTTCCACAAAATTCTACGAGCCTTGGAGACAATAGTATAGGTATCTCAGTTTTGACTCAGAACCCAGTAGTAGCTTATTCTCAGCACTTAGACACGTTATGAGTCTCTGCATTAACTTTTTCCTGCCACAATGAAGCCTCTCAGACAAAGGCTGAGAGTGGCACCAGCCCATTGGAATAATGATAAATATCTAGGAAGCAGTTTGAATACATGTGCACTTATCAAAATATAAATAGTGTATTCTGCTCTAGGGCCTGTGATCCCCTCATCACAGTCACAGGCTTTTGACTGTTTTACATCGTCAGGGTGTATTCCATTCCATGGAACAGGCTTTATTAAATATTTGTAAAAAACACTATTCAGTGAATCTTATTACTCTATTTGCTTTTATTCACATCTCTTTTAGCTCTGATGTCTCTTGAGGGTTACCTCTGTTACCTATGGCTTCTGGAAATCTTTTCCATGGCCAAGGATCTAGGTCTGATTGACTGGAGAAGAATTTAATAAAGAAAGTGAATTTAGAGGAGGGGAGTTTAAAGTAACAAATAAGGGTTATTTATCTAGGACTTGGGAACCATAGAAAGCCATAATGTCTATGAATGAGACAAAAGAGCTGTGATTTACAGAATTAATTGACAGCACAGGAACTAGAACTCAGGTGGCAAAGACAAACCCAGAAGAAAGAAGGTATGAGAATTCAAGTTTAACAGAGGCACAATATACAATCCAGCCTCTCTTTCTTTGCCCTTTTCTTTTCATCTGATGCCTCCCATGGATCATAGTAAAATAGACCCACAGCAAGATCAGAGAGCTGGATAGATGACAAGGGCTATGGGAAAAAGAATAACCACTACAATAAGCATATATTAATACACCTGGAAAATATATCAATAAAATTCAGCAGTCTGTGTTTTTGTAGAGTACCAGACATCCAAATAAACACAGTCCTGCAAAAATAAAGGAAGAAAGAAAAAGAGAAAAAAAATAAGCTGACAAAACCAGGAGTCAAGAGTTTTCTGCCCCCTAGTTGAGGTCATAAAAGAGAGTAACTGCCAAGTCTTGCCCAGACAAGGTGGAGCAGTCCTTCAAAAACCCTGCTTCATAAAAAAGTCTGTCAGATATTCTAGGCCTGTAGACCAAAGATGGGACACCCCGATGTTGCGGAGGAACTTCAGGTGATTGTACAGGCAGCCAGCTGTTTCTGTCATTTCTCACAATTTTTCAGAAGTTGTTTGCTCACACTTCCTGTTTACTCAATAATATTTCACTCTTGGCTCTCTGAGGGTGTTGAAGACTAGATAGTTATAATTATAGTTTTCCTTATTCACCAGACACAAAAAGCATTTTATGATAGAAAGTAAATTAGGTAAAAGACTTTGACTCATAAGATTGGATAGACATGGAATATTTTTTCTGAATTTGTCAAATGCAAATGGACTAGACATTGTTGATGAATTTATTTCCTGTACGTATTATATGTACTTATTATACTTATTGTATATGTTTTTTCTTATATTAGTTATAGCTTTCTTTTTTATTTTAGACAAAATGGAAATATCACGACATTTTATTTATGTTTTAATAAAGTTTGCCTCAAGATCAGAGGGTAAAACTAAGGCACTAGAGGCTAGGCAGTGGTGTCACACACTTTTAATGCCAGGTTTTGGGAGACAGAGGCAGATGGAGTTTTGTGAGTTCATGGCCACCTTGACTACACAAGATCAATGCAGAAACTGATCCAAGTGGTGGCTCATACTTTTAATTCTAGTACTAAGGAGTCACACCCCTTTAATCCAGTGCTAGAGGGGAATGTAATGTTGAAATAAGAGCGGCTGGGCTGCGTCCCCAGGCACCCTGCCGCCCGCATGGCTAGCTTAGCTTATGCCCCGAAATAATTACACGGAAACTGTATTCT
>NC_022029.1:18247040-18265666 GCF_000317375.1 Microtus ochrogaster
CTGTTCTGTTTTCTCCGCCTACCTAAGGGTTGGCCTATGAAATGGGCCTAGGCAGTTTCTTTATTAATAAGAAATCATTCCCACATCAATGTAAGACTGGAGAAGACAGAGGCTCAGGGCTTAGTATGCAGATGCCCAGCCTTGGTAAATTTAAGACTTCTCTAGTGGCTTGACTGTTTTGCTTTTCTGATCTTCAGCTTGAACCCCAATATTTGTCTCAGGGGTTTTATTATTCATGCTCAGAACAGAACCTCAGTTCTTTTCTATTGTATCTGTGGTGAACTCCAGTGAAAGCTAATATGGGGAGTGGAAATATGGAAAGAAATATAGAAATAATATGAAAAGAAAGGTCAGGTTTCATTGTTTCTATGCTTAACTTGTGGTCTAGGCAGACCTGCCTGAGAAAACTAAGAAATTTCATCTTTCTGGAGTGGAAGCTCTGGGCATTTGTCATTTACTGAAATTGAATACTCTTAGGTATCTTCCATTGCCTGCTTAACATCTTTTAACTGGCATATATGAGTCCCTCTAGAAATATAATTAAACAGAATACTCCAAAGAAAACCTAAGTTGCAAATAGCAAAGTGTCATTTAAGCCACGTTCTCCTTTTGCAGGTTGAGCAACTGCACAGTGCTCCATAGTGAGTGTGAAGAGAGAGGCAGGAGTGTGTTAATGGTTGCAAAGCTGGCTGGCCATTGCCAAATGACTCAGTGAGATCATCAGGGCACCCACACTACTCTTGGGATGCTTTCACTGGCAGGTGGATGTTTTCTGAATAGAAACTGCCAAACATCATTCTGCTAGTCTCAAGGGTCCTCATTCTTTCTGGATGCTCCAAGAAGAATGGGACATTTCTCTCAGCTCATGGAGTTCAGGTGGCGAACTTCTGCGGCTCTTGCTTAGTGACTCAGGCTGCTTCAATAATCATAACTTCACCACGAAGCCAAACACTCTCTCCTTTCAATAATGGAAAAGGAGTTGACTTTTTGTGGGAACCGACCACAAACTAGTCATTGTTTTGAGCAATTTACATTGACTAATTGAGTTCTCAGGCACGCCCTATGAGATAGATACTCTTATTATGTCTGCTTTTCCTCACGAGGAACCTAAGCTAAGGCTTGCTCAAATTCACTGTGTTAGTAATTAGATATGCTGAAATTTCAATTTCAGTATTTTATTGCTCAGCCCTCTTTCTTGACCATGGAGCCCTGGGTGCCTCTTTTCTCAGTATTCCCTCAGCCTTTTGTCATATTACCGTATCAATAAAGACTATTTTTCTCTTCTGGGTCTCCTCTAATGATTAGCTCTAATTAACTCCTGTCTATTTCACAACATAGAGATTAGTCTAGGCATTAAAGTGACCGATTACTCTATGCTGTGTCATTTTCAGCCTCTCATTGTGGCCTCAGACTTGACAGATGAATAGGCTTTCACCAGCCCCTTAACTGGACAGCTTAATGCAGAGAACAAATTGCAACCTTGAACCTTACAGTTCAAAGTGTACTAATTCGGTTGGACCAGTAAACATTACACCATATTCTGAGGCGTGGTAGAACCTAGCCAAGATTTTCCAGGAAGACCATCATTTAGCTATTGTTAAAATGTGGGAAAGCACAATATCTATAGCAAAACTTTTTTTTTTGTCCTCATATGGCACCGACAGAAGAACGCAGTACTTCTCATCTATCTTAGCTGAGAAACAGAAATTTAGCAAATGGCTTGCATCAACTGAAAAGCCAGGAGCTCTGAGTTTGTTAGCTTGGCTTCGTTCACAATTACCTGTATGGCCTTGGTATTGCCCCTTCCCCCTTTTGAAGCTCGTAGACTGACTTGGATTCCTGAGTTTTGTTTTTTTGTTTTTTTTTTTTATCAGCTTTAAGATCCTATAACTTATCAGAATGAAAACAAATTGACCCTTATTAAGGTGGTAGATGGAAGTTCCAAGACAGATTTAAATCAGGAAATTAAAGATAAGAATAGAACTAAAAATAACAAATAGCAGCAGGAAAGATGCCCTGGGTACCAAGACTGAGCAGTCATTAATCATAAGTACTGTGTTTAGAATCCCTTGATCCCGCCGCGGTGCAGCTAACATCCGTCTGAGATTCTATGGACTATGTGTCTCAGCTTTTTAACATTTACCTTTAGAGCACTAGTAAGAACATGCTATTTCCAAATGAAGCCTACCCGGAGATATTTCAGTGACTCATGGGCTTGGCGAATTCAGAGCAACTGGGCTGCTGAGACAGGATGAGACTGAGTCTATCAGCCAGGACTCCTGACGTTCAATTCAGTACATTGTCCGTGCATCATTCCACTTCTGCCAATGGCAGTGACCCCTCATCCTGCCATGCAGATAGGAGTCTGTAGTATAGACTTTTCTTTATAACCACAACCCTCTTGGCTCCCTTTGTCCCTGTTGGGAAGGAGAAATGGTAGAAATGTTGCCATAGTAATAGTAAACAAGGAGGGAAATGTTTTGCCCAAGAGCATCGCTAGCTAGGGGAGAGCTGTGCTGGTGCTTCCCTCAGCTTTCTGGGACTGTGACAAAACACCCAAGGAATCAGTGGAGGAAGGGAAGACTGAGTCTGGTCCTTGGTATTAGAGTTTGCAGCTCCTGGGTCTGTTGTTTATGGTCCTGTGGCGAGACTGGACATTAGTGCAGAAAGCTGTGGTAGAAAAAAAGATTCTTACTCTTACCGGATGGCAAACTTGGTGGGGGCAGAGAGAGAGGGTGAGAGGGAGGGAGAGGAAGACGGAGGGAGGGAGGAAAAAAGAGAGGGGGAAGAGAGAGAGAGAGGAAGAGAGAGGGATGGAGGAAGAAAGAGTTAAAAATGGAGAGAAAGAGGAAGAGAGAGATGGAGGGAGGAAGAAGGAGAGAGGAAGGGAGGGGAGAGAAAGTGAGGGCAGGAGGAAGAGAGGGAGTGAGGTAGGAAGAGAGAGGAAGAGAGAGAGGAAGGAATGGAGAGATACAGAGAAAAAGAGGAAGGGAGGAACAGAGAAAGGGAGGAAAAAAGGTGGAGGAAGGAAGAGAGTGGAGGAAGAAAGGAAAAGGGAGAGGATTGAGTGGGGCGGGGAAGGAGGAAGGAGAGGGAGAAAGAAGAAGTATAGCACCAGCGTGAATGACCCTGAGGACCTAAATTTCCCAGCGAGCCCCTTGTATTTGCTTCCACCACCTCTCAGGGGTTGATTCCATGAAAGGCTGAAACCATTGTTTATGATCCAGTCACCTTCCAGAGGCTCTGCTCCCGAATACTGCTGGACAGGGTGGGGGGCGGGGGGGAAGGGGTGAATCTTCAGCATAGGAGCCTTTGGAGAATGTTTCCGATCTAAGCCTTTGTAGCCTGGATCTCAATTTGGCAACACCTGGCAACTAGTGTTTGCCTAGTAACATCCTTGTGCTCAGTGCTCTGAGGAAATCCAGTGGTTTATTCCAATATCCTGGTGGTTCATGTTTCTCAGGAGATGAAGTCAATCAATGCAGAACGTTCCAGAAAGCACATCGCGCATGTGTCACAGTGACTAACAGATGGAAGTTCTGAGAGCAGAGTACCTGAGGGTGCTAGAGCATTATCCTCACTGCGGGCTTGAGGATGAACTCTCAGTATCTCAGCCTCAGATATTTTTTGTTAATTAAAAATTATCATTATGCATGGTTTTTGTGTGTGATATTTGTGCATGTGTGTATATAGGTGTGGCCTGGTGTGCGTGGGGGTCAGAGGGCAACTTTTGGAACAATTCAGATTGTTAGGTTTGAGGAAAAGTCTTACATGTCCTGGGTCACCGTGAAGTACTTTTCTTTGGATTAATTTTTAAGGTTATAGAATAAGACAATGGGTTTCATTATGACGTTTCCATACATATATGTCATTATACCTTGTTCTCACTCACTCTTTTCCTCACTGCCTTCCACTCACTGTCTCTCATCCCCTCCCCCCTGCTGGTCTTGTTCCTCCTTACCCCAATTTGTTTTGGAGAAGGTACTACAGACTGCTAAGAATAGTGCATATTCATATCTGTTGAATGTAATATTCTGTAGTTATTTCTGAAGTCTGGCTTACTAATGATGTTCTTAGATTCTGAAGTTTACTTATTGATTTTAGTTGAATGAACTATCTCAAGATAAAAATGGGATGTTGATAAACTATAATTATGAGGGATTGTATGACTTTTGTATCTACTGGTGATTTGGATACAAAATTATGAAAGTGAACACCCTAAAATTTGGTGGCTATATATTTAAAATTAATATATTCCTGATGATTTTTGCTTATTAATTTGTAGTAGTCTCATTTATCTCTTTGGCTTACTGTGGTATGACATTTACTATATAGTTATAGTAGATATAACAGATTGTCTTCATGCCCAATTTTCTTGATAGCTTGAACTTTGTTCTTTTGTTTGTTGTATTACTTGACTGGTAGAATTATTATTGTTCTATATTCTCCTATGCCCCAAACATTATTAGAGGGGTTGCTGGTTTATTTTTTCAGACATTGCCCTAGTTTTATATCAACCTGACACAAGCTGGAGTCAATAGAGAGAAGAGAGCCTGAACTGAGAAAATGCCTCCCTAAAATCTAGCCACAAGCAAGCATTTTCTTGATTGGTGATTGACATGGGAAGCCCCAGTCCATTGTGGTTCTAGTTTCTGTAAGAAAGCAGGCTGAGCAAGCCAGTAAGCAGCTTACTCCCTCCACGGTGTCTGCATCAGCTCCTGGCTCCAGGCTCCTGCTTTTCTTCAGGTCCTTCTTCCCTCACTGCTTTTGATGATGAATGATTACATGGAAAAGTGAGTGACATAAACCTTTTCCTTCCCAAGCTGATTTTGGTCATGGTGTTTCATCACAGCAATGATAACTCTCACTTCACTGATGAATTCTCCTGTGGTTCTTTCTTGTTCATCAATTTTTCTAATAAAATGTATTACTTTCCGTGCTCTTCCAGTGGAAAGAACTCCATGTATGGTATTTCTTTAAGTGTTTTCTGAAGTCCTGGCTTGGTTATTCCATTCCTTAGCTTGTACTTCAATTCAAATGTTCCATTTCCCCATCAATTTTAGAAGATAGCTTTGCTGGATTTAGTCATCACAGTTGTAGCTGGTTGCTCCCATGGAATGAATGCATGGCTCCATCCTTTCCAGGCCTTCTGAGTTTCTGATGAGAGATCTCATGCTATCTATTCTCACCTATTTGTCTTTGTAGGTGAACTGGCCATTTTCCTTTACAAATTTGATATTGTTTGTTTCCCATCTTTGATACCTTGACCACAGTACTTTGTGGAGAGTCTACTTCATCCAGACTTCACAGCTAGGCAAACCTTCCCATTATGTACCATGCAAGTCCTGGGACTCAGACAGATGAATTTTTTTCTGAGGAAATGAGATTTTGAAGCAGCTTTAGCTCTTTTGAGCACAGCAGGGACCTTTCATCAAATTTAGCTGTGGGAACCCTTTTCCTGGACCACATTGCTACTGAAAATGTCATGAGGTCATGGATGTGGCAAGTTAGAAGGCAGTATGGTACAGAGTAAGGGCATGGGCTTTGGAGACATAAATATGTTTGAAGCCTAGTACTACTTCTTGTGAGCCATGTAAGCTTGACAGAATCATTTCAGTTCTCCAGTCTCTGCTGTTCTATCTGCAAACTAGGGCAAGTAAATACCTTCTCATAGGGGAAAACCCCAATTTTCTGTACCGTTTTCAATATGTAAAAAGTTAAAAAGTACACTCTGCATGGTGGCACATGGCTTTGATCTCATCACCAAGAAGACCGAGGCAGGCAGAAATCTCAAGACCATCCGGGTTTGGACAACGAGCTCCAGGCCCCATTAAGGCTTCATACTGAGAACATATTCATTTTTTTTTGCTTTTTAAAAATAAAATATGATGAATTATACTGTGATTAATTATTGCCCAGTGTCAGCTAATCATTTGTAAGGCCTTGGTATGGCACATGGCGGTGGGAGAGTAAGCAGAGGCATGGCTCCCTCCCTCCTTGCTGAAGCAAGACAGACTGACAATAAGGTGAAATAAAGGTATAGAAGTTGGCTGGACAAGCACTGAACTGAGCTCCTGGAGTTCAGCTAAAGATGGGGAGGAGGATCATGAGCAAGGAGAGTCAGGATCATGATGGGGTAGATCACAGGATCAGCTGACCCAAGTTAGTTGGGAGTTCATGGACCCTGGACTGACGGCTGGGGAACCTGCATGGGATCACACTAGGCCCTTTGAATATGGGTGACAGTTACATGTCTTGATTTGTTGGGGGAAGGTCCTGGCAACAGGACCAAGACTTCTCCTAGGTACATGAATGGAATTTTGGAGACCATTCCTTATGGTGGGATACCTTGCTCAGCCTTGATACAGGGGAGAGGGGCTTGGTTCTGCCTTAACTTGATATGCCAGACTTAGTTGACCATCTAAAGGAGGCTTATACTATCTGAGGAATGGATGGGGGTTAGCATGGTGGGATGGGGAAGGCCCAGAGAAGGGGAGGGAAGGGGAACTGGGGTTGGTATGTAAAATGAAAACAAGAAAAAAATTAAAGAAAAAGTAAAAAAAAAAAGTTGGCTGGAGGTTTCTGGGCTTGGCAAAAGCTTCATTGCACTGATGAGGATGGCATGCATTGGGTGGAAGAGAACAAGCTGTAATTAGCAGAATTTTAGGTGTGTGGACTCATAGACGGAAGCTGTATGCTTTATAAACGGCAGCATAAAGGCCACTATGGCCAGACTGGACAAGAAGTGAGAGAAAAAGAGTTGTTTAAAACCAATTAACAAACTTACTTATTTTGCTACCTAGTACAGAACCGTTTAAGTGTTTTCAGTAGGAGGCCGATAAGACTGGGAGCTAAAACTGTTAACATTTCTTCATTATCAAATTCCCATGGAATTGTTGGCACAGAGCTGATGTTTCTGGATACTCGGTGATGATATATGAAATAATGGATAGATGTTTCTGGAGGACTAGTCTGGCCATGGGGTGTGTAATGTTGACAGCTAAATGAATGGAGATTCTCACACCAGATTCTAAATAACTGCCCCTGGTCAATGGAAACAAAGAATCCTGTGCAATTATGAGGCAAATGTGGGCAGGCTGGGTTTGTGTTTAGATTTGGGTATCCACATTGATTTAGGATAATTGGAAATAGTTACCCCTTTTCATTGATAGTTTCACCTTGTGCTTTTGGAAATATGAAATATATACATGCCTATAGAAAAATATAATTTATTCCTTTTCTTGGTCCTGACACTTGCAAAGTTTATCTATATATTTGTGTATACACACACATACACATACATATATGTTTATCATCCATTATTGACAATGAAGACTTGAGCATGTATGAGTATGTATTCATGTGCAAACACACACACACACACACACACGTATATCATCCATTATTGACAATACAGACTTGAATATGCATGCATGTACAAACACACACATACATACACAAATCACACACAAAACTGCATACTTCACAAAAGGCCATAATATACATAACAAATAAATTAGTAATAACCTATATAATAGCCTTAATAAATTGTGTGTTGGTATAATTTTTATAAAATAAAATGTATTTTATGAAATACATTATTTCATTTTAGTGCTTATTGAGATTTTAAAACATTAAATTCTGTACCATTTTAAAATAATATAGAATGATAGGAGTGGAATCATGCTAATTATTAATCCACACACCTTCAAATATCTGATTTTTTTGACAAAGAAGCAAAAAATATCCAATGGAAAAAAGGTGCTGGCATAACTGGATATCAACATGTGGAAGAATGAAAATAGATCCATATCTATCACCAAAACTCAAGTCCAAATAGATCAAAGACCTCAACATAAAGCCAGCCACACTGAACCTAATAGAAGAGAAAGTGGGAAGTACACTTGAACGCATTGGCACAGGAGAGAAACAATAAATACACCTTCTTAAACTGAAAAGCTTCTGTAAAGCAAAGGACATGGTCAACAAGACAAAATGACAGCCTACAAAATGGGAAAAGATCTTCATTAACCCCATATCAGACAGAGGTCTGATCTCCAAAATAAACAAAGAAATCAAGAAATTGATCATCAAAAGAATAAATAATCCAATAAAAAAATGCTCACCAAGGCCAGCTGGACTACGACTGAAAAAGCATGGGATAAAACCGGACTCTCTGAACATGACGAACAATGAGGGATGATGAGAAGCCAAGGACAATGGCACAGGGTTTTGATCCTACTTCATGTTCTGGCTTTGTGGGAGCCTAGCCAGTTTGGATGTTCACCTTCCTAGATATGGACGGAGGGGGGAGGACCGTGGACTTTCCATAGGGCAGGGAACCCTGACTGCTCTTTGGACTGGAGAGGGAGGGGGAGAAGGGTGGGAGGAGGGGGAGGGAAATGGGAGGCTGGGAGGAGGGGGAAACTTTTTTTTTTCCTTTCTCAATTAAAAAAAAAATGGAGTACAGACCTAAGCAGAGAACTCTCAACAGAGGAATCTAAAATGGCTGAAAGACACTTAAGGAAATGCTCAACATCCTTAGTCATCAAAGAAATGCAAATCAAAACAACTCTGAGATTTCATCTTACACCTGTAAGAATGATCAAAAACACTGATAAGAACTTATTCTGGAGAGGTTGTGGGGTAAAGGGAATATTCCTGCATTGCTGATGGTATAGGCCCTTAGTATATCAGTATGGCGATTTTTCAGAAAATCAGGCTCATTTTTTTTACTTTCATGTAATATCTTTTTTATTACTTATAAATAATACCAATCAAAATTTCCACTTCCTCCCCTCCTCCCACTCCTCCCTGCTCCCCCCACCCCTCCCCCTACAGTCCTGAGAGAGGGCAAGGTACCCTGCCCTGTGGGAAGTTCAAGGCCCTCCCGGCTACATCCAGGCTTAGGAAGGTATGCATCCAAATAGAATAGGATCCCAAAAAGCCAGTACATGCAGTAGAGACAAATTCCAGTGCCATTATTATTGGCTTCTCAGTCTGCTCCAATTGTCAGCTACATTCAGAGGGTCCAGTTTGATCCCATGCTGGTTCAGCCCCAGTCCAGCTGGCTTTGGTGAGCTCCCATTTGCTCAGGCACACTGTCCCAGTGGGTGCACCAACCCCTTGTGGTCTGACTTCCTTGCTCATATTCTCCCTCCTTCCACTCTTCAACTGGACCTTGGGAGCTCAGTCCAGTGCTCTGATGTGGGTCCCTGTCTCTATCTCCATCCATCACCAGACAAAGGTTCTATAGTGATATTCAAGATAATCATCAGTGTAACTATGGGACAAGGCCAGTTCAGGCACCCTCTCCTCCACTGCCCAGGGTCCTAACTGGGGTCATCCCCATGGACTCCTGGGAACCCCTTCAGAGCCAAGCCTCTTGCCAAACCCAAAATGGCTTCCCCAATTAAGATATCTCCTTCCCTGATCCCATATCTGTCCTTCCTCCATCTCAACCATCCCACTCCCCCAAGCTCTCCCCAACCCTCCCACTTCTCCCCTCTCTCTACCCCTCTCCCCTTCCTAATCAAAATTTGGAATTCAAAAGTACTTCAAATTAACTAAAGAAAAACCTTACTGAGTGAGAACAAAATGCTACAAGTAGAAAATTCCTTCCTATGCAGCCATCTTTTATGTACAAAATTATCAAATGCATTCTATAAGATTACCTTTAGGCTACACTTAAAGGATGTATAAGGGCTCAAATGAGTTTTGTGTGGAGACCCCCTTATGATAATTTGTATATAGCCAAATAGTTTGTAATTTGAAAGAATCCAAAATCCCAAACATTCCAGATGAGGGATATTCAATTTGTACTGGTCTGTATTTTTCTGCAGGTATTCAGTGATGTGTGATGGCCATTTTGTCCACACCACTTAGGTTTTCTCACTGACTGCGTGGCTTCCTGTTACAGGTACCCCTGCTATTGAACTATTTCTCTGCTGCTGGATGCAGAGGCTCCTTTCATCTTTCACTGTGAAGATGGAGCAATGAAGGGCTATTGTCTACCTGAGACATTTTCACATTTTCATCTTACTAATTTTTCCAGACTGGATTCCTAAAAGTAGATTCAATGAGATGAAAAGTAATAGGGGCTTAAATATTGTCTTTTGTAAAATTCATGATAATGCATGACCTATAGTTCAAAGACCACACCTTATTTCCACCATTTAAAAATGTTGTAGACATTATCACATTTAAAAATATTTGCCAATTTGATGGGTTAAAAGTGATACTGTTAGCCGGGTGGTGGTGGTGCACGCCCTGAATCCCAGCACTCGGAAGGCAGAGACAGGCGGATCTCTGGGAGTTCGAGGCCAGTTTGGTCTACAAGAGCTAGTTCCAGGACAGGAACCAAAAACTATGGAGAAACCCTGTCTCGAAATATCAAAAAAAAAAAAAAAAGTGATACTGTTACGTTGCTTTAATTTATATTTCCCAAACTGCTAGAATGGTTAAATATTTATTTTTATTGCTCAATTTCTGTTTCCTTTGAGAATGGCCTTTCCCCACATGTCATTGGTCCTTTTTTTAACCTGTTTTTTTGTCATATTATTTGTGTATTGAAACTCCTTTTCATAAAATGTTTTATTATTTTTCACATAAAAGTTTTATTATTTTAAGTGTATGAATGCTTTGGCTTCATATATGTTCCTCCAGGTCTCATATGCAGTGCCTTGTAGAAGCCAGAAGAGGTCATCGAATTATCTGGAGTTACAGATGATTATAAGCCCCCATGTAGGTGCTGGGAATTGAACCTGGGTCCCTGAAAACGGCAGACAGCCAATGCACTTAGCTGCCGAGTTGTCTCCCTAGTCTTGGAATTCCTTGTATAGCAGGTCATTATTTACCCCCCATGAGATGTTCAAGTGAATAAGTTATTGTACATAGGCGTCACCAGGGGATTTAGTTAAGATGGGGAAACTGGTGCACTGGGTCAGGGATAGGACGGAGGATCTGCGTTTTCTAAGAAACTTCCTGGGTCTTCTAGTGCTGCTGGTCCATAGACAGTACTTTGAGTGACGAGTCTCAGTTTCTGAGTCTTACCTGGCAGAATTCCACCACACTCATGAACAACGTGCAATATTTTTTCTTCTGTTAAGTAAAATAATGAGAAGGTCCGAATGAAAATGATGTGTGTGGAAACCAGAAGCAACTGTAGTTTTGCCGGTCATTGGAGCATTAATTAGCCATTCTAAGGAACTGAGAGCATGCTGCTGGGGTGGGAAGAGAGAAGGCCTTTGAGTTTTATCTTCAAATTCTACTTCTATTTAGCTTAAAGCCCATAGGGGTTCAGTTTTCAACTCCTTGTATAGATACAAAAACGGAACACGATGGGACAGCCATCTCTACTTTGGTTTTGGATATTTTGGAGATCAAAAGAAAACTATTGATATAATTTATGAATTCTAAAATATTGAGAGTAGTGGTTATTGCTCTTGCTCATGCAAAGCCATGGGGAGTCTGAACAATAGCTACTGAGTACGTGAACATTCAGTACTGCCGATATGTAATTAAAGCCAGAGTGCTTAGAGAGCTCGGTGAGACTCCTTCGTTTTTCAATTGATAAACTCCCTGACTCAGAGCTGAGATTGCCATAGGTCTTTATGAATTACCTAGACTTGATATTCATAGTAGGAAATACTTTATAAGTTGTCTTCATTAGATATTCTGAATGTACAAGTGTTAAACTGAATGATTCTGAAACTAGACTATCGTGGTTCAGTTATTTTGATAATATATGTACATGTTCCCATCATCATCATACCCATATACATAAGAGACAAACTATAATTATTCAGCACTTGTTGTAATTGCAGTATAGGTAAAACTTGGAATGTCCTAATTGGCTTCTATTGTTAACTAAATATTGTTACCCGTAGGCAGGCAATGTTCCTTATCTTCCTTTTAAAATTTTAATTAATTCTTTTAATTTCATTTTTCATTTCATCCACAGTTCTCCAGCCTACTCTACACCCCTCCTCACTCCCCTCCCCGGCCCACATCCACTCCTCCCAACAGATAAGGGCTCCCATGGAAAGTCAACAAATTCTGGCACATTAAGTTGGGGCCGAACCAAGCATTCAGACTGTTCATGGCATCCCACCATAGGGAACGGGCCCCAATAAGCTAGCTCATGTATCAGGGATGGATCCTGGTCCTACTGCCAGGTGCTTCACATATAATCCAAGCTTCACCACTGTCTCCCACATATGGGGGTCCTAGTTCGATTCCATGGAGGCTCCACAGTTGTCAGTCTAGAGTTCCTGAAATTCCATGAGCTTGGTTCAGCTGTGTCTGTAGATTTTCCCATCATGATCTTGACCTCCATTGCTCATATATTTCATCCTCCCTCTCTTTGATTGGATATCTGGAATTCGGCCTGGTGCTTGATTGTGGATCTCTTCATCTGGTTCTGTCAGTTGCTGGATGAAGGCTCTGTGATGATAGTTGGGGTATTCACCAATCTGATCACAGGGGAAGGCCGGTTAGAGCTCTCTCTCCACTATTGCTAGGAGTCTTAGCTGGGATCATCCTTGTGGATTCTTGGGAATTTCCCTAGCACCAAGTTTCTCCCTAACCCCATAGTGGCTCTCTCTTTCATTGCTCTTTCATTCTGTCCATCCTCCACCTCCCCAGCCCCCTAACATCCCACCCCCATCATGTTCTCATCTCCCATCCCTTCCCCCTTTCTGCCTCCCTCCCCTGTCCCCAGTTTACCCAGGAGATCTCATCTAATTCTTCTTCCCTGGGTGATCCATGTGTCCTTTTTATGGTCTTCCTCGTTATCTAGCTTCTCTGGAGCTGTGTGTTGTAGTCTGGTTACCCTTTACATCTAATATCTGCTTCTGAGTGAATACATACTGTATTTGCCTTTCTGAGTCTGGGTTCCCTCATTTAGGATGTTTTTCTCCATTTGCCTGCAAATTTCAAGGTGATATTTTTATAGTTGAGTAGTGTAAATGCACTACATTTTCTTTATTCATTCTTCAGGTGAGGGGCAGCTAGGTTGTTTCCAGGTTCTAGCTATTATAAGTAATGTTGCTATGAGCAAGTGCCCTTGTGGTATGATAATCCTTTGAATGTATGCCCAGGAATGGTAATGCTGGGTCTTGAGGTAGATTGATTCCCAATTTTGTGAGAAACTGCAGTACTGATTTCCAAAGTGGTTGTACAAGTTTGCACTTTCACCAGCAATGGAGGAGTGTTCATCTTCCCCTACATTGTCTCCAACATAAGCTTTTTTTTTAGTACTTTTGATCTTATCCATCCTAAAAGGTGTAAGATGGTATCTCAGAGTTGTTTTGATTTTCCCAGCCTTCTTTGTATTCAGATAATTAAGTTCTGAGCAATGGGTCATGATTAGAAACCTCATGAGCAATTTTGTGTTGACTTTTTGAGAATATATTTTTTATTTGTTATTTGATAATTTCATTGCATGGACATGATATATTTTTATTATATCCACTCTCTATTCCTTGTTCCTCCTAAGTCTTGACCCATCATGTCTCCCTCCCAACTTACTTTGCTTTTTTTATAACCTACTGAGTCTAAATAGGGCTGTCCATATGCTTAGGCATATAGGACCATTCTCTGCAGCTTGGGCAGCATACCCAGGATCACATTCCTGAGATAAATGGGCTCTTCCTTAACCAGCAGCCAGCCATGCCAATGGCTCCTCAGTTAGGAGTGGGCCCTTGTAGGATCCTCCCAAATTTATGCTGGAATTTTAATTGGTTTGATCTTGTGAAGGTGTCCTATAGGCAGTGACTAATACTGTGATTCCACAAATGCAACAACCCAGTCATGTCCAGAAGATGCTATTTCACAGCATCCTTCCCAAACTTGGGTTCTTAAAGTATTTTTTTTTTTGCCCACTTTGGTCTTTCTATGGTTTTCTGTGCACTGGTTAAATAAAGAGGGCTTCATGGCCCTAGAAGAGAACTTAACATGTTGAAAGATTCTCTATATCCAAAGCAGAAGACTTGCTTGTAAATCTCTCTCACTTATTTTAGAATTTAGCTGAATAAATTATTTATGCAAATTGTATTTTTGGCTTGCCAATTAAGTAAAGTTTCTTTAACATAAAGCACTCTAGCTCATATAGATCATTGGACAACTCATTAACTAATAGATAACATAAACTTCACTGTTCTCAACTAATCTCTTGTTTATATATGACAGTTAAGCAGAAGAAAGAGAGGAGTAACAACCATACCCGATAGGAACATGGTTGGAGAGCCTTAGCTTGAGAAACAGTATTCAACATATGGCAACATCTCAAGGATTTTCTGTCTTTCCATTAACAATTATCATTAAGCTTAGAAATCATACAGTGTTAGTCAAAGTGCTAAGAATAAGACACTGAGTACTCATCCGTAAACAGGGCAGCTATGCTAAGCATTTCCCTGCTAAAACTCAGAGAACATCAAGGAAGGGAAGGAAGAAAGAATATAAAATCCCAAGGTTGGGGAAGTCTATTGGGATAATAGTGTCTTTTTGGACACGGGGTGGTTATTGTGCTCATGAATCATAGAAGCCATGATTGCCTGCAGAAGACCTTCACAAGATCAAGCCAGCCAAAATCTAAGCATAAACACAGCATATGATCTCCAGGCCTTAGAAGCTATCGGTAGTGGGTAGTAGCTTAGAGTGTCTTACTTAGCTTCCAACTATTAACTTGAAAAAAAAAAAAAACTACTGTCAGTTAAGTAACCTTAACTGAGGGATTTCTGCTTCTAAACTGGTTTGTGGACATGACTGTGGGAACATTTTCTTGATTAAAGTTTAACATGGGAAGGCCCAGCCCACATAGGCAGTACCATGCTTAGGCAGGTGATCCTGGGCTGTATAAAATGTTGACAGGCATTGAGAAAGGGAGAAAGTCAATAAGCAGCATTTTTCTATAGTTTCTGCATCAGTTTTGATGCCTTAGCTTCCTTGGATGATGGACTATAACCCATAAGCCAAACAAACCCTTTCCTTCTTAAGTTGGTTTTGGTCACAGTGCTTAGTATAGCAATGGAAAACAAGCAGTATTTATTGAGGATGTGGCCATTGGTAGTTTCCCTGACTTCAGTACCCTGTACCCATGCACAAACTTGCAGCACTAAATGTACTTAGGGCTTACTTAGTGAATTATTAAAAGAATGAAATGAAATTGGGAACGGAGTATAGTCATGAAGGCCATGGTTTAAATTGGAGGGAAGAGATGGAAGTAGATAAGATCATATTTTATTGTATACGGATACTAAATTGTCAAAACAAAAGAAATTTAAAAGAGTTACAAATTATAATTTTAAAAATAAGGAAAGTCACATGGTACCTGAAGAAAAGAAAAAGAAACAACACAGTGAGAATTAGTTAAGAATGCCATACCTGGCCTTTCCCTTTAATTCCTTTCTTTCTGCCGTGGCCTGGAACAAGATGGCTATTCTTCTGAGAAGAAAAACCAAGTGAAAGTCACGCAATGTTTCCATTGATGTTTTTGGCAGTGATGGTGAAAATTCTAGACTGAAATGATATTGTATGAAGTCTGGACTAATTGCCATGCTAAAGTCGAATGGATTTCCTCTCTCCTTGCTGTCTGGATCAATTCTGGGAGGAGTGAGAGAATTTAGTCTCTCTGTTGAAGCAGCACATTGTAGTGATAACATGGAAGAGAGCAGTCTGGCTCACCAGGCTTTTCCAACTTACCGCTAATGTGAGCTTCAGGAGGGCTTTTGCAAAATAAATAGAGCTTATTGAGGGTTGTCAAGAAAAGTTCCAGATTCCATTGAGCAAAAGTTGAATGTTTAATACTCTACTGTAAAAATAAAATAAAAATAAAGAGCCCTCCTTGGAATTCTGAATCCCACCTGTTAAATTATTTGTCCTTCAATAGAAGGAGGAATGAAAGGCGTATGTTTAACATCATTTTGGACCAATTTTCGGTGGCAGGAAACCAAGGTAAATACATTTTTCCTGATGTAATTGTTGATATTAGTTCAGCTCATGTGATGCTGTGTGATGCAGGCAGAGCTGAGTGAACCATTTCACTTAAACCTGTCCTCAGCTGGACTTGGAATGATAATGGAAAAGCCTAAAGACTATAAACGCCTACTGTCTGGGAACCCTTGATATTTTTGGGAATCCAGCCTGAAGCATTACTCTGTGAGCGTCTCCTTTGGAGTCTCGGCCTTGATTCTCATTTGTACCCATACATGTTCCGAGATATTTATCTTTTTTCCTCACCTGGTTGTGCTTAGATTTTTAAAAAATTATTTTCTTTGAATATATTCTAAATTGTAATAGAGTTACATCACTTCTCCTCATCTTTCCTCCCTCCTGCCCCTCCCATGTTCCCCTTCAAGTTGGTAACCTTTCTTTGGTTTTTATCTTTACATATTCATATATTCATGTATATACACAAATTTATAAATACAATATCTTAAGTCCATTGTTATTGTTTGTGGGTATATACCATGTTGAGGTTGACCACTCTGTATCAGACACTCAATAAGGGGGCTCTTGCCTGAGAAAGGCTCATTCCACTTTTGCCAACAGTCATTAGCTGTCATTTTCTGTTATGGTTCCATAGATTTAGTTTGGTGATAAGTAATTAAACATGATAATGAACCATACTGGGTGGTTTCAGTTTTTAAAGCAATGTTCAGAAGTGTCTGGGAATTAATTACAGAGCTTTTGGGCAATCTTGATGTGGTCCTGTTTCTTAAATATTTTACTATCATCGTTTTTTTCCCCTCATTTTGCTATGTTGTCATTTTTGTATCAGTAATAAGTAAATTATTGTGTTCCATTCCACAGTTGAAGCAATAAACAGGAAGACTGAAGTTGGGATGTGATTAGAACATCGCTGGAAGGAATAAATGCACTAGAGGTAAACAGACATTTCATTTGTTCTGTATAAGACTTCTGTTCTTTCTTTACTTCCACACAGACACACATGCGGTTGTTTACAAATACTAAATATTTCCTTTTAATTTCCACTTTATCATTGATTTTCTTCTCTCTCTTGCCTTTTCTCCCTACCTCTGTGCTTATCTATCTATCTATCTATCTATCTATCTATCTATCTATCTATCTATCTATCTATCTATCTATCTATCTATCTATCTGTTCATAAACTAGTGTCCATTCTTTCCCCAAAGTCTCCACATTTCCACAGTTGCATATTTACATAACACATACTTTCTCTCTTCATGTCATTTGTTTAAACCCCTTTTCTTTGTGCTTCTACTTTAACAGTACTCCCCAGGAGCACATGTGGGTTTTGTTCTGATGCTAACTCTCCAGACACATCTACCCATGATATAGTTATAGTTTATTCCTTCATTTGTTTATCCTACAAACATATTTTTGGACAATGTTATGCACAAATGGCTCAAGAATTCTGGCTACATTAGGTAACTGGATCGAGACCCAGACCTCAGTGAACTACAAGTATATGTACTTAATGGCATGAGAAAGGATTCATGAAAGTCAGATAGCATTCAGAGGCATCTGGCTAGCTTCTAGGGCTCAGAGACTGTTCACATCTCTAGACTTAATACTTTGCTGCAATAATTTGTTCTAAGTCCTTACCTCAGGCTTAGGATGGGGAAGGAATCTGGTGTAGACAGGTGGAGTCAGGGCACAAGGAATGGAACCCCGGAATATGGCTCACAGTTCAAGTGGTCCTTGACAATGGTGGCAATGGAAGGACCCAGAAGGAAAATGACTGTTGAGTCTGACTCTAATGACAGAGAGGTATCTCTATTTTGCAGAATTAATGTTTGGCCCAATATTACTTTTTTTCCCCACAACTTGGACCTTTGCAACTAACTTGGCAGTTAGGTGTATTTGCTTTTCCTTGGTACAGATGCTTTTAATCCTCCAAGGCAGTATAAGTGGCTGCTGCTGGGAAGACCTATGACCCCAATTTTGTCTTTCTGGTCCTGTATTATACTCCCCTCATTTAACTGTCACTTGCTAAACTACACAGAAGCAACTTGGAGAATGAAGCAGCTAGTTTGTTTCTGAGTTTCTGAAGAATTCATCAAATCGGTGGTTCTCAACATGTGGGTTGCATGACACACAGCCGACCACACCAGTTCCACAAGTCTGAGGATGTCTGCAAACATCAGTGTCTGCCTTCACTGAATTACTCTGCTCTTGAGTCACAGCAACAGTGGTTGATGGCAGTTATGGATGACAATCAGGAAAACAGGTGTCACATCAGGCACTGGGGAATTGAGGTAGAAGCGGGCAGCCTGATCCAAGGTGGATACCACCTAAGGTATACCCACTGGCCAGAAGCAGAGAACAGAGATTTACTCTCTGTGATGCTGTTAACTGGTCTGCCTAGCTTGGAAGCAGATCAGTGCTTCTGAGTTTGGTGATTTGGCAATGGATACACTGGATCTTCATTGTCTCTTTCATAGATGAGGGGCTACCAGGCACAGATAGGCTAGAGCAGAATTTTAAGGTTCCGAGTCCCGCTACTGTTAGCTCTAGGGAGGCATCTTCATCTTTCAGTTTTAGATATTTGTGAAACTGAAGTACAAAATGGTAGTGAAATTTGATGTCACATGGGCTTGTAGACGTAAGTCACAAACGATGCCACAGCAGTTTGGAATTAT
>NC_022029.1:18269721-18273236 GCF_000317375.1 Microtus ochrogaster
AAGTGGCCGCTTTTTTAAAGGGAGAGAGACCACGCCCCAATGGGCGGGTATCTCAGCGGCTATAGGCTGGAGGAGCGGAAGGACCTCCCGCAACATGGGCTCAAGAAATTTCTATGAGGGTCAAAGGGCATAGAGGAGCTGAGCGGTGAATATATAAGTATGCGAAGTCAAGCCACACTGGAATTACTGGAATGAGATTGGTCTGATTATAAAGATTTAACTAGGCTTACATCTCAATAAACTTGAGATGCATTTGGAATTAGGTTGGTAAAAATGTTTAAAAAGTACACTTAACTTGGTTTAAAAAGCCTTACCCATGCTTTTAAGTGTTTTTTAAACATAGGTTAAGTATATACCATTCCAGCTACTTTGCGGGTAACATTTACTTCTCATGCGGCTATTGCAAGATACATTTAAGATTAAAGTTTGGATGAATTATCAGGAATTTAGAACAGGGGAAGCTGGATGAAGTAGTATACGATGAAAGCAGGATTCAGTTTGGTGCATACAGATTCAAGGATATAAGCTCAAGATTGGCACATGAATTAATTCACAAGTACTCACTGTCATCAATGAAATACAAAGCTTAAGGAGAGGAAGTGAATGGTACAGGATACATTATAACTTTATAGAACATGTGAGCAACAAGAGTATAATATGACTATACCTAGACTGTATGTAGACAATCAAGGTTATAGTCGTTTGGTTAGTCTTGAGGATTGGATGAAGGAGGTAAGAAGACATGAAACATGTTTGAGCAGGTGAATACCATGACCAAAGTTGTGGTTTGAGTGCAGTTATACATGTGGTTATTTGAACAGGTAGTAGGGGACTATATTATATATTGAAAGAGAAATGTGCTCCAAGATTTAGAAGCCATGACCATTAACTGTGCATAAGGAAGGAGCTCTCAAATGGAAGACATGAACCATTTGACATGACGATAATGGAGCCAGTCAGGTATCTAATGCAACCAGAACTTGGATTTTGGCGGGGGCTTCAGATCTTTGGCAGCACTCTTGAGAAGAATGCATCTGGAGAAGTTCAGCTGATATAGAGTCTTGGTCTTGATAAAGGTGGTTGGAAAGTGAAAACTTCAGGGTTCACTGTGTAAAGGTAGCAATGTAGGAACTGAAAGACTAGGGGGAAATGAAGGCATAGAACTGGTTTCTGGACCCCGAGACATTCATCCCCTGGTCTGAAGGTGGCACATGAGGTTTGTTTATTCTTTGCTCTAGCAACAGGGAACCCGAGCGTATGCTGAAGTAACTCAGGATAAAGATGGAATAGTTGAGTTTCCTTATAAAAATTATATCATTACCACAAGAAATCAATGACTTGAGTTCCCAGAGTTGGCTCTGTGCTGACAGATTATCTTTAAATCACAATAAAAATGAACTTACTGGCTATTTCCAGTTTTTACTTTCTTTTTTCATCTGGTTCTGTCTTAAATATACTTTTGGCTTTGATTTACTGAAGAAATTTCCTGTGTAGTTTGGGGTGGAGAGGTAGAGGGTCAGGTTTTGGGATTTGAAACCCAAACAAATCTTTCATTACTTCCTACAATACTTTCAACTTAATTTAGGGGTCAGAGGATAGTCTGTGAAAATATCAGACACAACCCAGACATTTATTTCTGAAGAGATACAAAGGAGCTCACATCTGGATGGCTGCATGAGTTTATTCTGGAGTTGTCAAAGCATTCTGTTGACTGTTAGGAAGTCTGTGAGTCACTATCTTAAATAATTATGTGAAAAGTGAGCACATTCAACTTTGTAGAGTAAGTTATAGAATATGAATGCAGAGTACAAAAATCAGAAGCCCAGATCAAGTAATAAACCTTTAACAAAATAAGAGTCTACTTTCTGACTAAGCCAGTTTAATGGACAAAACCAGCAAACTTGGCTACTCAATTGTCTGCGGACTTCTAGAGGATATTTCCCCTCCTTCCTCTCTCTTCTCTTTCTTTTCACCTATCCCTCTCTTTTGCTCTCACTCACTACTTTTGGTATACTGTTTTCTCCCTAGTTAATGCCCTCATATGGAAGGGGAAATAACATGAAAAAAATGGAAGGGTCATAGATTGCAAACTGAAGGTTGCTCATGTTTTAAAAATTAATTAAACAAACAAATTGTTTGGTTGGCCTGCCTTGAATTGCATATTGCATATTTCATTTGTTGTTTGCCATTTTCTGTGACAATCATGCCTTCTGTATGGGAAGGACAGTTTCTACAAAATTGAGAACGCTAATTTCAGATACCAAACATAAATAACAAAAGGAACAATGCTAACCAATCCCTTGTTAGGGAAAAGCATAAAGCATTGCTAGTTTGGACAGGTATTCTTCCAAACTAGATTTGACTCCTGCTTTCAAAGAGCTCAAACGCTAATGGATGAGCCTACCAATAATAACAATGTTTGTTTGTTATAACTGCCTCTAAAGCAAATTGAAATTAAATAAATGATGAGCAGAGAAAAGAGGTGTGCATACTGTAGGGATGGTATAATTCTAAGGAGAGGATCAAGAATCTTTAATAAGGAGAGGGCATTTGAACTACATTTAAGAGGAAAACAGTTATAAGCAGAATGGTGGGAGGTAGTGGTGGAGATGATGATGAAGAAGGCAGGTGCAAACCAGTGAATACTTATCACTCTATATTATTGCCATACCAAAAAGATAAAGCAAAGGAAGGCTATGGGAAAGAATATGGAAAAGGGGCTTCAGAGATGACTCAGTGGTCAAGATCTCTTGCTGCTCTTGTAAAGGGCGCAGCTTCTGTTCCCAGAAACTACATGGTGGTTCACAATTGCCAGTAACTTCAGTTCTAGGGTATCTGATAACATTTATGATCTCTACCAATCTCTTCATACATGTGGCACACATAAACTCATATAACTGGGCACACACACAATAAATATATTATAAAAGGATACAAGAAGATTTTTTTGTGTCAATAAGTGCAAAATAATTTGATATATTTAAAATCAAGTGCATGGAAGATTTTGTATATATTGGTTTCAATAATATTTGAAGATGAATAATGGCCACATTAGCCAAAAAGCACCAAATAATCTCATGATTTTATGCATGTCACACTTTGTACATGTGTGTGGGATGATGACTACATGTACCCTAAGATGGACATGCCTATTATGTATGCATCTAGGCTTCAGCAATCTGGAAACATGCTCTTTGGCATTGTGTAGTCTGCAAAGAATTTCCCACCTGCAGCTTAAGAAGGAAAGACCTTGGCCTCCATCTATGAATAGCTCTAGGAAAGACGACAGCCATTTTCAAGGAAGATGGCAGCCATTTTCAAGGAAGGGTGGCTAGGTGCCTGACATGATGGTGGTACCTTTGATCCCAGCATTTAGGAGGCAGAGGAAGGCAGATATCTGTGAGTTCAAAGCCAGCTTGGTCTAATGACTAAGTTCGAGGACAGCCAGAACTACATAGTGAGTCTCTCTCTCTCTCTCTCTCTCTCTCTCTCTCTCTCTCTCTCTCTCTCTCTCT
>NC_022029.1:18273336-18304106 GCF_000317375.1 Microtus ochrogaster
TCACACACACACACACACACACCACACACCACACACCACACACCACACACCACACAGGAGAGGGAGGGGAGACACAAAGCAACACAGGCAAACAGGCAAAGGATGAACTGGATCATACCTTCTCAGAAGATGTAGTTTTCTATCCTAAAACCTCTGGGATTCTTTTGGTTTTAAGTAAGGATTCTACCTGTTCCTTGATAACCTATAAGTACATCATTTTGATGAAAAATATCTTAAAATTATTTTCAAGATCAATTGGTTCTAAAGTCTTCAACACAGTGGGAAAATCTTTTTGTGTGTCTAAGCTTAGTAATAAACTTTGTAATAAGCTTAATAATGAGTTTATTCAAAGGAAAAAGATTCAGAGTGTTCTGGTAACTATGAAAAAGAGAGGAAAACAAAATTAATGATCTCAGAAAAGGGTACTATAGTTTTAAAATGAGTTGAAATCTTAGAGATACTACTTGTGGTTTTTTCATTAAAGAATGTATTATTTGGGAGATAGGGAGGAACTGCATGTGTGTGGTGAGAGGGTTTTAGCCACATTGATAAGGATGAAGCTTTATTTTAGCTGGGCAGACTCCAATGGAGATTAAGAAAGAACATTAAGGTTTGTCTGTAAAACAATTAGAGGCTTATGAGGAATACTCAGTTCTGGTTTTTAGTTTGACTAAACATCAAGCAAAACTCCAAAACTACAACAACAAAGCAAACACAGCCAAACCTTAAGACACTTGTCTTTGTATTTGCCCTAGAGTTTAGACACAGCAAAATCAGATATTTGATGCTTACTTCTGTGGACCACAATACAGAGAATAGTTTCTTGCAAATGTTGAATTCTTGCGGGTGCTCTTGGACATTCTCGGAGCAGAGGCACCATCAGATGCAGGGAATAATCTTGTTTCTGTGTTCCCAGATATCTATAAGGTTTAATTCATGATGAAGGAAATTATCTTAAAAGTTCCAGAACTCTATAGGCAAGCAATTAGTATGAGAACCAATTTTTACTATTCCTAACTCACCTAAAAAGTGAACAAACTGTGTGAAAATGTATAAAACAAAACCATTACCATAGAGTTCACACAGGTGCAGTGGAAGGCTCAAATTGGAGTCAAAACAAAGAGTTCCATATTGATTAGGGGAGAGGCACTTTGGGGGCAACACAAGTGGTAGCATGCTAGCCTTGCCACACAGGTATCTTCTATCTCAGTATTCTCTAAAGCCAGCAGATAAAATGACAGAATTGTGTATAATAGGAAGCTTTCCCAAATCTGTCTATCTTTCTAGCTAGTGTCTGTTCTGGTGGCTCATATTTAACAAGTAAGAATTTGTTAATTAGTTTGAATGTCAATGCTTTTTATTTGGCAGGTCAGAGGTGTGCATGGAAAGTTATCATTTTTATTTAATGCTTATTATCTCAAATCGCCATTTCTTCTTTCATGGGAACAGTTCTCATACTGAATGCATAGTTGTCATAGAAGATGGCAAACAACAAAATGTTTACATTTACAAATATGTAATTCAAGGCAGGTCAATAAAATAATTTGCTTATTTACTTTTTAAAAGACGATCAACAAGTCTTAATTTGCAAGGTATGGATTTTTCATCTTTTCCTATTAATTCCCCTTCCATCTGAAAGGCTAGATTTGGGGGAAAATATTTACACATGAAGGAGCGGGTAAAAAGAAAAAAAGAGAAGTTGAGAGAGGGAGGCAAGGAAACCTAGCCTGTAGAAGTCTTCAGATGACTGAGTACTCATGCATAGTTGATCATAAAGTTCTCATTGTATTATCATCTTTCAGGATGCTTACAATTTCCTTGATGTGGTTAGATTTAGATTATTGCTGTTTTCAGCAATATTCGTGGGACTACAGTCATTGAGTAACACTCCCTATAGAGCCGTGTAAGTCCTCCAAGTGGAGACTGGATACCACCATGAAATTATCTCCCAAGAGCAGTTTGCAGAGCAAAGTAGTTCTTGGTGGAGGTGATGGCATCTTTCTGCGACCCTGCTAGGGGATTTTGTTGTCACCCTCTAACCTAAGCTGAAACTTTAACTATGGTAAAGCATAGACTCTTCATGTCCTGGCTCTCTCTATACCTGGAATGCTCATTGTCTGAATTGGTAGTTGAATTTTACTTCTGCTTCTCTTCTGATTTCTTTAATCTGTAGTTTCTTCTATTGGTTTTCCTAAGTAGGATTCAGACAGACCAGGTTCTCATAAACCTAATTTAAATTCTACCTGAATATCAGACAATATCAGGTAACATTATCTTTGTGGTTATGTGTTAGGCATTCTAATATGTACAGGGAGCTTTGTGTATTACCTACAGTCCTCTTATCAGGTAGATGCTGGTATCTTAACCACTTTCTTGATGGAGAAATGAAGATGAGAATAGATTCCAGAGAAAAATGAAGGCATAAATTGATTCTGGACAGTTATACTCTTAAGTCACGACTACAGGAAATCAAGAACTAAGGAGCAGTTCCCACAAACCTTGAAATCATGTAACCGAGTTTTCACCAAAGCACCATTTTCACCTCAACTATTTGGTTTTGTCTCTCATAACCCTCCCAACTGAGCCTGAACTGCATTTTAGTCATTTTCAGCATCTGACCAAAGAAACTGGACTAAAGTGTAAGCGCAGAAGACTCTGAGAGGCATCCATGAACATTTAAGCAAGGTGATTATTGGCTACAAGGCAAAAAGGCATATCTTCATCACTGAAGGACTGGACAGGACAAAATGGATGTCATATCAGAACCATCTGCATTGATGAGAAGGCCACTAAAGACCTGACAAAGTGAAGTAAAGTCACCACAAGAAGAGCACATAAGAAAATGTTTGATGATGCCTTGTCTCAGCTGGAAGCCCTGGTCCTGAATAGTACCATCTTAAAGGAGCAAAGCTGGGGAGATGTCTTATCTAAGTCCTTTGTGACAAAACTGAGAATCGTTTCTGAAAGCAAATGGCTGATGATACCATAGAAGACAATGGATGATGAAAAAGGGGCACGGAAAACTTCCAGAACTTCTAGGAGAAGGGAAATAAGAGAATGAAGAAATTTAGCAATAAATGTTACAGAATAATACCTTACATAAGAAAAACCCCTAAAAGAGAAAAGAGTAAAGAGGCCCAGGAGCTGGGCTGATGGGAAAAGCACATGTCCTACAAGTATGAGGATCAGAATTTGGACCTCAGAACCCATGTAAAGATCAGGAGAATCCAGAGGCCAATAGGTGGAGGTAGAGACAAGTGCTTCTGGAGTGAGCTGGGTAGGTAGACTAGCCGAACTGGCATCCTCGAGCTCTGAGTTCAAGGGAGAAACCTTGTTTCTGTCTAGAAGGTGGAGAATGATCAATGGCGACACATGGCCTCCTCAAAGACACATATAAATATGCACGCACATCAGATGCACATATAGATGCAAAAAGTAAAAGAGATATGGAAAAGATCTTGCAAGTATAAATATAAATAAATAATAGAAGAAAATAGCTCACTGCAATGGGATAGTAAGAGAACAACAAAAGGAAAATTATTAAAATAACATGTAAGATCTCAGAAACAAGAATAAATCTAATAAATTTTATCTCAAAATGAAAAAAAATCAATCAAAAAGAAATGTTTTAAAGTAAGTAGAATATCAGTGTGTATGGTAAGAGATGCAGTGAGGAAAAGTGACATAAGAGGATTGAGAAATCAAACAGTGTGGGCATCAATGTGTAGGCAAACATAAACCAAATAAATCAGACGGCAGACCTTTGTATCAAATAAAGTAGAAGATAAGATTAAAACTACATAAATAGATCCAAACGCATTTGTTGACACCCAGAAGATAATCTTATACTGATAGCTAGTGACAAACAACGAAAACATGGACTTACAGATTCACGTACCCCAAACAATATCCACACAGGAAGTTCTTAAATTTAGAATGATGGAGGAAAAATCAATAGCGCAATCACGTTAGGCTTAACTGTAGCACTGTGCGTTTATGGAAGTCAAAGTGGAGAATAACACAAGTTGAGATGGGGGGAAAAAAACAAGTAAAGACCAAAGGGATGCGGGTATAAAACAAGCTGAAACTTCACATGAGGGATCCATTTTATGTGCTTGGAGATGAGGTACTTTCTTTTCAAGTGTCCTTGGAACACTCATAAACATCAAATTATTCTCCGTCTATGCCACAAAGAACATCTCAATAAGTAATGTCCCCCAGGACCAAACAGAAAGTGTCCTGACCACAGCATAGCATCTGACCGAAACCTCTAATAAAAACTAACCAATAAAGCACTAAGTCATGAGATGAGGCCCTGGGTGAACTCTTAGCCTCTCCCTCAGACTATTACGGCCTTGACTTTGAGGATAGGCATTTTGTGCTCTGCGCTGTTGTAATTTTTCAAAACAAGAGGAACAATCTGAAATTGTATATCCCAGCAGGGGAGTGTAGAAATTTATTGCAGTCAACTTCACGTTAGTTTTCAGAAAGAAGAAAATATATCAAATGCTTTTTAAAAATACAGAAGTATGGATTTAGAAGGTCTCTCTAACCGGTCTTTCTGCCCAACTCTTATTTTGCAGAGGAAGGAATGGAGACCCAGAGCTGGGAAGGATTTGTTACTCAAAGTATAGCAAGGGAAACTTGTCTAGGCTCGATGTCCAGGCTGATCATTCAGTCCGTCTTCTGCTTGAGGCTCCTTCCTGGAGTAGCAAGCTGGGCACAGGTTACCTGTGTGTATGTCCCAGATGTGAGTGACTGTAGTGTGTTCATTTGCCTCCCAGAGGTGAAACTGGTTGCTTTGAGTGGATTCCTTGGAGCCAGAGTGCCTGTTCTTGCAAGGACAGCTGGAGCAATGTGGTTGCCATTATTAGAATCACAGGCCTTCTACCTCTGCCAGATAACCTGCCCTGCCTAAGAACCTCTGACATCATTAAATGCTGGAATCTAAACTGTGAATGCGTGTTGGGAGCTGTTGTCTGGAATGCTCCCATGAACTCTTTTTGTCGAGACTCATTTTTGTTCTCTCTCCTCCAGGAGCTGACCTATTTCCCTTTCCCCCTTGCTCCATTCTGGATGCCCAGATAGATTGCAGCCTCTACCTCTGCTCTTCAGCTGGTGTTGCTGAGAGCACCATGTGTTTCTAAGTCACACCAGGTGGGCAACCATTTTCCTACGTTGCTGGGCCAAGTTATGTTTTCTCTATTGTTCAGGTGGCCTGCAGTTGCATACCAGACCTTATTACCGGAACAGAGACCAGAGATGTAAAAGTCATGCTTGATTCCTAGAGCTCTGCTGTTTCAAGGGGGATGCTGTTTCTAGCCATGAACTTCTGAACTAAAGACTTCATGAAATACAATCCTCATTGTTATTATAACGTAATCCTCTTTTGGTTACCCACCCAATATTTCTATAACGGCTATTTCTTCCTTCTTTCTCTGCTAAAAGGCTCTCAGTATCAAGGCTGCTTATACCCTTCTAGTGCCCCTATTTTATGGGTAAGATGCGAGGCTCCAAAGTTCACAGAAATGGGTTCTGCCTTTAGATTCTCAGTGGCAAGCATGATGTGATACCTGCAGAGGCCCTCTGGGTAAAAGCATATTCCCCGAAACACCGACATCTCAGTTTTTATTCTTTCGGGTGAGTACCATGGAAGTAGAACAGTGACATACAGAGGCTATTAGGACAAGAAGGAATTTCAGAAAACTTGCCCTCCCCAGTCTCTATTTGAATTTCTGTACCCCAAATCACCCCCAAACTCAGTTTCGCTACAGCTTACAGAGTTTCCCAGCTCTGTGGTTTGGTTGAAGCTTTGTGAAGCTATCTTTGTTTGCCCCAGGTCTGGCTGGGAACCCTGGCTCAACTCCATCTGGCCCCTCTCCACGTGGTCACTCACCATTCAATTATCTGCCTTACATGTCTTCAGTTAGAGGGTAGATTCCAAAGAACAGACAGAAGAAGTTAGCCAGCTGCTACATTTGGGTGGTTGGAGGCGGCCAGCTTCTTGGGGATGGGAGGTGCATGAGAAGAGCACCACGAGCTTGGAAGAATAGAAGGGATGTTGACACCATAGTTGAAGGCGATCCACCACATTCCCTGTTTTTCAGACAGATGTAACCTGAACCTTCAGCACTGAGTAATGCATACTTGGACACTCTCCTGAGTACGATGAGCAAAGAGCTTACATGTCCAACTTTTGATGAGCGTCTTGGAGTTTCCTTTAAGATGGATCCAAAATCACTAGGGAGTCAGAAGCCACAATGACTAGAGATTGGCGCACAGGGCAAGAGGGGACATGCAGTTCAAACAAATTACCAGCCTTGCAGTTGAGATTCTTGCCGCAAGCTCATGTTTCCATTTGGGTTTCTAATGACCTCCTCCTTCAGTCTTCCAAGATGGTCTTTCTATAGGTGGGCTGTCTTAATTAAGCTTCTTCATGAATATCATTTTCAATCTTGAGATGTGTTAAAAAGGTAACAGAAACAGGGAGAATGGCGGTACTTCATCCCCATACCCAAAGGCTGCATTGCCCTTGCCAAGAATGAGGGTAAGATACTGAAGCAGTACTCAAATCTGGGCAGTATTCTCATGGGAAATAAAGTCCTGCTCTTTGAGAACCTTTAGGAGACTCTTGAGTGCTTTCACCATGAGGACTTAAATTTTCTGACCATTTTTATTTTTTCTTTGCTCATTTGGGAGAGGCTTAGTAGAAGATTCATGGAGTTCTTTGGAGAATGTTATTGTATTGTATGTTGGGTTTTATATATTCTTGCAAGCTGCTTGTTTTCTGGGCCAAGGCATAAAGGCATCTGGATGTTGGGCCCGGCTGGGAAAGGAGATGAACTGGGTGCTGCCCTGGTAGGACTTCGATGGTTAGGGTCCTACTGATTACCCAGTCGGAAGGAGATCTATCTTATGTCTTCACTGTAGTCTTTGGAGGGAGTAGAAACACACAGCTTTGGAAATCTAACAAATAGTCTTCCAAGATTCAATAAACCTCACTTCAGACTTCATCAAATCAACTATATAAATATAATTCATCCTAAGACCTTTAAGTCAACAGTTAGGGAGAATCCTTTGGTAACAAGGCAGCACTGTGAAAGATTATTTAGCTTGGAGCTTAATAGAGAAATTAAGGGGATTAATTTAGTTTATGCTAAGTAGTTAACAAAGTGTGTGAGCTCTTCTTAACCACCAAGTAGGCGAACGTCTGCTGTGGCAATAACACCAGCATCTGCTAAGGTGGGATGCTCCCAGAAGACTCTTCAAATGCTTCCTTAGCTGATGAGCGGGAGAGACTCTAATGATACAATAAACAGATAAAGCAAAAGTGAGCAATTTCTGATGACCTTATCGTAAGGCTTTTCCCTTTGTAATACTTTCCTAGTGAGACTGACACAAACCACTGCTAACTCAGTGACTTACAACACAGCCTTATGTCTTAGAGTTCTGGAGGTTCGAAGTCTAAAACTGCTCAGCAGGGCTGTATTTCTTTGGAGTCTCTAGAGAAAAATTCCTATTTCTTTGTCTTTTCCTGTTTTTATAGAAGCTTCCTCCACTGTTTTGTCTAGTGTCCTCAACCATTGTAACATCTATGGTTGTTGATGTATGTCTTCTGTGATTCTGCAGTCCCTGTCCCTTTTTGTAAGGACCAGAATGATTGTATTGGGCTGGAGACAAACCTTGGATGTTGACCACAAATGATGTCTACCTTTGTTTTGGGACAGGATCTCTTAATGGCTTGTAACTAACCAAGTAAGTTAAGTCATCTAGTACCGGGGTCCACCTGTCTTTGCCTCCCTAGTGCTGGAATTACAAGAATACTACTATGTGTTAGATTACAAAACAAAAAAACAAACACAAAAACAGGGTTCCAGGATCAAACTCCAATTCTCCACTTGCAAAGCACTCACTTTACTAACTGAGATAACTTCTCATTTTCTCTCTCTCTCTCTCTTTCTCTCTCTCTCATTCCTTCCTTTTTCTTTCTTTCCTTTGTTTTGTGTTTTTTTTTTTGAGGCAGGGTTTCTCTGTGTAGCCTTGGCTGTCCTAGAACTCTCTTTGTAGACCAGGTTGGCCTTAAACTTAGAGATCCTTTTGCTTCTGCCTCCTGAGTGCTTCATTTACTTCTTAAAGTTTAGAATACATTATTCCAAGCTTCTCTATTTCATAATAAAGTGCAGGTATTATTTAGAGACAATGGTTACTAACTTTTGTGTTTTTACATTGTCAACTCCTGTGGTATTTTTAAAATTTCTGACTTATTTCATCCTTTGAAGAATTTTTGTCTCAAGTATTTTGGTGGTATTCAAAACTCTCCCCCAAACTCTCCAAGATGTCCCCTTTCCTACCCATCCACCTTTGTGTGCTCTTTTTTTTATCTTTAGAAAGACAGTAAGTCAGTTTGCACTGCCTATATACTCTTAGCTGTGCAGCTTTCCAATGGAGCAGGGCCGACATGTAGGAAACAGGCTACCCGTTTAAGAAAAACTACTTCCCTCTTCCAGACGCTACCAGTTACCAACAGTTCCTCAGGTCAGGGTGGGACTTTGTGTGCTCACCCACCTCTCTGGAAGTTTATCTGGCTTGAGCATGCAAGGTCTTGAGTAAGCTGTCACAACTACCATGAGGTCACATGTGCAACTGCCCAGCTGCGTCCACAGCACTGTTTCCTTGGACTCATCCTTTGCCAATGGGTTTTACAGTGTTTCTGCCCCTTCTTTCAAGCAGCGATCCGTGAGTCATGGGAGAAGCAGATGCGACGTAGATATCCTACTTAGGGCTAGACTTAGGCTGCAGGCTCTTATTACCTGTATTGTGACCAGTTATGCACCTCTATGCTAACTGCCATTTACGGCAAGTGGCTTCTTATTTTGGAGAGCCCATTAGTACAAAGGAAGGTGATGTGGATACATCTGTCTAATGTTAAAGAAAATGCTAATGCTATCTTTGTCGTCAGTGTTTTTGGTGGTATAATTAATTTTGAGGAAACTGATCTCAGACCCTGAAGACTCCTTCCAGGAGTGATGTGTCCAGAGAGGGTGCTAATTAAAGCCGAGTCAGGAAGATTTAAGACCCAACGGATGGAATGGGTGTGAAGCTGGGAACAAAGTTGGCGGAGATTTTGCAACTGTATTGTCTAATGTGTACTGCATTTTTGGTCCTGCTCTGGTAGGTTCTTCATATATAGGGTAATCTTCACTTATATCATACTCTCCCATTTCCTGCTGTTGCTTTAGTATGTGGATTTTTGAAATGTGAGGCTTATGGGGAACAGAAATATTATACGATTAGAATGATTAAACCTTCTTGGACTTTCAAAGTCCCAGTTAACCCTTCTGCCCGTGTTAATGACAGATACCCTCTGTGAAACAGTTACTGACTTTGCTTTCTTGAACACAATCATCAAACTCCGTCAAAGAATACTTCCTCTAATCATAATGGGAGAACATTTTGGAGATCCCTTGAAGATTTGGTAAAGCTTCTGTACAGGTAGCAGTTGAGTGGCTTGGTAAAAATCATGTAAGTGTTATTGGAGTAAGAGACGGGGAGGAGATTCCCAGGGAAGTATAGGTTTGATTGTTTACCTAACACCAAATGGCTTCACTTGCCATCTCCACAGTATCTTGTTGAAATGGACATTGGAGAAATTCTGTTGCTTTGAGCAGTATGCATCAAGTTGCTGGTTTAGCCTGCCCTCTCCCATCTTTATTGGGCTGACTGGTACACACCTGCTATTGACAGAGCCGATTTGGGAAAAGCCATTCAAGTAAAAATGAAGCAGCTCATGGAGGCCATTCACATGGAGACGGACATGACTGAGAAAGCACCGAGGCTCCATTTGTCTGGGAACATTTTCATTTTTAAATTTATAATTGTTCTTTTATAAACCAAAAAAATAGGAAGAACAGGTTGAGAAAGAAGCATAGGGAGAGAGAGGGAAGGAGAGGGAGAAACTCAAGCTGTATCTGTTCACAATTCTCTCACTATGTTGTGAGTCTCTTGAGGAAAGGTTAACAGAAAGGCCATTCCCCAGAGCTGGAGGAGCACAGCCAACTGGGGAATGGGAAGTGATGTGGTACACATGGACCCTGTCTCCTCAAGGTGGGAGCAAACACTGAAGTGGCCCCTTCTGTTGGCTCCGTTTTGAATAGAGGCGGTAAGAGGGCACGAGGAGGTGAACTCTGGCTGTGCGCAGAGACAAGTCAGACAACGTGAGATTTAATTGAAATCATATCCCCAGCATTTTCCTTTTCAAAAGCTGTTAGCATGATCGAGGTTACATTTTCTTGTGACTACTGTTATTACTGTCACACTGACTGCTCTGGGCAGGGGCTGAAGGTTACATGTGGGCTGAGAATGCTGGGCTGCAATGGGAGGGGCTGGTGGACCCATGGCTCAGAATGCCTCTCTCCACCAGGTTCTCTTTGCCTTTTTTCCTGAGGGCTCAGGAAGCAGGGAACCGGCCATCTCTGGATGCTGCTGCTAGCCCTGTTCTTCAGAAAGGGGTGATGATTACATCCTCCCTTTACCCTTCCCTGAGGTTCTCATCTCTCTCATCAGCATCTCCATCCTCGGTAGCCGCAGCCTGCCCTGCATCTCATGGATGAGAGAACTTGACATGTCTCTGCCGAGGAGCACACATCCTCTGAGCTCTGCTAGAGTTTCATTCTGAGAGGTGGTGAAAGGTCAAGACTGTAACTTACCTGGATTTTCTGACCTGTAGTGTATATTGGACTTTCCAGATCTTGCTAAAAGGCAGGCACTGATTGAATGGGTTCAGTATGCAGATTCAGAGACTGGCTCAGGTTTCGCAAACTCCCACATGATGCCACACTGTGAACAGCAAGGACTCAGAAGCTAGGTCCATGTTCAGTGTGGCCTCTAGGCTGTATGGACGCTTTGGAAAGGAAATTCAAGGAGAGAGTGGCCCAAATTTGGACTATCAGTGAGAAGATCTGCTAGAAATGAGAAGCATCACCCTACTCCCGTGTCCTTGGTGCAGAGACAAGGCTTCCATACACACAGCAATCAACCACAAGGCAGATTTTATTTCTACGGAAGTATCAAGTAAGGGCTTTGAGCAAAAGCATTTTGATACTAAGAGTGACAGGTAGTCTCAGGAAACTGAGAAATCCTGGTTAAGAATAAAGTTGAACGGGAGGATGGTGCACTCATGGGAGCTGGGTTGAAGGACAATGTCCGTCCCTATTCACTTTGTTTTCTAGGTACCCCCCCCCTTTGTTTCTAATGTCTCCAGTACACACAAGGGAGGAGGGGTAGGGAACAGATCCTCATGCACTTGCTCTGCTGTTAGTCTGTTTAACTAACATGGCCTGAGGATCGGCCATGTTCAGTGCAGACTCTCTCCATGATCTTGGCTGTGTAGATGGAAGTGGACAAGTGGACACTGTCCCAAGATTGACACACATAAGAGAACATGTCTGCTTTTATCTTATGAAAGTCATGGGACTCAGGGACTTCTTACTAAGGGGAAGTTAGTTTAGGGAAAAAATTGGGGATGATAATCAGGCTTGTTCAGGATTGTTGCGACAGAATCAAACATTTTTCATCCTCCAAACATGGCTGTGTTTGGAGAAATATATCAATATAACCTCCTAAGTCTCACTGGCTTTATATGAGTTAAGGAAACAAGAGTCTTTGGATTTGTAGCATCTGAACAATTGGACCACTTCTTTGTTTGATGGTTTGAGTAGGTAGGAGGGGATTGTTTTCAAGGCTCAGATTCATTCTTAGCCATGGGGCATCCAGGCAGTCACCTGGCAAGTAGCCAGTTCTTATGTATTCTGCAGCAGACAGAAAAGTCTTAAGAGTTCGCTCTCAGCAAACTGTACTTCAGGGGGTGGCCCTGCCTTCATTGTCCTTGGAAGAGAAACCATGTTTTCGTCGCAGTCCTCTTGAAACCATTGGAAGGCTAAAAAGTGACTTTGCATACTCTTACTAGAAGTTCGAAATGTTTAATGGGCCCCGGGCCTTCAAGCTAGCATGCCTGTCACGTAGTCTCTGTAATGTGTGCCGAGCATTCCTGCCTGGAGTGAAAACCACGAGTGTTATGTTTTTGGCTCGGATGTTGGCAGGTGTGTAACACGACTCCTGATAGCAGGACAGCCGATTACATTCTGCTATAAAACCATTTCTAAGGCTCTTGGCACCTAAACTGTTATTGCATGTCTGCAGGTGTTTAGTAATTGGATTAATTTAGAGCTGAAGGAATGTCTGCTCCCCGGCTCTAAGAAACACTGAGGAAAGACAAATGCGCTTCAGAGAGTGACCTAGAATGCACGATGACAGGCCTAGGCTCACACGTGAAGCCAGATCTAAGCCCACACGTTTCAAATGAACTGCTATGAGAAGCCATCTTCCATAGGAAGGTTTATCCAAACCTAAATACAATAACAATGGTCTTGTGAGTCAAGCGGGAAGGAGATTCAGTGTGAGTTTTGAGTCCCTTCCAAAAGCAACTCCGACAACTTTGACTTAAACCTTCCTATTGTACAGTTCATAAAACCTTCTATTCTGGGTGTATAATAATAATAATGTAATAATATTAATAATGATAATAAAATTTAAAAGTTCATAGTAAACACAGAAAAGAATGCTAAGACTCTCTCTAGAAGTATGGAGACCTCAACTAAGACCCAGGATCATCAAACTTATGCTAATTAATTCCCATCTTGAGTATAAGGACATGGAATTGAGTGATAGGACTCTAAAAATGTGTCTGATAAAATGGAACACAGTATTCACTGGCCACTGCAACTGTGATCAACACAAAGTAGGGGTGGTCTTGGGGACTTTGTGGCAGATTGAAACTTGTGCTCAGAGAGCAAGTGGTCAAACTCCCAAGGGTTCCCATCTAAGTAGATAAAACCTAATGATTTAGATTTACACAACAAACCTCTTTCTCGGCTTTACAACTCAGAAAGTAGGTGGAACCCTTGGAGAGAGTCCACGTTCAAGGGAGATAAGAGCAAAAAGGCAGGTTTTGTGAAGAAAAGAAGGCAAGAGAATCACTCACTGCTGCTTAGTTTAAATCCTAGAGGGGTAACTTGTAGTTCACAAATATTATTACAGTAGGTGGGAAAAGAGAACCAGGCCAAGAGAAGACAGGAAACAAGTCAAAGCTCCCAGAGCATAAGTTTGAATCAAAGGGTTTGTGTTGAAGAGGGAGTGAGATTTCTCTCTCTCTCTCTATCTCTCTCTCTCTGTCTGTCTGTCTCTGTCTCTGTCTCTCTCTCTCTGTCTCTCTCTCTGTCTCTGTCTCTCTCTGTCTCTGTCTCTCTCTCTCTCTCTCTCTCTCTCTCTCTGTGTGTGTGTCATAAGAAGCAGGAATGAACTGCTGTTCATTTAGTGAACAGAATATACAGATTACAACAACTGTATATCACTGAATATAAGGGATCCCATGTAGTCAAGATGTATTTTAAGACCTAGGAATTGTGGGACCATGACTAGGATGCTCTGGAGAAAGGCATCACCTGGCTGGGATATGTTGTGGAGTCTGTGTATGAGGTCTCATGCTCCATGTAAGTATGGAAGAGACCTGCCTGCCTCCCTTTGGAGATCTCTGTTCCTCCTTGGCTTCTTCACAGGCTCTTGTTGCCATTCTTCTGACTTCCAGTCATGAGCCAGAAGCAGTAACATTGAGTGAGAAGATGTGCTAATGACCAGCGGTCTGAGTGGGAATCAGAACTCTGGTGTCCAGTAGTGGTCACCATGACATGGGTGTCCTGGTGTCTGTAAAATATATGAAGAGAAAGACTGCAAGAACTCTTTAAATATATTCATTTAAAAATTGAAATAATTAAATATAAATATTAAATTTTGAATGAATAAATTAATATAAATGATGAAATTAAATGTGAAATAATTAAATATAAATTGAAATAATTAAAGATGAAATAATAAAACAGTCACCCATGATGAGTCTAAATAGCACTATGGGTTCAAGTGGACGTAGTTCTTATAGAATACAAGTTCATTCTCATTGCTTTATCGCTGAGGGACTCATGAGAATCAAGACTTACTTTCGATAGCATGAGACTACCCAAGACCACCAAGGAGTGGAGGATGAGATAGGGGATTGCCTGGGTCAGCAAGTAGTTGAGAATATCCTCCAAAGGTTTATGTACAACAAGCTGGAAGCTCCATTTTCCCATGTTCCCCTTACAGGTGGTTGAAATTTTAAAGGGTTGGGCACAATGAGAGCTAAAGATGAGGTCTCTTAGAGCATCTACTGTGTGTAGGACTGTACTCTTGGGAGCATACTCTTGTTCTTGGGACGCTTCCTGAAGCAGGACAGGTGACTTTGAGTGAGCCTAACATCTCGCCTAAATTTTTTTCCTGGCACCCTTTCATGCTCTATGACTTTCCCCCTTTTTTTCCACAATGGCTATTTCCTTTTCCTCCTCTCAGCCATGTTATGATAAAGCTAGGGGTGGAGTTCTTCACCAAACATCTTCTTGGGCCTCCAGAACCTTTTCATGAATCATTTGTTCTCAGGGACTTTGTTATTGATTGCAATGGCAAACAGACTAAGACAAAGAAAGGAAAGGAGATGCATGAGATTGAGGAATAAGTGTTGTTTTCTAGTTTGCCCCATGGAAATGGTCCGTTCCATTAGAAAGTTCCAGTTAAGTGCAAAGCATTGTAGAAGATGGTGAAGGGTTGGGTTATGAGCTTCTGTTGCCTTCAGGAGAGACAGACAATCTCTGGGAGGATAGAGTGTAATAATTTTGGGAATTTAGGTGATTGTCAAGCCCCTGTGTTGGGCACATTCCTAGAAGATATTGAATGGAAACTCTGACAAGACAGGTGAGGTATGAGGTGTAGGTGTGTGTGTGTGTAGTTAAGACTAAAAAAGGGGTGAGCAAAATGCATGTCCACAAAACCCATGGGGTATAAAGTAGTTATTTGGTAATTTCTTATAATATGTAAAAAATGCACCGAAGATATTGATGTCCAATGCTTGTTTCCTTTACAGTCATGTAGGATCAGTCTTTGACAAACAGACTAGAATTACATCAATTCCTAAAGCTGAGTGGGTAAAGAACAGACTCTCACTCTTAGAATCTCTAGCTTTTTGTTGACTTTAGTGAACTGGTACCTTGCAAAGTACACACTGACATGTAGTAATGATGGTAATGACGCAACCCACAGAACCTGCAGAGAACTTGTTCAGCTGTTGAGGCCAGAGTGATTTAGTGTAGTGATCGTTGGCCCCTCCAGTGCTCCGACACTTTAATACAGTTCCTTATGTTGTGGTGACCTCAACCATAAAATTATTTTCATTACTCCTTCATAATTGTAAGTTTCTACTGTTATCAATGGTAATGTAAATATATGATATACAGGATATCCGATATGTGACCCCCAAAGGGGTTGTGACTCACTGGTGGGGAGCCAGGGATATAGAAGTAGAGTTTGGATGCCATAAATGTCGTTCAAGATCCACTGGGCCAGAGAGGGCAAAGTGCCCCCCCCCATGAGAAACTTATTTATTACAATTTTTCCCCTGCTACCACCTTTCTTTAGCATCTCTTCGAAGCAAAGAGCCCATGCACTGAATCTCCTTATTTATAAGTTATTTGGTTATTAAGCAGGAACTAATATCATTCCCTCTTAAAATTGTATTCTATCAAACAGCCTTGGGAGAGAATGCCTTGCTCCTGAGATCGCAACATCAGATAGAGATGCCAATGTTTTGGAATTCTGTTCAAAGACCTTTCTGTATACATTTCATTTACTTCTGCAACCCACAGTACAATACACTCCAGCACCCTGAGCAGCTCTCTCCTATAGGCTGTTCCTGAGGGATATTTTTCTATGTAAAACTCTGATGTTTTTCTATGGAAAACCTTACCGCTCTGGACTTATAGAGATTGTGAAAGCAAGGAAAACCAAGGAAGAATGTTGAATACCATGCTAGGCTAAGGTGTTTTCTGATTAGTTGAGGGTTATTGGGATGTTTAAATAAGAAGATTGAGTTGGATCACAATAAACATTATCCATGTGTACAACCCACAGAAATGACAATTTTCATTAAATCAGAAAGAAATCCTACTTTATCATGTTTTTTTCTGTTGGTTTTGTTTAATCAAAACCCCTTTGACACAAATATGTGAATTAGGCAAATGTCGACTCCCACCTCTTTATAATCCAAGCCGTTAATGTTTTCTGCTCTCAGAAAAATATCAGGACACAGGGTACCTGTTTCTTTCCTACCCTGTCCAGGGGACATGCTTGGGTAATATTCAGAAAACTTCAAAAATTCATTTTCAGTCCAAAGTACAAACTACAATTAGTCTTTCTGTTTCTTCTCTCTAAAGTGAAAATAAGAAATACAAGAAGACTTGTCCAGTTGGATATTGACATCCTCCAAAGGCTTGGCACTATTTAATTACAGGTAAGATGAGCCTGGTTTCATCTAAAAATAATACAGGGCAGAGAAGTGAAAAAAAAAAGACCCACTTACTGTAACTATAAGAATCTCCCCCACAACTGCCTTCAATAGTTCTTGGTAACATCTGGAATTTAGAGCCGAGTCATCAAGGGACTGAGAGAAAAGAGAACAAGACAGGTTAGAAACTTGAGTCACATGGCCAGTTTGATTTCTTGCTACCTGCATGAGAGGTTTGACAAGGCTACCTTCCCCTGGTTCTCATCTTTCCCAAGAACTAAGAAAATTTCCAAGGAAGGAGTAATAGGGAAGAAGGTACCGAAAAGCTCCAGGCTCAGAACTGTCTGTGGCTGATTGATGGGTGTGTTGACTCATCATTGCAAATTGCAAGCATTCTTTATGAGTCAGACCCAAAGCCCAGAGCCAGAGCTAAATACTGTAAATACCTGATAGTTTCTGTCTGGAAGAAGCTCCCAGTCCACTACAAAGCACTGTTTCTTGTCAGGAGTTTTGAAGTCTGGGTACAAGGACATTGGGCTTTACTTATTTCTATGCACTAGATGAATCTTTCCAAGGGGCTTCGGAACACCAGTATCTTAAAAGATGATGGAAACAGATAGCCTGTATTGCCAAAAACATTTAGGTACCAGGACTTACTTGCTGTGAACCATGAGTAAGGAAAGCAAACTGCCTGGGACACAAAATACAAACAGGTGTTCACATCTGGCTATGTAGGCTTGGGTTCTCCTGGGACTTGCTAGCTTTTCTGCAATTCTGATATCACTTGCTGCTGTTGAAGGATTAATTCTATGATGTGTGTAAAAGCATATTTTATTCATTGTCTTCTTGGTGTGATGCAATACCAAGCAGCATGGACAGAGGAACTGTTTGTCTTGCCTCACAGTTCCTGGCATACAGTCTACCCTAATTGGGAGGGCACAGATGAAACACCAAGAGGCAGATGCTCACATTGTATAGATAGTCAGAGACCAAAGAACTAAAAGGAAGTTGGCTAGATTTTCAAGTCTTGGGTCCTATCACTATAGATCCACCTTCTCCACCAAGGCTCTCCCTAGTAAAGATTTGGCATCCTTCCCAAATAGTGTCATTAAATAGGGAACTAGTATACAATCACATGATCTGAAGTTCTATAAGAACGTATTATTTTTGCTACTACTAACAACTATTTACTTAATTAGGCATTGCTACCAAACCCATCTTCGTATTAATGTCACACACTGTATTTAAACGTGGTAGTAGGAACAAAAGGGTCAGGTCGCACACTTCACAAGAAGCAGTGGTGAAATACAGTATAACAGTAAGCACAGTGTAAGACTGTTAACCTGTGGTCAGACCTGGGTTTCATTCCCTCCTCTGCCATCTATAAAGACTTCCTTCCAAAACCTCATTTTGCACATCTGAGAAGAGGGAATACTGAGAACTAGGTCGTGGTAAGGATTACATGTGACAATAGCATGGGGGGCAGAGAGCATTCCCTGCTGTGAGCTCCTACTGTCGGGTGAATAATAAAGTCTCTTGTGCTGTGGAGAAGACTATCTCTAGAGAAATCTTGCTTCTCTTCATAGTTGAAAGCTTGTCACACAGCCCTAGATTCCAAAGATATTTTTTTCTGCACAGGTTTGAATTGTGGAAAGAATTCTGCTATATTTGCTGCCCTCTTTCCTTAGCTTCTGAAACTGTAGAAGTAGAAACATTAAAAGAATCTGGCTTTTTATCCTCATAACAATGTAGTGATCCATGTGTTTTCTGTAAACATTATAAATATAAATATTATAAAACATTTTCTATTTCAAATCCATTATTTAATTTCAAGTGAGCTAGGAGAGGATTAGGGGATGGTGGTGAAGAATAGGTAATCACGGAAAACAAAACAAAAAGATATTACAATTTACTTAAGTTGCAAACAATGAAGAGAAGTAGAGGTTCCAATTCATCTCTCTGTGGTTAGTGTATCAGATTTGTCCCCTGAAATGCATTACCAACCTACCAACTGGAGAAGAATACTTGTGAAAATGAATTACGGTACTTTAAAATAATTTTAGTGCACTAACTTTATTTCAGGGGCAACTAAAAACTGTTGTGCCCTGGAACTCAGAATTCAAAATCCCCCTCAGTTTTTACAAAGCTAAGGGCACTGGCTGAGCAGTCTAGAATGTGCCTTTATTCCCTTTGAAGTGTGTGCCTCTAGCCATATAAGGGACTAATTCTCTATGTCCCTTTCCTGAGGACTCAAAGCATGTGGAAGCTCACAGGGTCTGAAGGCTGTCTGAGTAGCACTACTGTGGAGAGATGCAATATTTACCACTTGGTAAAGTAAGCATTTCATCCAACCTCCCGCACTAGACCCCTTTCTCTAGAAGAATATTCTGCCTGTCCTCAGTGTGCTTTCTCATGGAGCAGTTCCTTGTTTAAAATGGCCATCGAGTGGGCCGGTTTCCTCATGCTTGGTGCTTTGCATGGTATGTCCTCAGGACCTCATGCAGGAGGCCCTGGGCAGGTTCTCACATGCTTGTGCTTTGCTGTGGTGACAAACAACTCTAGCTCCGTCTTACCACCTTACTCTTCCACCATGAATCCATTTTCGACGAGAGGGGTGTGGTCAAAGTCACTCTTACCCTGAAGGAGCTGTGCGTACTCTGCTCAGGACCATGACGGTTTGGTTACCCCGACTCCTCATGGTAGGTAGGTGTTTCTGTGCTATCAGACCTGGAAGCTGGATTTCAGATTTTGGTGATGCTGCCATCCTCTGAAATTGGTGACATCCCCGCTGTAGCTGAGGCTTTCTGGCTCACTGTCATCCCTGATAGATGCCTGCCTCCAGGAACTCTTTTTAAGATACCAGGTAAATGGATGGATGGCCTAGTTGCTGAATATGGCGGGGATGCCATCTGGAAAGGGAGTATTTTCCAGTGCTACTATCAACAAGGACCTAGTTCCAGAGCGCTAAAGCCCCCTATTTCAGTCCTTCTGAGTGTGTGACCTGAGCTGAGAAAAATACCTCAGCCAGCCTTCCTGGGACCATAGTCAAAGCTCTGCTGTGCATGTGTTCCCTGGCTCTCCTTGCCTTCCCCTCGCCCTCTTTGAAATGAAAAATAAAGCCACCTGTCAAAGCTGGTGATATGTTCAGACCTGTAACCCACACAGATTCAGGAAGACTTCAAAGTGGAAACTCCTGGGGTCTGATTACATTTTGCTGCAGATGGTGAATTTATGCCCTGAGCCCCCAACTCTGCTCTGACTTCTGTATTGTAAGTTGGGAACAGACTGTACAATGGCGTATTTTCCGATTAATTAGTTGCATGCCTTTTATCCTCTCAAACTTTAGAGACTCTCTCTGGATTTCAACGGAGATGAAATCAATAGCTTCTTAGCTGCATTCTGACAAACACTTGTTGGTTAGAGAATAAAGCATCCAACACCAGGGTGGCTCTCAGTTCCACGGCACTTCAGCTTCTGAAAGCCAGTCGCAACAAAAGACCTCCCTCACAGAGAGGATATGTTCAGTCACTGGGTCCCTAGGTAAGAAGCCCTAGGAACACAGCCTGAGAGGAATGGATGCTGTGTGAAGGCTTGCACTGTTGTTTTCACCAAGAAGCAGGAGTAGATGTCTACCAGCAGGGAGACGAATGCAAGTACACACTTAGTGACTTTTCATCACAGTCTCTCTGATCTACCGTCTGGTGAGGCTCTACCAGCAACCATTCACACCCACATGATCTGACTCCAAGTTAGCAACTGTAGCAAGCCATGGGTGGTCCAGGCTTTTCTGCTGTGTTGATTTCACTCTGGAAGGGACTGTCTGTCATGTCGTTTACCCAGAGAAGCACTACCTAATCTTTGGCATTTGTTGTTCTAAAAACTTAGACAATACTTTTCTTCTGGGCTGTGGAATTTGGTCTTGGTACCTGACTTCTTAGGAAGATAATGCCCTTCCTTTTCTGACTCATCCTACAAAGTCCTGTCTAATTTTTCAAGAGAAGCTTGCTTTTCTTCTGTGCATGTGTCTCAGCATCTGACTTACGTGCATATCTCCAATGAGATGTAGTTATTAACGTTATTATAAAGGAGAATAACAAAGCTATGAAGAGGGGTTGGGTTGATCCTGTACCATCTCCTTCAGACTTTGGCTGGAACTGTTTAAAGTAATGGAATAAGCCTCAGGAGATTCCCCATACTGTCAGAGGAGGGGCCATTACCTCATACAAACAGAGCCCTCGCTCATTTTTCTCACTGGCCATAACTGGCCCAGCAAAAGATTTCCTCGTTGTCACGGGATGCTACTTCATTTCCTAGTCTGTAAGGTTCAGGTCCTTGTCAGCTCCCCGGGCCCAAGGCTCAGGACATTTTGTCTCCCTCTCCTGACTTTCTTCTGCCTATCCTCTCCACTGGCAGAGGAAGTATCCTAGAGGTGTCAAGTTTGATGTCATCCCACGTGACCACTGGCCAATAGCAAATAAGTGTCCTTGGAAAGGGAAGTTTCAAAGGATGCCTTTGTCCATCCAGCTGAGTCCAATTTACCACTTGTTGGATATACTTTTCATTGGGTAGCCTTCTTTGCTCAACTATAGAGCAGCAGTAATTGCCTAGATAATTTAAATATGAAATGCTACCATATTTAAAATTTAAAAGTTGATTTACCAAAATCATATAAAACATGGCAAACTCTAACAAGAGTGTGGAGAAACAGGAATGAGTATACTCTATTGGTAGGGATTAAAATGGGGTAGCCATTATGGAACACAGCATGAAGGTTTGCTCATACATTAAAAATAGAATTTCTACCCAACAAAGCAATTCCAGTTCTGAGCCTGGATCCACAGGAAGAGAACCAGTATATTAGAGAGATCATTGCGGTCCCCTATTTATTGCAACATTGTTTGCAGTAATCAGAATCAATGTATGCACAAGAAAATGTGGTATACATACACACGTACACATACACACTTGCACATGTGTGCACACACATGTACGTACACACACACACAGACAAATGCCATTCAGCCATGAGAGGATAAAACTTTGATTTATGTTAGGACATGATACACCTGGAGGTCAAATAGGAAGCAAAATAAGCCAGGTGCAAAAGACAAACAAAAAAACCAGAAAGTCCGTGTGGTTTCCTTTTTACGCGAGATCTAAGCAAGCTCAGTTCATAGACTTAGTGAGCACAGTGGTTGTTATCACAGCTGGGGAGAGAAGATATGAGGAAGTGATGGGAAAGGATTGCTTAACAGGTACCACGAAGTTGCAACAGCATAGAAGTTCGTGTGGGTATTCTACTGCATAGAGAATTATTGTTAACTGTATTGTAGAATTCAAAACAGCTAGATACTTTCGAGTATCCCCATGACAAAGTAATGACAATCTTGACTATGGATAATCTAGGTATATCTAGTGAGTCAATATTTACATAATATATGTATACTATAGCATCACACTTCATCCCAAGAAAATGTACAGTTGTACTAGTAATTAAGAACAACTGGAAATTCTCCAGTGTTTTCCTCTGGATTCCCTACAGTTTTATATCCATCACAGTTGAGCCAACATGAAGTGATCATAGCCCCAGTCTTTTCTGAGCAGAAGTGGCCGTGTGGCGCCATGCCTGTGTCTTATATTATGGTCTCTGACCACCATCAGTCCAAAATACTGATAACATTATTCACTCTTGTGGGAGAGCTCTTTCCTATATGAGCAGTTGAACCCTAGCTAAGTATGGATGATGGTAACTTTGCAAAGCATTATTGTCCAGTTACTGCAGATTAGCAACCTCTGATGGTTGCTGCTGGAGTCTGGGCAGAAAAGGAAAGAAAGTTTACGGGCTGTCTGTTCATTCGTTACTGTCCAAACCATGCCGTCTAATGAAGTGAGTGGTTTGAAAGCGGGCATGTGACAGGACCAGCCTAGTTTGAGGACCAGAGAGTTTCCCTGAAGTGGAGAGCTGCTTTTCCCCACACCAGCCCCTGCCCAGCCGTGTTCAGCTTCAGTCAACACTGGCTTCAGATAAAGCGATGACAAAAAACGAGCCATTTGGACTGGTTTACTTATCACGTGACTGGGGGTCCTCAATATGGATTCAGCACAGCTGTGTGTTTTTAATAATCCAGACGAGATTAAAGGGCCCTGTGTTTGAAACATGTACTTTATTTAACAATGTGTTACTTATGGCACCTCAGACACAAGTGGGCTTCTACATTTTTGCTCAAGAAGCTGCAGGTACGTTCAGTAAGCAACAGTTCCGAAAGGCATTTGCTTCTCTAAACCTACAAAAAGAAATAAACAGAAAAGGGGGGAAAAGAAAGCAAAACCAATTTTTGTAGCTCATATGTCCCTCAAATAAACGAACAATAATTAACTTACACAGTTCAGTTCATTTAGTTTTTAAAATAGCTCCATGCTATTTTACTTTTAAAAACATCTTAAGAGATTTCCTGAAGAGATCATTACCACTAAGTTGGTCCTGACTCGTGTAAGCAATAAAGCAAATAAAGTCATTAAAAATAATTTGAACAAAAGGAGTAACTTGATAGGGATGCCATCTACATTTGGTTAAAATGGCATTTTAAAGTTTGCTTTCATCTTACCAAGCAGATCTCCAAACGGAAAAAAAAATGTGATTAATAAATTATCCTCCATAAATCTTATGATAACTATTATAGTCTTTGGAGAATTATGAATCCACATCTGGAAAAAGTATTTTATATGCTACTGCCTGTAAAACAGCATGCTGTGCACTTTACAAGTGCACGTTAGTAAGTAAAAATACGGTATGTTTTTTTGTGTTCATCATTTTCCCCTCCAAAAGAAGTGTAAGTCTAGTTTATTTCATAGTAAAGAGTGCTAATAAAGTTTATGTGAGGCTTGTTTTCCTCCCTTACTTTGGTACTAATGTAGTTTCGCTGGTTTATTTTGGAGGAGTGTTCTAACCCAGCTCAGGGAAGCCTTCATTAGAAGCAACGTTGGCTGGTACCCCTAGAAGTTGAAGAGGGTAGGAACAAGCTGGTCCCCGGGGTAGCAGGAACATCACAGGAGTGCCCTGAACACATCAGAGCTGCACACTTCCCCTTGCGTGTGTGCCTGTGCTCTTGAACCCTGGCTCCTTTTATTCTCTTTCAGGTGCGCAGTAGGTCTCATGAATCTGTGACTCAGAATGCAAGATCGGCTCTTTGTTTAGAATGAGCAATTTGATTAAGCTTAAACATTTGTTCACAGCAATGAGTAGAGGGCTTGGAGAGCCGACAGAGTCCCTTGGAAATAGCAAACGTTTTTCCGTTTCCAAACAGCTGTTTGCAATAAGAAGTAGCTGGCGAGTATAAGGGAAGGGACACCATTAAGTGAAGGTAACCCCTCCAGGGTTTTATGGAGCTTCGGAGTCATGTGAGCACCATCAGTGATAAATATCACAATAGTGGTTACAGTGCGTCTGGTTTTATTTTCCTGCGGATCCCTGAATACACTTCAATCCAAGTCACAGAATACATTTAACGATCACAAAAATGCACAAGCTTGATGTACACAAAAGCAACCTCCAGGAAAATAAAAGATGGCCAAGGCTTATTTCTAGAATGACCTACCAGGATCCATAACAATAACACCTGTAAACCAAATTTTCTTTTGTTTGGATTCTGGCAAAACAGCACACCAGACTTTCCTAAGTAGATACCCGGACCTCAGTCTCCAGAGAGTTTTAATGCATTTATCTTTGAGGCCTTATTTCCAAACATTTAGAATGACCAGATTAAGGGCCTGGGATGTTGCTGCAGGGACGAGGACCTTGAAGTTTCCCGAGTCTGCTTGGGAGACAGCTCAGCTGGTAAGGCGTTCACTGCACGTGCATGTGGTCTCTTGCTTCAAGCCTGAAACGCACATTAAAAATGAAACCAAACAAAAACAAAACCCAAACAACAACAACAACAGACCAAACCGAGTGTGGTGGCATGTACTTGTAGCCGCAATACTGGAGGAAGTAGACAGTCCCTGCTGCTTGCTGGTTGATTATCCTAGATGAGTTAGTGAGCTCCAGGCCAGTGAAAGACCCTTCCTCTAAAAGCTCTGTAGAGAGCTGCTGAGGAAAAACACTGTTGAGGAACTCTGCCTTCCATATGCACACCACACATATAAGTTATGTATTTTCTCTTTCCCCCTGTTTCTCTCTCTCTCAGCCTAGCACTGTAACTTCACAAATAAGGAAGACAAGCATAGTGAGAAAGAAGATTGCGTGAAGGGCGCTACTTAGCTAAATCAAGAGTAGCACCCATGTTTTCTGAGCTCATATCTCCTAACTCCAGTCTTGCTAGCTTGGAGCTTTTCTAGCTTAAAATACGACAGAATGGAACAAGGGGAAGAAGCTCTTTATTTTTTTTCCACTGGGATCACTAAAATCACCTCTTAGAGTTATTCTTTGATGTAGGCAGCTGTGCGGAGTGTCTTAGATTCATCTGTTCATTGCTGTGGGGTAGGTACATGTGGATCATCCTGGCCCATTCTGGAGGACTGTTCTCTATTGGACCTTTCTAGGCTTATTCTGGTAATGAGTAGGTGAGGGAGGTTACTAATCCCCTCAACGTCCATGCACACAGATTCCCTGAAAAGTAAGATCACCAGATGTGATTGCTTGGCTCCCCTTTTATATAGAATGGCATCTTAAGGAATCTTTGTGAGTTTAGTGCCACAATTTGCACAGGTGAGAGATTCTCCTGTCATTCTGTATTTTAATCCAGCTCCTATGGATGTCCCCATGTCAGCAAAGCATCCCATGTGGCATCTTTCCTTAGAATGTAGAAACTTGAGCCAGCAGCCATTTCCTTAACCCGGAAGTCTACAAGTAAATGACTTTGCATGGACTTAGCCCTATGGGTGGGATATTATGAAGCATCTAGACACAAAGTTTCTTCTCTTTTATAGTCTAGCCTGGGTTTGTATGGTAGCATCAGGTGTCAGGAGGCAAATTCAGAGTAAGGAATCAAGGGCCTAGAACACAATGGAATATTTCCATCCCTGTATTGCCAAGATACAAGACCAAGGCAGAGCCAAACAGGAGGACAGACAACTTTGCCCGAGAATGGGAGGTGAATACTTACAGTGTTGAGTCTGTGTTAAATGGACATGCAGCCAAATGGAGAATCTTAGCCGTTTTTAAATTTATAGTAGTGCCTAACTCATTATTGAGAATGCCATTTTCTGTAAGTTAATGGTGGTTAAGACTTTTTAATTTCATCAATCCCTTTACAACATGGTAAGTAATCACATATTCTTTTTAAAAATGACACTGTGAAATGAGTCCATGTTTACATAGGTATGTGCAGGTGGGGGCCAGAGGTCAATATTGAGTGTCCTCCTGTATTGCTGTCAGCATCATTTCTTTCAGACCAGATCTTGACTGTCTAGTTGGGTGAGACCACAAGGTCTGCCTGTCTCTGTTCCCCAGCACTGGGGGATGGTGGTGGTAGTTCTAGGTTTGTGCCACCATGCCCTGTTTTTTCTCTAGGTGTTAGAAATCCAAGCTTAGATCTTCATTTATTGCTCAAAAAATGCTTTACCCATAGAATGATCTCTCCAGCCTCCCCAAACGAATAGCATTTTATTATGGAGAATAAGAACATCTCAAATCAAATGGTGGGCATCCCCTTTTTCCTACATGGAAAAAAAATCAAAACTGGTTCACCACCAAACACTGCAGGAAGAAGAGAAACTGAGGAAATGCCAATCAAGGGTTTATCTGTATCTATAGCATATGGTTTGTATTTTCCTTGCATGTCTGTGGACCGGTGGAAATGTCGCCCAGAGAACCACTGCTCCATGTGACAGAACTGGAGGAGCACTGATTGCCCCCAAGAGCCCTGGTGTTCATGGTTGGGAGGGAAATGGCTCACCCTGTGTGGTTTCTTAATATGCTGTCAGTGAAAGTCTGAGCCCCACACACATCCCATCTGCAGATTTGCTGCAGTGAGCAAAAGAGTGAAATAATACCCCACGTATCTGCCCCCATGGGAACCTTTATTTAATTTTCTAAAGTCTCGAGGACTGTTTGCATCTCTCGTCTTAGTGGCATGATGTTGATGCTTGGCACTCTGATCCTCTTCTTCCCTAGGGTGCTGGTAGGAGGGCTTAGCTAGAGGGAGCCTGTTTCTTGAACTTCATTCTGCACTCCTCAACTGGGAATACTCTACAAAACCATTTATTTGGCCCAACTTGAGAGTTTTCCCATCTGTGGAATGAGAACATATCCAGCAGTTTTCTCTGTTATATTTTTTTTTGTATGCATTCAATAAAAAGAAAAGTCTGTGTTAAGTGCTCATCATTGTGCCAGGATCATACAAGACACTTAATGATAAATGACTGTTAGCAACTTGGTGTTTTCTAATGTTGGTGATTTTGCATAGCCCTCCCACCACTATTCTGAGTATAATATGCTGAAGACCTCTTTTGTTTTAGCAGTGATTAGATCTTAATTTGGAAAAGCATAAAAATAAAAAAGTTTAAAGTGTAGCCATATTTTGTGGGATTGAAAGCAAGTATCTCTAACTGGAAATCTTAATCGATGATATTCAACTAGTCTTACTACCTTCACCATCTAATTCCTAGTTCTTCATACACCACCCACCCAGTACAATCAAATGCTTGTCAGATATCCCAGGAACTGCAGGAATGAATTTTTCTTTTTCTGTATTTTTATAGCTACTATTCCAATTTTCTCCTCATGAAAGCCCAGTATACAAAGAACCACTTGCAATTTCTCGAAGATCCCTATTCTATTTTAGTATGCCGATCTTATTTTATAGTTCTCTTAAGATAAAACAAATGTGAACAGAAACAGAATACGAACTGGTTAGTGGGAAGCCGAGGCTGAGGAAAAACAGAGGTGGGGTATTTGTTTTTCCTTGGTTCCTCTTACCAGCTGTCTTGCAGCTATGGTTTTCTCAGTTTTTAATTTACCCTGAGAAGAATATTAGCAACTCTAATATTATACACAGAGATGTTTCTTTGTTGCACAGTGGTTTTGTGTTAAATTCAATGATATTAGAACCAAGAGGCTTTTAAAACTGAGACAAGCCAGGCATGATACCGTGTGCCTTTCATCCTATTTGAGAAGCAGAGGCAGGCAGATCTCTGTGTGTTTGAGGTCAGCCTGGTCTTCATAGAAAGTTTCAGGTCAGCTAGGTCTTTTTGAATAATGAGAGCTTGTTTCAAAAACAAACTTTTTTCTTTTTCCAAATCACCTAAAGATTTGGAACTAAGAGCCTCCAAAGGCAGAACACTGGGCATTTATATTTCTGGGTATGGGTTATCTCACTAAACACGATATTTTCTAGTTCCATACATTCACCTGCATACTTCATTTTTCCTTTCAGTTTAATAGTGTTACATAGTGTATATTTACCATTCATCAACTGAAGGAAGTTGAAGTTGTTTCAATTTCCTACCCAAGACAGAGAACTACAGGCATATAAGGAATATTTTTCTTTATTTTTTTTATTTATTAAAAATTTCTACCTCCTCCCCTCTTCCAATTTCCCTCCCACTCCCCCACTCCTCCACTCCCTCCCTCTCCAGTCCTAAGAGAAGTCAGGCTACCCTGCCCTATGGGAAGTCCAAGGCCTTCCTCCCTCCATCCAGGTCTAGGAAGGTGTGCTTCCAAACAGACTAGGTTCCCCAAAAAATTGAGAGCAGGAGAAATAGCTTTCCCCAGGGAAGAGCAGAGCAATTCGTTATCAGATGTGAAATGGTTAGCCTTAAAAACAATTACAGAAATAAAACTTGCTCAGTCTGTGTGCAGTTCCTTTTATGTGGTTAAGAACACATAACAACAACAACAACAGCAATTCAAAAAAGCAGCCGTGAATTCAATAGAGAGCAAAGTGGGGTATTTGAGAGGATTTTCTAAGGGAAGAGGGGAAGCAAATAACAAAATCCGATGAAAATGTACATTCTAAAACAAAACAAGACACCTAAACAAACAACAAAACTAAGACAGAATGATATTTCAGAAAGCTTACGTCAACATTCCCTAGTGCTCTTATCAGTCACGTGGTCTCCCAGTCCTAACTGTGGATGCTTTACACAGGCAGGAGAGAGAGCGCACAAACACACACACAGTGAACACCAGTGACTGCGACTGTCCCTCTTTCATGTGGTTGTCTTGCACCTCGTTTACACTGGTGACTGAACATAGTGGCCTTGGCCATTGAGGAATGGGAATGACTTTCCACCTTCCATAGTTATTCCTTCTGCCTGATCCTCTGACACCTGTGCTAGATCATTCCTGAGGAAGGCTTCCAAAGCAACGCGCTACTGCCTTTTGTGGCTATTCTTGCTCTCTTTGTGTTCATTTATTTTAGGATCTCCAAAGACATGGTTCTTGCCAAAATATTAATCTTTAGCTTCTCTGAGGCTAAAGAAACCACTTTAGCAGCGTTCTTCCCTTTGACTGTGCCATTGAATTTTTCTCTTGCCTCAGTACATTCTTTTTTAAATATAAATTAAAATTGATCTCTGCATATATATGTATATGCATTCACATGGCCTGTCATTCTCTTCAGTTGGAATTTGGTTTTTAAGCTTCTTTATCACGGTTATTGCTGATGCTGTTTTCAGACACATCTGAAAAATAAAACGACAATAAGCAATTGATAAATGAGGAAAACTAATATTAGGAAGAAGTGAGGACATTAGTAATAACATTAACTATTTCATGATCAACTTAATTCCGTGAACTATTTTTAAAGTCTCATGACTCAGAATGTGAAAATGTATAGGCTTATCTCTTTGTTTGTCCCTTTCTCTATTGGGTTAAAGAAAAATGTTCTCAAACAGTTGTGTAGCTCTGACTCTGTTTCACATTTGTTAGTCTAAGGCCATTTAATTGTTGGCTTTTAAGTTTTTGCTTTGCTCAGAAAGATAAATACCTCCATGACACGGTGGCACGAAAATACCTACTATACAGAAAACCAGCCTTAAATAAGTCTTTGAAGTGGAACTGACCTCAATGGAATAGAAAGAAGGAAGTTAGCCAGGCAGTAATGGCATACACCTGTAATACCAATACTTAGGAGACAGAGAAAGGCAGATCTCTATGAGTTCGAGTCCAGCCTGGTCTACAAAGTGGGTTCCAGGAGAGCAAGACTGTTACATAGAGAAACCCTATCTTAAACAACCTGGAAAAAAAAACCCAGAAAAATAAAAGCCAAAAGGCAGTAAGGAAGCAAATGCTCTCTGAAACAGAAACCAGGAGCCAAAACCACCAGTCATTCCCTCAAGGAAAAAACTGTTTCCCCTTCAATTAACTTATACTTCTCTTTCTGCCACTATGGTTTTAGCAGTGTTTAGCTTTCGATAAAGATAGCCATTGTTCAGAGTCCAGCTGGTCTGCAAGACCTGACTGCCACCCACATGACTGCCCAGGCTCCTGAGCAAGAAGTCTTTGAGAAAACTAGGTGTGTTTTCTCTAATGATGCTAGAGACTAGTGGTACAAGTTGAGCTTATGCATCTTCTGAAGTTAAAGATATTCTTGCCCAGGAAACACTCATATGTTATAAAATGGAGCTTATAGAAATCTTTTTAAACATTATCCATGGTTACAGAAATGTTTCAGTAGACAGAAAAAAAGAAGAGGCTTGCAGGGAGAACTCCAGCCAGTAAATGGGATAAGCATGTAAATGCCAAAGTCGGGGTCCTTGGGGTTGAGCTGAGTATGGGAACAAGCAGGGTGTCTTCAAGCCGAGGTGGATATAGATCTAAGCTGGGGTTCTCCAGGTTGACTTGAGCATTCTTAGGAAAAAGGGGGAGATTCTGTTGGATGGGTAGAATGAGCAGCTTTTGATTGGCTCCCAAAGTTCTTTGCTACCCCCTGGTATTGATGGCCGTGTGTCACTATCACTCCTCAAGGACACAATGGACACAGGAAGAACATAGCAAAAGTGATGAGATGTGGCCTCCATGCTTGTCTCCTAAATACTGTGAATTAATTCTTGCTGGCTCCCTCCATCTGACACTTTCTATGGACTTGTTCTGTGTACAAACTACCACATCACCACCTGCCCTAAAGAAAGGATCATGGGACTCTAATATGAGATGTCCTGTGACTGACAGGCAGAGATGACCAAGTTCCATTTCCCAGCGTTGCACAAGCAACTGAATTCTATTGACAAGCATGCCAATGAGCTTCAGAGAACATCTCTCTCCAAACAAGCCTTCAGGGCAGACAGAGTCCTTACTGCATTTTGGGAACAGGTCCTGAAGCAGAAGGATCTGGGATACTGAGCCTGCTGTGAGGTAGTCAGTGTGTTGTTCTCAGATTCTGGGATTTTGGGTACCTTATTATGTTGTCAT